>NW_027555958.1:313128542-313496042 GCF_003287225.1 Phascolarctos cinereus | reverse complement strand
TTGCCTAGCCAAAAAAAAAAAAAGCAGACTTTTTAAAGTAACAAAGAATGGAAACAAAGTAGTGACCAAGGAATGGGGAATGGCTAAACAAACTATAGGTATATGAATATAATTGAACAGTATTGTGCTGTAAGAAATGAAGACTATGAAGAATACAGACAAGCCCAGGGAGACTGACATGAACCAATGCAAAGCAGAACCAGTAATAGAATATATAGAATGACTGCAATATAAAAGGAAAGGAAAGACAAACAAAACTGAACTCTGTAATTATAATGATCAAATTTGGCCCTAAAGCAGAAATGAGGAAAAGTATCTCTTGCCCTTCTTTGCAGAGGTTGGATGGAACATTGTATATATTTTCAGACCTGGTTAAT
Source organism: Phascolarctos cinereus (assembly GCF_003287225.1). NCBI lineage: Eukaryota > Metazoa > Chordata > Mammalia > Diprotodontia > Phascolarctidae > Phascolarctos > Phascolarctos cinereus. The sequence goes on along the minus strand of NW_027555958.1, from coordinate 313,495,665 downwards.
ATATTGGTTTCGCTAAACTGCTTTTTTTTTTCTTTCTTATTCTGGGAGGCTTTCTTGAGATAAGAAAGAGAGGTATATATTTGGAACTAAAGGTGATAGAAAATGAAGATATCAATAAAAATATTTCTGGCTTCATTCTTTAAAATAGGTCTGGGGGACAAGGGAAATAAAAGTTGTTGGAAAGACAAAGAGGAGACAGGGGCTCCACAGAGAGAGAGATTTAGGTCCCTATGGATAGAAGTCAGGATATCCATGCAGTCTCCTTTCCCCCCACCAAGAATCCTCTTAACCCAAGAAGCCAAGTGGGGACCACAGCCAAGGAGCAAAGAACAGAGATACAATGTAGAAGAGTAAACTTAGACCTGGCCTTTTGTTGATACTATAAGCTGGGCAAACCATGAAGACCAGGGATGAGTACTGACTCTCAGCCCCAAGCATTTTCTCTTGGGGGAGGTGAGTTGCGTGCTCAAACAAGGCTTGTGTTTTAAGCCCAGAAAATGGTCTAAATTCCTCAAAAGGCAGCGCTCCTCAGAGGGAAAGGGTTTTGACTCTGCATCAACCTCAAGTACCTTAACCTTGTACCTTTACCTTTACAGCGTTATAAACCTGAAGGGAACATATAAGTCCCTAGGGGAGAGGAAGAACAGCTAGGGAGGGAAAGAAAATTGTATTAACTATTTATGGGCTCCAGTGTTAGTCATTTATGTTTTCTGTCAGGTTAAAATAAGTCCTGTCTTTTTTTTTTTAATGTGTGTTTACATGAAGACTGACTGGCAGAGGTGGGCTGGAGCCATGCCAACTGTTAAATTTTCAGTGTTATCATTTATGTCTGGGAAATTGGCTAACGAACCCTACAAATCAAGCCTTGATTTATTATTTTGCTGATTGTCTAGACTTAAGAGAGTGATAGAGAAAATACTAACAATGCAGACTAAACTTAAGTGTGGTTTGTGGGCATTTTTTCTCTTTGGAGAGCCAGTCATAAAACATTTACCAATATACCACTTCCTCCAACTATAAGTATTCCCCAGAGACTCCCCTCAGCTATTACCCCTCTATACCACCTTACTCAGGAACTCATTCTCATGACTTCAACCTCAGTTTTTCTCCAGCCCTGATTTGTCTTCAGGAGCTCTATTTCTGAATTGCTAGCTATGAACTGGTTATATTAACACAGCATAGAGAAAAAGATTTAGGATCAGGGAACTAGGTCAAGTCCTAGTTCTGACACTAACTTGCTGTGTGATCTTAGACAAGTCAGTTAACCTTTCTGAGACACAATTTCCTCATCTATAAGTTAAGGTTAATAATACTTGTACTGCTTGCCTCATGGGGTTCGATTAGTCAGTCAAACATTTATTAAGAACTTACTATACATCAGGCACTGTACTATGTGCTGGAGATACAGAGGACACAAAGTGACAGTCAAGAACAAACTGAGAACTGAAAATATTTTTAGAAAAACATTTCTTTTAATTTATCCAGCAGAAGGAAAAGCTGAAATAAATTACCCTTATCTCTCCCCGCCCCCCGAAGTTTTATATACAAAGGAACAAAGAAACATCAGCTTATTGGCCAGCATGGAGGCAGTCTCCAAGTAAGACACCAAGATCGCTTGATATGTATAACAGGAGAAAACTTGCATTCCTTGCATCATTCTTTAGATCTCCATGAAGGGTTTTTTTGGGTCATCATAACCTACATGTCCTGAGTTAATTGTTAAACAAATCTGGTCTCTAAGCAACAAGTCTGGTTTCTCAGGTATGTAGGACTCAGTTCAAACAATGCAATAAAGTTTTTCTGCAAAAGAAAGGCAAAAGACAGTCCTTTCCTTCAAGGAGCTCACTATCTAATGGGAGAGACAACATACATATGACTATGTACAAATAAGATGTATACAGGTTGGATAAAAAGGGATCTCACAAGGAAGGCACTGGCAGTAAGAGAGACTGGAGAAGGCTTTTTTCAGAAGGTGAGATTTTAAAGGAGACTAGAATGAAGCCAAAGAAGCCAGAAGGCAGAAGTGGGGAGGGAAAGCATTCCAGGCATAGCAGACAGCCAGAGAAAATGACCAGAGTCAGGAAATGGAGTGTCTTGTGCAAGGAACAGTAAGAAGCCATTAACACTGTATTGCAGAGTAAGTATGGGTCAGGGAGTAAGGAACAAGAAGACTGGAGTGACGTTGAAGGGCTTCAAAAGCCAAGCATAGGATTTTGTATTTGATCCTGGAGGGGATAAGGAGGCACTGATGTTTGCTCAGTAGGAAGGTGCCTCTGTCAGATCCGTGCTTTAGCAATATATTTGACAGCTGAGTGGAGAAAGGACAGTAGTGGCGAGACTGGAGATGGAGTGATCAGCCAGCAAGCTAATGTCATAGTCCAGGAATGAGATGATCAGAGTCTGCATGGTGTGGTGGTGGTGGTGGTGTCAGGGATCGCTGTGAGAAAGGTGCTTTGTAAACCTGAAAGAGCCATGATAGGAAAATACACACCACAGGATCATAGACTTAGAACTAGTTCAACCCCCTCATATTTACAGATGAGCAAACTGAAGTTCAAGGTCAAATGACTTGCCCAAAGTCACACAGGTAGTTAGTAGAAAAGGCAGACTATGAACCCAGGTCATAGGGCAGCAAGGTGGCATAGTAGATATAGTGTGGGCCTGGAGTCAAGAAGATTCATCTTCCTGAGTTCAAATCTGGCCTCAGAGGCTTTCTAGCTATGTGACCCTGGGCAAGTCACTTAACCCTGTTTGCCTCTTTGTTTCCTCATCTGCAAAATGAGATGGAGAAGGAAATGGCAAACCACTCCTGTATCTTTGCCAAGAAAACCCCAAATGGGGTCATGAAGTTGGACACCATTGAAATGACTGAACAGGAGCCTTGACTTGTCTTCTGACTCTCAAGTCAGTGTTTGTTCTTGTACCTGTACCTGGCTGCCTGTTGCTGAATTCTACAAATACATTAGGATGCCAGAGAAGTGAGTTTTATGAGGCCAGCAAGCAACACTTATGGGCAATAGTCTTGACGACAACACTGGTCTCCTTCTCTGAGACAGTCTACAGGAAATAGACAAAAACAGGCAAAAGCAGAGCCTTGGGGCTGGTATTTTAGGCTGGTCCATTAAACCACCTATAGAACTAGCTGATCGATTATGAGGGAGATGATGCCTTAGAAGAGGGGGGTGGTGGGTAGAGTCAGGGGTTTAATGAGGAGTGTGTGTGTGTGTGTGTGTGTGTGTGTGTGTGTGTGTGTGTGTATGTGTTCTCATTCACTTGTGTGACAGGCTACCCAGCAACTTGTTTGGGATCTTGGCAAGGAGATATCTTTCCAGTCTTTATCCATTTTCCTGCCACTTCCTGAAAAGCAAGGTCTCTGTGGACTCCTTGTACAAGCAAAAGTAGGGAATACAGGCCTTGACAGGGAAAAGCTGTCATTGAAATAAGGAAGTCAGAGCAGATGAGTGGCGTGGCTAGTAAACAGCAGCTAAAGGCAGGGGGTTTTACCAGCCTATTCACTGTATATCCCACTCTGAGGCAAATTGTAAGAGAAAATAAAATCATGCGGATTTTATCCACACATCCCAAAAGGAGGGAAATAGAGAGTGAGAAGAGGGTAGCTAGCTGTTGGGGTCTCCTCTTCTTGTATGACTTTCCTGCTCTTTCCCTTCTGTTGTGTGAATCCCTGGAGAAGTCTTATATATCAGGGTGTGCTATAAGTTGCTTGAGCTCTTGGGCTCAGAGTAAATCAAGAGTATGAGCAATGGCAGCTCTGTCACATGGGCAGTGAAAGCAATTACTTAAGTCTTTAACAGTACCTTCTCAGTCCTTCCCTATTCTCTCAAGTATGACTGTGTATTGTAGATAGAGAATTCTGCTGAAGAGCTTATTTAAATAAAGACAGGTTAAATAAAAGATGTATCTCAGTTGCAGTCCTGTAGTGACCACTGCTTAAAGCTAGATAGCAGAATTCTATGGTTTGTCCTGATGTGTTATGTAATACCCAAGTTCTAAACTACTGGCTCCCTTTGTGCAAGACCCAACTGCTGAGCTAATTTACAAAGAAATCTAATTTATAGAGGCTTCTACCCAGAGCACACTTATGCCAGGAGCTCGCCAGAAGTCAGTCTATGCCATAGAGTTGTTATCAGGCTCTCTCCCAACAGTGAGAAGCATAAGGATGGGAGAAGGAACAGGGCTAGCTGCTCCTTTTTCCTTAAGTAACTGCACACAGGAAAGTCAGAGCAGCTTCTGCAAATGTTACTAGCTCCTCAAATTATTTTTGCTCCAGGTAAAAGAATCTCCTAGTTAAGCTTATGCCCTCCACAGTTACAAGTGGGCAACTTGATCTATAATTTAGAGCCTCAGTAAATTGCCTGAGGGCACTGAGGGATTAAGGGAGCTGCCCAGGATTACATAGATAATACATCTCAGAGTCAGAATTTGAACTCAGGCTAATAGGTGGTACAGTGGATAAATGATTGGACTAGGTCTTTCTGACTCCTACTAGCTTTGTGACCCTTAAACTTTCTCAGCTTTAGTTTCTTCTCTTATAAAATAGGGAAAATAATAGTACCTACTTAACAGAGTTATTGTGAGGGTCAAATGAAATAACATTTATAAACTCTTTAGAGACTTTGCCCCTTTCGCAGGGGACACTAACTTGGTCCTACCTTTGGATCTCATCAGTTAACTACTGGCAGTCTGGCTTTCCTCTTTACTTTCGTGTATGGTCATGAACAAACCCTGAGTGTGTTTTCCTATTCAAATGATCAGGAGGGCAGGTGTCAGAGCTGTTGACAATTAAAACTCAACCTGCCCTCTTTGGGGGAAGGCTCCTTTTGTTGTTGTTATTCAGTCATGTCTGACTCTCCCATTTGGGGTTTTCTTTGCAAAGATACCAGAGTGGTTGGCCATTTCCTTCTCCAGCTCATTTTACAGATGAGGACACCGAGGCAAACAGGATTAAGTGACTTGCCCAGGGTCACAAAGCTAGTAAGTGTCTGAGGCAAATTTGAATTCAGGAAGATGAGTCTTCCTGACCTCAGGCTCAGCATTCCATCCACTGTACCACCTAGCTGCGCCAACAATTATAAATCCCATCTGCCAATTTGCTCCCTGGGTGACTTTGGACACGTCACACCCCTGGACTTTAGTTTCCTCCTCTGTTCAAAGGAAGGGGCTAGATGGCTATGCTTCTTTCCAGCTCTGAATCTCTAAACTCCTCTTTGGAGGCTTTGCCCCTTTGCAGGGGGCACTTAGGTGGTTCTGTCTTTGCATCTTCTCAGGGAGTCTGTCTTTCCTCTTAACTTCTGTACAGTCATGTACTTCATGTACAGTCATGAACAAACCCTGAGTGTGTTCTTCTATTCAAACGACTGGGAAGGCAGGTTTCAGAGCTATTAACAATCAAACCCCAACCTGCCCTCTTTGGGGGAAGGCTCCTTGCAGTGTAACAATAAGCCTGACCTCAGTGGAATCAAGGCACTGCTGAGGAAAGAGAGACATTGGGACTGGCAGATCAGACTTAGCCCTATTAGATTTGGTCTGGTTGGATGGAGCCGCCCAAGGAGGGAGGTCTAACACATTTGCTGTTTAGAATGGTACTGGTAAGCTTGTGGAAGGAAGCCTTACTCTCTCCTCCATCACCCTCTCTAACCCTGTTCTAGCTTTATTGATGAGCTTTGGAAGAAGAAGTTAAAGCCTAATTTAAGGTCTCCAGAGAACCTTTCTTTGCACTTTCAACAGGATTGAATTTGGCTATTTAAAGGTCTGAGCAGCTATTGTTACAGCCTGAATCATGCTTCCTTCTTCAGAGTCCCTTTGAAGAATTTTTAAAATGCTAACTTGTCCTGACAAGTCCCATCCAAAATAGCAGATTCTTTCCCTCAAACTGTGTCCTCCTTAGGGCTGTTTTTTTTTTAATTGTAATTTACAATAAGAATTGTGTAAGCCCAGTCTTGAAAACAAATCTAAGATGAGAGAGTTAAGATACATACCGGCAGTCAGATTTGCTTGCTGTGGAAAACCTGAGGCATCATCTCATGGCTGTAAATGAAAGAGCAAGCTCCCCTTCACAAAACAGAGGAGTTTGTTGTATAGGGGAATGCATTAAGATCTGAATTTGGAACCAGAGGACCTGGACAGTCTGCTGCTTACTAGCTGTGTAACCTTAGAGAAATTACTGCCTCTCTGTGAGTTTCAGTTTCCTCCTCTATAAAATGAGGAGGTTGGACTAGATAAGAGCTATTACAGCTCCAAAATCTTGTGATTCTCTCCTCCTAGGACTTCCTCCCCAGTCCCCTCCCCAGCTGCCTTGTATTTTAGCCACCCACTGAAAAACAATTATTTTTAGATAAATACTTACTAAGGGAGAGACAGGATGGAATAGTGGACAGAGGACAGGCTTTGGAGTAAGAAAGACTAGGTCCAAGTCCTGCTTTGGACATGTGCTGGATGATTGTGACCATGGGCAAATCACTTTACCTCTAAAGCGCTCCAGGCAATCTCTTTAAGACGGTAAATCACAGAGGAATTGCTTATATGCATCCTTGGAGAAAGTTTCCAACCTGCAAATTCTCTGCATAGATAAAATTAGATAGTTTTTATTTTTAATGGAAGTAAATTGCTTCTGCTTAGGTTACTCTTTGTGTGTCTCCAGGGGTAGAAGATGAGTTGGTAATTTGTAGTGGATTGGCATTGTTATTGCTGTTTTTGAGAAAACTATACTTCACTTTGCACTCAGTTCACTTCTCTCTCTGGAGGTGAATAGCATTTTTTTTCATCATAGGTCCTTTGGAATTATCTTGGATCATTGTATCGATAAGAATAGCTAAATCTTTCACAATCTGTAATCATTACAATAGTGCTGTTACTATGCACAATGAGTTCCCAGTTCTTTTCACTTCACTTTGCATCAGTTCATAAACATCTTGCTATTTTTTTTCTGAAACCACTCCTCCCAACATTTCTTATAGCACAATAGTACTCCTTTATAATCATATGCCACAACTTGTCCAGCTAGTCCTCAGGGGCATCCCCTCAATTTCTAATTCTTTGCCATCACAAAAAGATCTGCCATAAATATTCTTATACATATTCATATACATATACATATGTAAATATCTTAAACATACACGTATACATATACATTCTTATACATTTTCTTACACATATACAAATATTCTTATACACATATCTCCCTAAGATACTCTACCTAGTAGTGGTATCACTGGGTCAAAGGGTATGCACAGTTTTATAGGCCTTTGGACATAGTTCCAAATCGTTCTTCACTAGACCAGTTCGCTACTCCACTAGCAGTTCACCAGCATACCCATTTCTCCCTCATCCCTTCTAGCATTTGTCATTTTTTATAGGTGTGAGGTGGTACACTTGAGTTGGTTTAATCTGAGTCTCTCTAATCAATGTTGATTTATAGCATTTCCTCCTATGATTTTAGATTTCTGAAAACTGCCTGTTTATATGCTTTGACCATTATCATTGAGGAATGGTTCTTATTTTTATAAATTTGACTCAGTTCCCTGTATATTTGAGAAATGAGGCCTTTACCACAGAACTTGCTGTAAAAATTTTTGATAATGGGGCAGCTAGATGGTGCAGTGGATAGAGCACTGGCCCTGGAGGCAGGAAGACCTGAGTTCAAATTTGGCCTCAGACACATAATACTCGATAGCTGTGTGACTCTAAGTAAGTCACTTAACCCCAATTGCCTCACTAAAAAATTTTTAAAAATTGATATTACTTCATTTTCTATGGCATCTTTTAGCATAATGTAGTTTCCTGGATTATCTCTTTTAATTAAGTCTATTTTTGCTTTGGGGCAGCTAGGCGGCACAGTAGACAGAGTGGTGGTCCTGCAGTCAGGAATACTCATCTTCCTGAGTTCAAATTTGGCCACAGACACTTATTGGCTGTATAACCCCGGGCAAGTTAATTAACCTTGTTTGCCTTAGTTTCCTCTTCCATCAAATGAGCTGGAGAAGGAAATGGCAAACCACTCCAGTATCTTTGCCAAGAAAACCCCAAATGGGGTCACAAAAAGTTGTATACAATAACAACAATAATTTTTGTTTTTGCTTTGTGTGAGATCATGATTGCTACCCCTGCCTTTTTTTTTTTACTTCAACTGAAGCGTATTGGATTCTGCTTCAGCCTCTTATTTTAACTGTGTGTGTCTTTCTGTTTCAATGTGTCTGTTGTAAATAACATATTGCTGGATTCTGGTTTTTATTCCATTCTCCTATCTGCTTCTGTTTTATGAATGAGCTCATCCCATTCACATTCACAGTTATAATTACTATGTATTTCTCTCCTTCCCATTTTCTTCTGTTTTTCCCCCTGCCCCTTTTCTCCTGTTCCTCCTCAAAAGTCTTCTTTGCTACTAACCACTGCCTCCCTGAATCTGCCCTCCTTTTTATCATCCACCCCTTTCTTTTATCCTGTCCTCCTCCTATTTCTCTATTGGGTAAGTTAGATTTCTATACACACACACACACACACACTCAGTTGTGTATAGAAATCTAACTTACACACACACACACACACACACACATGTTCTTCCCTCTTTGAACCAAGTCCAATGGGAGTAAGGTTTGAGTGTTACCTGCCACCCCTTCTCCATTTTCCCCTGCATTGTAAAAGCTCTTTTCTGTGAGGAAAATTTCCCTCATTCTACCTCAACTTTCCCACTACTCCCAGTACATCCCTCTTTCTCACTCCTTCATTTTTTTGGGGGGAGGGGAGAACATTTCAACATAATTGACTCACACCTATGCCCTCTGTCTATGTAAATTCCTTTTTAACAGACCTAATAATGATAAAGTTCTTAGGAGTTACACATATCTTCTTCCCATACAGGAATGTAAATAACTTAACTTTATTGAGTCCCATATAAGTACTCTTTCATGTTTACCTTTTTATGCTTTTCTTGAGTCTTGTGTTTTAACATCAGAGTTTCTATTCAGCTCTGGTCTTTTCATTAGGAATGCTTGAAAATCCTCTATTTCATTAAATATCTATTTATTCCCTTTTTTTTGAAGGATTATACTCATTTTTGGGGGAAGGTTATTCATGGTTGTAATCCTAGCTCCACTGCCTTCCAGAGCATCGTATTCCAAGCCCTCTGCTCCTTTAATATGGAAGCCATTAAATCTTGTGTGATCTTGACTATGGCTCCACGATATTTGAATTATTCCTATCTGGCTGCTTGAAGTATTTTCTCTTTGACCTGGGAGGTCTAGAATTTCACTATAACATACCTGAGAGTTTTCATTTTGGGATGTCTTTCAAGAGATGTTTGGTGGATTCTTTCCATTTCTATTTTACCCTCTGGATCTAAGATACTGGGGAAGTTTTCCTTGATAATTTCTTGAAATATGATGTCTAAGCTCTTTCTTTCATCATGGCTTTCAGGTAGGCCAATACTTTTCTATCTGTCCTCCATTTATTTCCCAGATCAGTTGTTTTTCTGATGAGATGTTTCACATTTTATTTTATTTTTTTCATTCTTTTGACTTTGTCTTATTGTTTCTACTTTCCCAATTATATTTTTAAAGGAATTATTTTCTTGAGTGAGATTTTGTACCTCTTTTTCCATTTGGCTAATTCTACTTTTTAAGGAATTCTCTTCAGTGGATTTTTGTGCCTCTTTTATCATTTGGCCAATTCTGTTTTTTTTAAGGCATTATTTTCTTCAGTATTTTTTTAATTTTAAACAAGAAGTTTATTTAAACAAGATGTTTAACTTGAAGGGAAAACTATCTAGGGTCAATTTTTTTTTTTAGTAATTTATCCCTACTGAGAGACAGAGATTGCCCTACATGTAACAGCTATGTACAAAAAAGTTATAAAATCATCCTTGGTTTTACAATGATAAAAGAAAAACATTGAAATTATCCAATCAAACAAGGTATGCAAGGATTTTTTGTGGGTTTTTTTTTATTGTTAAACAGTGAGAGCAAAATAACTTACTGGAATATAAAGATAAAAGTTGAATGAGCATGCCAGTAATGGAGAAAAGGGATATTTTCACAGAACCAGTTTGTTTTTCCCCTCCCCATCTCCATTTGATGTTGATCATAACATACCATTGGCCATTTAGTTAAAAAAAAATACATATTATGCCTATGCATATACACCAGCTACTTTATGTACAATAAAGGAGTGGAGGAAGGGAATCAAAGAAGAGAGAAAACTACACTGCAGTAGTCAGGATGTGGATGAACCAAATCTTGGTTTTCTAATTGTGAATATGTTATTTTCCTTGGGAGCGCAGTTCTGAAGTAGAGTTGCATGTTCTCTTTTTAGTAAGTGCCTCCTGTCTGCTGCTGGAATACATCAATTGTATCTTCATCCTCCATTTCCAGCTGTGCAGGTGTGTCTGTTTCATTGATTGGTTGTCCATCAAATCGGAATCTGATCTGCCTCATTGACAAACCCTGTCATTCACAATAGGCTTTCATTAGTTTACTAAGTGGTGTGTGCCTCTTAATCTTAAATTGCACCCCTGGACCATCTTACCCTGCCACCTTCAACTTAATGTGGTCGTCGTTTTCAGTCTTGATGCCTTCCTTTGGCTTTTCATTGGCCATGGCAAGTCTGGGGGTCTCCTCAGCTGCCACTTCACAAAAGAGGCACCAGGATGTTCTGCTCCAAGGAAATGGGGGGAGAAGCAGCAGCAGCAGGAGCAGAAGGAGGAGGAGGAGTATGAAGATGATGGTGATGTTGGTGAGGAAGAAGAGGAGAAGATGGAGGAGGAGAAGGAGGAAGAGGTGGGGGCAGTGGTAGAGGTACCTTCTTCAGTATTTTTTGTGTCCCTTTTACCAAGATGTTAATTCTCTTTTCATAATTTTCTTGCATCACTTTCGTTTCTTTCCCCAAGTTTTCTTCTACCTGTACCTTCCTCTTCTCTCTTTCTTTAATTCTTCCAGGAATTCTTGTTGGATTTGGATCCAATTAGCATTTTTCTTTGAGGCTTTTTTGGTAGATGTTTTCACATTGTTGTCTTCTTCTGAGTTTGTGTTTTGATCCTCCCTGCCACCATAGTAGCTTTTTGTTGTGTTGTTGCTGTTGTTGTTTGCTCATTTTTCCAGACCACTTCTTCACTTTGAACTTTATGTTAAAATTAGGCTTTGCTCACCTGGGGGGTGCAGAGGCACTATCCCCAGCTTTAGGCTTTGTCATGCTACCGTTTTCAGAGCCAGTTCTAGGGGTATGCAAGTTTTTGGTGCTTCCAAGGTGGTATGATCCTGGCAGAGCTATGGTCACTGCTCTCCTAGTCTGCACTCTGGTCTTTACCCAGAAGGGCCCCTGGTCCCCTGCAGCCCCAAATGCTAGCACTCTTCTCTGCTTTGGAACTGTGACCAGGGCCTGTGTTGCCTTGTGAATGACTCCTCCCCACCTGGAACTGTGATGATAGAGTTGCCAATCAGTACCAGCTATACTCATTACTAACAAATGGTCCCCTGTAATCTCTTTTTGACTAGTTGTCTGACCCCCTTACTATCTCTGGGCTGAGAGCTCCAGAGGTTACTGCTGCTGTTTGCCATGTGTGTGTGTGTGTGTGTGTGTGTGTGTGTGTGTGTGTGTGTGTGTATTTGAGGGATAGGCCTCCATCCCAGTGTCACAGACTTCTCCTGCTGACCTCTTAAGTTTTCTATTGCCTCAGCCTCTCCAAAATTTGATTTGAGGTGTTTTTTAAAAAAAATTAAAAAATTAATTTATTTTGATTTATCAATAATCATTTCCATAAGCTTTTTTTCTTTTTTCTTTTTTTTTTGGTGAGGGCAATTGGGGTTAAGTGACTTGCCCAGGGTCACACAGCTTTCCATAAGCTTTTGAGTTTAAAATTTTTCTCCTCCTCCCTCCCCAAGATGGTGTGCGATATGATATAGGCTATATGTGTACATTCCTATTAAACATATGTTTACATTAATGATGTTGTAAGGAAGCATTAGAACCAAATAGGAGGAACCACCAGAAAGAGGAAACAAAACAAAACAGAAGAAAAAAATAGCAAATAATGTGCTTCAATCTGCATTCAAACTCTTTAGTTCTTTTTATGGATGTGGATAGCATTTTCTATCATGAGGCCTTTGGAGATGTTGTAGATCCTTGTATTGCTAAGAAGGGTTAAGTCTATCAATATTAGTCATCGCACAACATGGCTGTTATTGTATACAATGTTCTCCTGGTTCTGCTCACTTCACTCAGCATCAGACTATACAAGTCTTTCCAGGTTTTTCTGAAGTCTGCCTGTTCATCATTTCTTATAGCACAATAGTATTCCATTATATTCATATATCACAACTTGTTCAGCCATTCCCCAATTGATGGGCATCCTTCCAATTTCTAAATCTTTGCCACCACAAAAAGAGCTGCTATAAATATTTTTGTACATGTGGGTCCTTTTCACATTTGTATGATCTCTTTGGGAGCCCTAGAAGTACTATTGCTGGGTCAAAGGGAGAGGTGTTTTTTAGAAGGTGTGTGGAGGGGAGTATTGGGAAAGGTCAGTTAGATGGCTGCCCCTGATATCTTAGTTCCACCAACTGGTAATGTTGAAAGTAGATTTTGAGAACATAACTAACTCCATTTTGGCCAGTATTTGCAAATTTTCTTTTTCTTTTCGTATGTTGCCTCTTTTGACAGTACTGGATATCTCCTTTAGTACCTCCCTTCCCCCAATTGCTTTATGAGTACAAAATAAAATTCATAGGATCTCAATAGTTCAGAAACCCATTTCTGCTCTCTTAATCCTATCTAATAAAGTCCATTGCAGAGGCCTAAAAAAGCTAATTAACTAACTGATGAAGATACTATTTGGTCTGGTGTAAATGACTATGCTAAAGGACACATTCTTTCCTTTGTAACAAATTAAATATCTCTTTCTTGTTTTAATAAGTACCTTTTACTACCTGCAGGTCCTACAGCTTCTTAGCCAAGACTGCTATGTAAGAAACATGGTCTTCTTTTCTGTTACTCTCTCTGGGTCCCATAGCTCAGGAGGAAAGAATATTTAGTGGACAAATAAACTACAGTTCACCTGTCTGTCAGTAGCCCGTGCTGGCTTATATGGGCAGTAGAAATAGCATATTGTGGATACACATTGGGAAACCCTTTAGAGGCTTTCTATGCCCCAACACACATATCCTGAAGGCTCATTAGCACTTGGCTGTTTTCTTTGCTGACTTTGTCTTCAGTGCAGAATCTTAACTAGGAAACGTTTGCAACCTGTACTATGTATCAAAAACTAAGCTGGGTCAGTTTTAAAGGTGCCCTCTAGGGTCTGAACACTGACAGCCCCCTGTAGGGGGAGACAGACCCCAGCATATCATGAGGTCACTTCTGAGAAATCTTCCCCTCCCCTCCAGAAGAAGTGGGTGAAGAATCCTAACTACTGGACAGTGGGGGGAAGAGCGGTAACAAAAGAAACAGATAGCTGCAAGGTGTGAAGGGGTGTGCTAAAATGGGACTTGAAGTCAACCCTCCCCACCAAATTCTCAAGTATCCTGTTAGAACTGGAAGACACCTTAGAAGACTATGGAAGCCAACCCCTTCATTTTATAGATTAGGAAAACTGAGGCCCCAGAGGGGTATAAATGGCTGCCCAGCATTACACTGCTGTCAACTATCTTAGGCAGGATTTGAACTCAGGTCTCTCTAATTCCAAATCTCACCTTCTACCTACTGAACCACTTAGTTGCCTCCCAGGAGGAAATTGATGGCCCACAGAGGACAAAGGACTTGCCCAAGGTCATGCTGAAAGACTCAGTCGGCTCTTTCCTAAAACTAAGGCTGAATTCAGGTAGAATGAAATTGAGGCCACATCTCATAGAATCACAGAGTAGTAATTCTACAGAGTTTGAAGGGACCTCAGAGACTGCCTTGGCCAACCTGCTTATTTAACAGTAACTTAGAGTAACAGAAGGGAAGGGGACACAGGTCTCCTAGGACGTCACTGAGCCTCTGCCTTCTAGCACTTTCCTTTAAAAAAATAATTTTTCATCAATATATTTTGCTTGGATATCACCTCATTTTTCTACTCCCTCCCCTACCCAGCAAGTCATCTCTCATAATGAAGAATGAAAATGAAAGAATGTAGGGGAAAAACTGTTCAGCAAAACTAACTAACAGATCAACTGAGTCTGACCGTATTTGCAGTTTCACATTGATATCAGGGTGTGCTGTGGCCAGTTCTAACCACCTTGGGGAAGCCAATTGTTAAATTTTCGATGTGATCACTTATCCCTGAGAAATCAGCAGTCACCACCTATCGGGGCTTGGTTTATTATTACTGATTGTCTAGGTTTAAGTGTTAATAATGCAGATTAACCTTAATAGTGTGTGTGCATACTTTTTTTTCCCCCTGAGAGAGCCCAAAAGTTAAATGTTTACCAGCACAACCCCGCAAGCTCTATAAACTTTGCTTGTGTTCAGCAGGAGTGCAGTAGAAGGCTTAATCATCAGTAGCCTAGAAGCCTGATTACTGCAGGCAAATAATAATAATAATAATAACTGGCATTCATATAGTGTTTTAAAGTTTGCAAAGTGCTTTGTGAGTAGTCTCCCATCTCTGCAAAGAAAGGAGGGTAGTATGGCTTCTCAATTCTCTTTCTGGGCCAGACATTGTCATTATAATTAGTAAGACTAGTACTTTCAACTAGATTGTAGAAATTTGGCTTCCCCAGTGGGCCCTGGCCTCCCAGAGCAGTGGTTGCTAGTCTCGTGACTCAGGGTAGTTATTGATTGTATTGAGCACTGTGTGACAGATTTGGGCTAAGGACTTGGAAACATAAGGCAAAAATATGGTCCCTGCCTAAGCTCATATTCTAGTTGGGGGAGAGAAACATGAAGGTAAACAGGTACCTACAACAAATAGCTAGGTACACATAGAGCAGCCAAGTGTAGTGCAGTCTCTGGCACATCTCGGCCTCAAGTCCACCTCCCATCTCAAGGCCTTGGTGAAGGGGACAAATAGGAGAGACTGAGAGTTTTAAAATGGGGAACCAACTTTAGAGAGTCAGTGGGAGTTTAAGCAGCTTCTAAAAGCAAAAACTAGGTGCTGGCTCCTCACCCCTAGTCTCACCCCACTTTAAGCACCCCCCATTCCTCTCCCTAGACCAGCAGAGCTAAGCTGGGAAGTTGAGGAAATCTCCTAGGCCTGGGGCCTCCAGATCCCTGGAGAGGCCAAGATCCTTAAAGCATACCGCCATTCCATTTTCTCATAGCATGGCCCAGGCCATGAGAAGCAGGAGGGACCAAAACTTTTGGGGACAAGACAAAGATTTAGGAAGGCTGAGATGGCCTCAGGAATAGCTGGCTGGCCCTCCATCAGAGATGGAAGTACTGTGTTTTGTTGCATTTTACATGTTACCGCCCCTCCCCACAAATAGGCCCCTTTTTCCAAAGGATGATTATGGGTAGGAGGAGGTTAGGGGAAGGAAAAAAGGAAGTGCATTCATTAAGTGCTTACTATATACTGTGTGGGAACGGCGAAGACCCCTACCCAAATTGACTACTCAGGAATCACTCCAAGTAGGGTGCAGAAAATTTATTAGAATCTCATGAGAAGCAGGCAGTCCCACTACGAGCTGAAAGGACAACAGAAATGCTCATAGCAGGAGGGCCGCTCCCCTGAGCACGTGTGCAGTTTTTATGCATCAGTCCTTATCTAACATCACATGACTGAGGCCTCCAGGCTTCAGCTAATCGAGTTAACATACCCGGACTGTGAGTTCTTCACCTATCTCATACAATACCAAGGCCCAAGGTATGTGCTAGGGGTACAAATATAAAATCAAGGACAGTCTTTGGTCTCAAGGAGCTTACATTCACACACACACACACACAGAGTATGTGTATGTATGTATATATGTGTATACATTTATAATTACATGTAAAAACAATTTTTAATATTCATTTCTAAAAATTTTGAGTTCCAAATTCTCTCCTTCCCTCCTTTCCCTCCCCACTCACTGAAAAGTTGGCAAGCAATTTGATATAGGTTATACATGTACAGACATCCAAAACATATTTCAATATTAGTCATGTTGTGAAAGAAAACACAGACCAAAAAACAAACAAAAAAGCCAACCCAAGAAAAATGAAGAATGTAAAAAAAAAAGATATGCTTCAATCTGCATTCAGACTCCATCAATTCTTTCTCTGGGGGGTAGATAGCATTTTTAATCGTAAGACCTTTGGAATTATCTTGGATCATTACATTGCTGCAAGTAGCTAAGTCATTCACAGTTGATTATCATACAATATTGCTGTTACTTTGTACACTGTTCCCTGGTTCTGAAAGGAGCATATCTTCCAGTGAGGGAGGTTGCCCATGTAATGGACTGATGGTCAGGGAAGGCTACTTTGGTCAGAAGAGAGATTTTGAGCAGGATGGCAGGGGAGGAGAGTGACACACCCTATCTAGGAAGATGCAAAGTTAATTTGATCCTGGTTTATGGTTCCACCTCTAGAAGAGGAGAGAGGAAAGAACGTACAAAGGGCAGAAAGAGGTTGCTAAAGTGGTGGAGATGAAGAGGAGAGTAGGGAGTGAAGTGAAGCAGGGCTAGGGCTTTTCTGAAATAGTGGCCTATGAGAGGCACAGAACAATTTAAGAAATCTCCCCACGGCTGCTTCCCCCAGATGTAACTTGCTCACGCCTTCACTGGAACCATCCAGTCACCAGCTGACTCCAATCGAAATTCAAGTACATAGTCAAATGAGTCCTGGATTTGGCAGGGTCAGAGGACCCATATTTGAATCCAGACTCTGTCATTCAATACCTGTGTGACCCTGGCCAATCGACTTTCCCCTCTGAGCCTCAATTTTTTTCTCCTGCAAAATGAAGGGTTTGTATTAGATGACCTTCAGGTTCATTTCCAGCTTTAAATCTATGACTCTATGAGTCCCACTCTTGGACAATTGCCTACTCCAGGACAAGGTCTCTGTCACCCCTCCCTATGAGACAGACTGAGCTAGGAAACAATCCTTTACTGCAATAATCTCCGTCAAATGCTGTTGGGTGCTGCCTTTAAAAAAACTTAGGCTTCCTTAGAAGTCTTTCTGAATGAAGAAGCTGAATCCCCACACTAACCAACCCTTCTTAATTCCATTGCCTTCTCTCTGTTTCTTATTTATCCTGCATATAGCTTGCTTTGTATGTATTTGTTTGCATGTTGTCTCTCTGATTAGATTGAAAGCTCCTTGAGGCCAGGGGCTGTCTTTTGCCTCTATTTGTACCTCCAGGGTTTAGCACAGTGCCTGGCATATATTAGGCGCTCAATGTTTATTGATTGATTGACTATATGTATGTATATGTGTGTATGTGAGTGTATATGTGTGTGTGTGTGTTCTACTACTAATCCCATCAGGACTCATGCATAGCTATTTACAAGGGGACATCAATAAATAAGTAAAATTTTTGTTTTTCATAAACACAATTTCACTTTAATGTATGTATCCCTACAAAAATGCTAATATTTATAAAAGGACTTTAAGGTTTGCAAAGTGTTTTATGTATATTATCTCATTTGATCCACACAATGAGATACATGCTATTATTTTTTTTTTACCAATGAAGAAACTGAGCTAAAAGGGATAAAGTAGATTTGCCCTTTCTGTCTACCCAGTGCTCTATCCAGTGCACCAACTATTTGTCTTGACACAGTATAAAAAGCTATGATTTTATGAGCATGGAAAATTCCCAGTGTGGGAATTCCCTCCACCAATGCAGATTCTATCTCATTTAAGTCTTTAGTAAATCCTGGGAACTTGCAAGAAGCAGTTATTTGTCAACTGACTTGCTCAAGGTCAGAGTTGGGATTTGAACCCAGGAAAGAATGTTAGGATGGGAGTTAGAGGAGCCGAGTTCACCTCTTCTGGTTCTGCAAGGTTCTGACACTTTCCACCTGTGCTACTTTGAGCAAGTCACTCAACCTCTCTGGGCCTCAATTTCCTCATTT
Organism: Phascolarctos cinereus; assembly: GCF_003287225.1. Taxonomy (NCBI): domain Eukaryota; kingdom Metazoa; phylum Chordata; class Mammalia; order Diprotodontia; family Phascolarctidae; genus Phascolarctos; species Phascolarctos cinereus. The sequence goes on along the minus strand of NW_027555958.1, from coordinate 313,477,684 downwards.
GTAAACTGAGGGGGCTCTAGACTGGCTAGAGAGAGAAGATCCCTTCCAGGTCTAAGGCTATGATACTATGATGCTGACTTCAAGTCCAATGCTCTATCTACTATACCACGGTTTTTTTCCATGCCCTCATAAACATGCCTCTTTGTGCAATATAAACATAAAATGCCTTTGCCCATGTTTCTGAAGGAAGTGTGATCCCTGGAGAGCCATGGTCTCATCAGTGTGGGGGCTCCCTCTAGTGGTGCAAGTCAGAACACATTCAGGTCTCTTGTAATTTTTGACATGAGGACCCATTAATCATCCAGAAAGGAACTAGCTAATAAAATGAAATCCTTTCTGTGGTTCCTTCCTCATTTTGTCAATACTTGCATTCCTGAGGCACACTTGGGGTGTCCATCTGTTGTGTCTTGCTATTTTAAAAAATCCTTGCCACATAATTGGCTGAACTTTTTTTTTTGTTTTGTTTTGTTTTTGGTTAGGCAATGGGGTTTAAGTGACTTGCCCAGGGTCACATAGCTAGTAAATGTTATGTGTCTGAGACTGGTTTTGAACTCAGGTCCTCCTGAATTCAGGGCCTGTGCGCTATCCACTGTACCACCTAGCTGTCCTTTGACCCAACTTCTTTGATGACGATGATGATGATGATATTTAACATTTGTAAAAAAAGCACTTACTATGTGCTAGGTACTTTGTTAAGTGCTTTACAATTATTTCATCATTTGATCCTCACAGCAACCTTGGGAGGCAGGTGCTAATATTATCCCCATTTTACATGTGAGGAAGCTGAGGCAAACAGAGGTTAAGTGACTTGCCCAGGGTCATAAGATCGAAAATGTCTGAGGCTGGATTTGAATTCAGGTCTTCCTGACTCCAGGTCCAGTGGTCTATCCACTGTGCCACCTAGCTGCCTAATGTTTTTAAATAGTTGAAGGAAATTCTTAACTTCTATTTTGTTGTTGTTTGTTTAATCAATTAGTTGTATCTGGCTCTCTGTGTTCCCATTTGGGGTTTTCTTGGCAAAGGTACTGGAGTGGTTTGTCATTTCCTTCTCCAACTCATTTTATAGAGGAGAAAACCAAGGCAAACAGGGTTAAGTGACTTGCCCAGGGTCACACAGCTAAGTGTCTGAGGCCAGATTTGAACTTAGGAAGATGAGTCTTCTTGAATCCAGGCCTAGCACTCTATCCACTGTACCACCCAGCTGACTCCAACTTCAATTAGAGATTGGTGTAACTTTTTTCCCCCCATCTAAATTCATGTACTCCTTGATATCTATTCATTGACTTCTTGAGTATGGGGGAATCTATGGACTCTAAGTTAAAGACCCCCTATTTTATGGATGCACATGTCCTTGAGGATGAATTGGACTCTGCTTTTCTTGTGCAAGTAATTGTTGACATTTTATTGAAGGGTTCCCCCTTTTCTAGTTATGTATTTATGTGGACTTGAGCATAAATCTTAGAATGCTCGACAAAGGATCAGAAGAATCTTCTAGCTGTCACTCTGTCACTTATCAGTGATCAGTCAACAAACGTTTACTAAATGCTTACCATGTGCCAGGCACATAGCTAAGTGCTGGGGATACAAAATACAAAAAAGAAAGCTAGTCCTTGCCTTCAAGAAGCTTACAGTCTAATAGGAGAAGACAACACATAAAAGAAAGTCGGAAAACTGGGGCTTGGAATCTAGAAAACCCGAGTTCAAATCCTTCATTTGACATTGAGTACCTTGTAGCAGAGCTAACCTAGGTAACTTGTACTGTGTCTGATGTCTGTAATTTTATGCCTTTCCTCATGTGTAAAAGGATACAATTTTGCTTCTTGGTTTCATTGTTCTGGAAACTATAAATTAATCAATATTGCTTGCTAGCTATACTAATAAGTAAAGCCTTTATTCCTCTGTCAGTACTTTGAGTAGTGAACTTTTTTCTCCCTTCTGCATAGATTCTTTTTTTTTTTGCTTTTAGGCAATTGGGGTTAAGTGACTTGCCCAGGGTCACACAGCTAGTAAGTGCCAAGTGTTCGGTCTGAGGCTGGATCTGAACTCAGATCCTCCTGATTTCAGGGCTGGTGCTCTATCCATTGTGCCACCTAGCTGCCCCCATAGATTCTTATATTTAGAATTTCAAGGGAAAAAAATTTTTTTTCAGTTATGTCCAACTCTTTGTGTCCCCATGTAGAGGGTTTTTTTTTTTTGGCAGAAATCCTAGAGTGGTTTGCCATTTCCTTCTCCAGTTCATTTTACAGGTGAAAAACCTGAAGCCAACAAGGTTAAGTGACTTGCCCACGGTCACACAGCTAATAAGTATCTGAGGCTGAATTTGAATTCAAGTAGATGAGTCTTTCTGACTTAAGGCTCAGCACTCCATCCGCTATACCACCTAGCTGCCCCCCCAACAAGCAATCACCTCTAGAAGTCCTTACTTCATTTGATTGCTTGAGATAATAGGCTAAGGTCATTTTCCTGACGCTGGCCAGATAATTAACACGTATCCCTTGTTCTTTTGTTTTCACCCCTTAAATCAACGAGAGCATCTCCCTGTTTCTTCCCCCAATAATAGCTTTGTAGATAAGTTTCCATTTGGGGCCAAATGGATCCATAGCACCAGGCATTATAGAGGAGACCTGTGACATCTTCTCTTGTTAGTTTATCTTGAATAAAGCCAAACAGAGGGGTTTTTTAAATTTGATTCTGGAGGTAATAAGGAAATGCCAGAGGCTCCCTTTTTCCAAATTTTCCTATTATTGTCAAGACACCATCATCCTTGCAGTCAGCCAGGCCTGGGTATCATCCTTGACCCTTTAGTAGCACTCACTTTACATGTACGATCTGTTGCTATACTCTGACATTTCTACTTTCTCAACATCTCTTATATGTCTCCTCCTTTTCCCTGCCACAGCTGCCACCCTGGTACAAGCCTTCATCGCTTTATGCTTGGACCACTGTAATAGCCTGCTGGTTAATCTCTCTGTCTGAGGTCTCTCCCCTTGGTAGCCCGTCCTCCATTCACCCACCAAAGTGATCTTCCTGAAGCACAGATTGGACTACATCACTCCTCTACTCAATAAACCCCAGTGGCTCGCTGTTATCTCCCAAAACAAATATAAAATCCTGTTTGGTTCTTAACACCTTTATAACCTGGCTACTTAATATCTTTCCATTATTATTTACTCTCTTTCATGTAATCTAAGATCCAGTGACAGTGGCCTTGCTGTTCCAAGAATATGTGGCTCAATCTTCTGGCTCCTTGCATTTTCACTGGCCATCCCCCATGCCCAGAAGGTTCTACCTCTTCATCTCCACCTCTGAGCTTCCCTGGCATCCTGCAAGTTTCAGCTCATATACACCTTCTGCAAGAAGCTTTTCTGGCTTCCCCTCAATCCTAGTGCCTAACTTCTGAGATTGCCCCCAACTGACCCCATATATATCTTGTTTGGACATAGCTCTCTATATGTTGCCTCCTCTGTTCCTTGAAGGCCTTTCTTCTTGGCCTTTCTTGGTAACCCCAGTGCTTAGCTCAGTACCTGGTGCTTAATAAGCATTTAACAAATGCTTATTGACTTGACTTAGCATATTGTTCATCCTTAATAAATGTTTGTTTAATGATGAAAGAAGAGAGAGAAAAAGAAAGAAGGAGAAACTCATTTGATGCTGAGTCTAATACAACCATCATGTCTTTCTCTGCCCCTCTCAGTTCTCTTCTGCTGGCTAAATAGCTCTGCTTCTTCCAACCAATTCTTATATGGCATGTTTTCAAAACACTTTACCACCTGGGTCACCCTTCTCTGGACACTCACCAGCATTTTGTTATCCTTCCTAAAATGTGTCACTCGAACTGAAAACAATGCTCAGCTCTAGTTCTCTCCATCTGTAAAGAGGGAACAGCTACGTTTTCTACCTTCTCTTCTCAGGGTAGTGGTGCTGAACTCATCTGGGAAATGCAGCTCTTTATAAGGAATGAGGCTGAAAAATTAGGCACCATCAAAACTGCTATACCTGCCTAGGTGGGAGAGCTCAGACTTTTAGATGAGGGGTTCTTAGATTTAGGGGAAGGAAACTCCGAGGTCACCTAGTTCAACCGTTTTGTTTTATAGACATGTAAACTGATTCCCAGAAAAGTGAAGTGACTTACTACTTAAGGAGACATATGGGTGGGAAGAGGTTGGCACTTTCCACTGCACTACCGTGGGACTGTAGGGATGGCCAATCCCTACCCACCCTTTATCCTAGGCTCAGAGGTCTAGACAAGTCCTAACTTAGATTTTCAAAGGCAGATCTGCCAAAGTGGAGTTTGTACCGCTGGTAATGATAGGCAGTTTCTCCTGCCAATGGTAATAGCAGGCAACTGTTTGAAAGTAATTAACTTGAAGAAACCTCCCCCGAGTACAGTTGTTCACCCAATCCGAATCTCCTTTCATTGTGCCAATGACTCCTCAGGGCATTTGGAAATTTACCAGCAGAAAACTTAGGATGCAGAGAGGTTATTACTCCAAGGAACAATTACATTAAGATTGAATTAGCAGAAAAGTCTATCTTACCAAGTCTGTGGTATGCAATAGACTCACTGATTTTAAAAGAAATATATAATGTTAGCAATTAGCTGTGACACCAGAAATGGTCATAAGAAGTTTACTTTACCCGTGATTTTTAAAAAAATGCCTTAAAAAGAAAAAAGTTTCATCAAAAGTTTTTTTAAAGTCTCTGAACTTCCTTCAGAAGGAAACACAGGCAAACAGAACAGCTTTGAAAGTAACGTGTTGAATTTATTATATACTTTAAAAAATAAGTTGTGCCTAATGGAAATTCACATTTTCACATATAATTATCTTTTTTCTGTTCTATTTAATTAATGGAAATGTTCTCCTTTTGGGCTGTGCATTAAACCCAGAATAATACATTAAAAAAAAATAAAGATTTCAAAACCACACCTGAGAACCAACAATAATTTTTGGGAAAGAAGAACAGATCTTCCTATTCAATTCTCTAGGGGGTCCTATCCACTCCAAATGAGACATAGCTGTGCTAAAAACTTAAACTTATAGGATTAAAGCCGACACTCTCTTTGGCAAATTAATGACCAAAGAATTGACTGATGTGCTAATGGAAGAGCGTAGTACCATGGATGATTGCAAAAATCAAGCTGGCTTTGAGATGCTCTGTGACTATGTGATAAGGCAGGAAGAGCACCAGTATTGGAATCATGGAGCTTGGATTTGAGTCCTAATTCCAATATTTACTATCTGTGTGGTCTAGGGCAAGTTGTTCTACCTTTCTGAACTTTAGAGCTCTGTAAAATGGAAGACCCGATCAAATAATGGTCCCTTCCAGTCTAACATTCTGTGATTTCGTTTTTCAGCTACAGCCTCACTATGATGTTTTATGTTATGTCACATTAAAATTATTTTGTACTTCCTGAGTGAACACCAACTGATAAAGGAGGGAGGCCTCCCACAGACAGGCTATCTACCAAGGTGAAGCCAACACGGCACTCTACAAAGAGCACTAATTTTGGATTCAAAGGACCTGAGTTTAAATCTTGCCTCTTCCACTTACTGCTTGTGAGACCCTGGATAAGTCATTTGGTTTCTCTAGTTTTCTCTTGCGAAAAAGGAAAGGGGTTGGACTATACCCATAAACTCCCTTCCAGCTCTAAATCTACATAAATGTTAGCTATTATTATTTTTACATATTCCAAAGCACCAACATATCTGTCACAAGACACTCACTCACTGAAATCAATCAATAAATATTTATTAAGTGCCAGGCACATGAATTCTTGTACCCTACTTCAAAAGCATTTCCTTTCAAACCACTGATAAAGACAATGTTAGGCTTCAAATTCAGTTGCTCAAAACTACCTTGGTACTGAATGATAAAGCCAAATATCTTTTAAGAGACACTCCCATGTCTACTTCTACTCTTCGTTGCAGAAATTTCATCTGGGAGACAGCAAGAGTCATAGACATTATGTATTGGCCCATCCCTGCATTTTGCAGATGGGAAGACTGAGGTCCCAAGAGAGGAGGTGGTAAACTATCAAGTTGACACAGGTAGTAAGTAAAAGAACTAAGAGTCAGGCCTTCTCATTTAAGACCCGTTTAGTCTCTACGTTTAGTCTATAGTGCACTGCATAAGGAAGGCCTCTTAGGGAAGTACCATGTGTCTTGCCCTTCTTTTTATCTCCATTGCTTAGCATAGTAGCTGGCACATAGTAAATGCTTAATCAATGCTTGTTACCTCACTTTAGACTGATTGAGAATATGGGCTATAACCCCTAGGGAGCAACATGGCTTAGGCTAGGAAATAGATATATGATTGACATTCTCCTTTTGAATCTGGAGATAATAAAAATTAGTGGACATTTATTTAGTCCTCTTACATTGTCAACCAGCTGAAGCCCACCAACTCAAAATGCGGAGGAGTCCAAGCTGGGTTGAAAGCAGAAAAGTTTTATTAGGAGGAAAATCAGACACTAGTGCCAAGGCCCCCAGTACAAGGTACAAGGGAGTCCACAGCCCAGGAGAGGTAGGGGAGATTTATGCTTGAAAACTGCAAAGGGGAGGTTCAGGGTGGGGTTGGGGAAAAGAATGGACAATCTTTCTCAAGAACAGGTGGACATAGAAGAAGGATGTTGTTTGGGGGGAGAGGGGAGACAGTTCAGCAAGGTCATCCAGTGAAAACCAGCAATGGCATCTGGGAATGAGCAAGACTTTGGCTCACTGAGGGCTCCTGATTGGTTCCTTTCGGCAAAAAGGTTTACTCTGTGTCCAGGGTACCTGGCTGGTAAGGTAATTCAATTCATAGAAGACAGACATATTAAACTCAGGGGTACTTCCACAACATGTATGATCTCATTTTAGTATTACCCCTATTTTACAGAAAAGGAAATTGAGGATCAGGTCACATAGTTCAGAAATTTCTGAGGTAGGAATAGAATCCAAGCCTTTCCTCACTTACTCTAGATCCAGCTCACACTTCACACTGGTCAGGATAAGGATTGGCTCTATGATTTCATTGGAATGCAGAACTCCCAGGTGAGAAAACTCTTTCTACCAGAACAGGGTTGCACTTACCTGCAATTTATAGCCTAAAATAGAGGTGCCAGACATGTAGCAGGGGTGCATGGGGCCCACAGTACTCATGACTGTAGCCCACACCAGATTAAAATGTAACTGAGAAATATTTAACAAAATAAATAAAAATACAATAAAACATAGACAATGTTAATATGTGGTTTTCTAAGTCAATATACTGCCCACAGGGATCCTTTAGTAGCCCTTAGGTTGGTTGGTTTGTTGGTCTTCCTCCATTTTTGAAGAAATCTTGACTTACTTGTGAATTGGATTTAAGTAAGGCAGAGTTCCCAACATGCTGTCAGCCTCACTCTCTCTTCTAAAGTCATTGAAGTCCTTCCCTTAGTTTTAGTAGCCTGTATCTATTTGAGTTTGATACCACCAGCCTATGGCAAATAGAGGTTAAATGACACAGCTAGTATGTGTCAGAGGCAGGGTTTGGACGTAGGTATTCCTGGCTTCCATGCCAGGTCTCTCTCACAATACCATCCAGAGACTTGAACCCTACCATGGTTATACTGGCTTTCACACATTTGTAAACTTAACTGCATTGGTTTCCTCTTTTTAAAATTTATTTATTTTTAGTTTTCAACATTTGCTTTTATAAGATTTTGAGTTATAAAATTTCCCCCCTTCTTCCACTCCTTCCTGCCCAAGATGGCATGCAATCTGATATAGGCTATGTACATACAATCATATTAAACATATTTCCACATTAGTCATGTTGTGAAAGAAAAATCAGAACAAAAGGGAAACATTGGTTTTCTCTTTGAGAGGCAGCTAGCACACCTTAATTGGGCAGTTAGCATTTGAAGGGTTTTTTGTTTCTGGCAAAGATCCCCAATCTCCATGCATATAAGGCTGTAGCAATACCAGCCTGGTCTTGTCAAAGGGCTGTGTGGCATGTATTTGTTATTTTAATTACTTTACTTTAAAACTGCAGATATCTGGGATTTTTTCAGTATGGATCCTCCTTCCTTCCACTAATGAAAATCCTGGTCTTTAAACCTCAGTAGCTGAACATTGAGGTCAGTCATGAGGAGCCAGCCTAATGTCTAGCCTGGCTTAGCAGAAGATGTGGTCTTTGAAGGAGATGGAGCCAAATTGTGATGAGACGGAGTAATGCCTGCTTCATAATCCTACCAACTGCTTTATATTTCGATACCTATATGTCTCAACAATCACAGGAGAGTATAACAGTAGTTTTAAGTTACTTTGTCCTATGTTGAGTCTTTGTAAATGAAGTGCTTGTCAACCTTTTGTGTTCAGCATTTCTTCTGCATAGAGGAAAAAAATAGCTTTCCTAAACCTAAACCTAAAAAAAAAAAAGAATCATTACCCTGTAGCCAGCTTGATAGTGGATCTCTTTTTCTGAACTTCAATAGTCTATCCCTGACTCACACCTGAAGCTGTTGAAGCTTGGCAGGACCCACCACTGCTGGTGCTCTTCTAGCATGGCCTGTGAAAAGCCAGGGTCACTCACGCTATGATGAGGCATAAGAGTAAGGCTTCAGAGGAGGATTGTTTTAATTAGTCAATTAAATTTAATTTTGCTTTGAAAATCTTGTGACATCCCTTGAGATAAAATGAAACTCTCTGGACTATTATTGCAAAAACAGGTTTGCAAAAGGGGCTCTCACCTGGTGCTCTGCCCAGCCAACCCTTCCCCCATCCTTTAAGACCCAGCTCAAATCTTACTCCATTCTTTAAGCCTCTCCAAACTTGCCATCAGGAAGTGTTTTTTCTTTTGTCTGAACTTGCACAGCCACTAGAAGAGCTTTACCTGGGAATCTGAAGGTTTGAGCCCTTGGCCTGGCACTACCACTGTCTAGATATGTTGGGTGGTCATAAGCAAGCTAATTTCACCTCTCTGGGCCTCACTTTCCTCCTTGAAATGAGGGCCTTGAAGTTCCCTCTACTAATACAAGTGGGAACTCTTCTGTGACATGGAAATGCCAGCAAGATACTCTCTAAGCTCCTTTTCAGTCCTGACATTTTAGGATTCCCTGAGCTGTAAAACAGTGATAATAACATGTGCCCTGCTCACTAGACATAATTGCTATGAGAATCAAATGGGATAATGGCTGTGAAAGGTTCTATTAAGTTACCATATAAACGCTCTATTAATTTACTATATAAATGTAGGGTTGCAATGGGAAAGCAGTTCTGCAATTATCCTTTGTAGGCTTCCTATGATAAATGATCGGGTATACTACCTTATATTCCTAGCTGTGTAACTCTGGGCAAGTCACTTAATGTCTCTGAACCTCGGTATCCTCATCTGTAAAATGGGAAGGATAATACCTGCAGTATATACCTCACAGGGTTGTTGTGAGGGTCAAATGAAATAATATGTAATGATAATGGTAAAGCATTTATTAAACCCTTATGGTGCATCAAGCACTGTGCTAAGCTCTGGAGGTTAAATCCCAAATAAGCAAGATAGTCACTGACCTCAAGGAGTTTATATTCTAGTAGAGGAAGACTCATAAAGAAGATCTGGGGCGGGGAGAGGTAGGGGTTAAATGAATAAATTACTTTGCAAACTTTAAAGGGTTATAGAAATTTAAACTATTATTATTATTCATATGGTAAGTTCAGATTTGTAATTTCCTCTAGAGACCTTCCCTGGGAGGAATCTCCTTTTTATCAATGAAGACAGAAAATCCTTTCCAATTTATATATAATTTAAGAGAGTTGCCTGGGCACCTAGAGGTTGTTGACTAATTTCTGGAATACATAAGGGAGCAGCTTAGTCTGAGTTACTAAGTCATAGTGATTAGAACCAGCTGAAAGGGTGCAGGGCGATAAGGCAGGGCTGAGATACCCCAAATTTTCCTGCTACAGTTGGAGGCACTGTGGTCTACTTTTAATGAAAAGAATCCTGGACTAGGAGTCAAGAGACTCAATTTCCTGTTAGTTAACCTGCCTCGGTTACCCCCAAGAGAAAAATGAGGATGGTGTTACCTGTGCTACCTATCTCGTGTCAGGCAACACTGATGAGCAGTAAAATGGGACAATGACAGTATTTTGAAAATTTAAACCACTTCTACGCATATTTGTATATATAACATTTTATTTTTTCCCCAATTACATGTTAAACAATTTTTATACCACTTTTACTTTTGAGAGACAGCATGGTATGTACAGAATAGATTCTTAGACTTGGAGTCAAGAAAATGTGGATTCAGATCCCATTTCTAGCTGTGTAGCTATGGGTAAGCTGCTTCTCTTTTCTGAGCCTCAGAATATCTACTTTACAGGATATTATGAAGATCAAACAAGACAATTTGTGTAAAGCATTTTGCCAGACATAAAGCCAATAATAGTACGTGAAAATAATAGTGTGTTCTTTGCAGCTCGCGCCGACCATGGGGATCTCCCGGGACAACAGGCACAAGCGCCGCAAGACTAGGGGCAAGCGTAAGCCCTACCACAAGAAGCGCAAGTATGAGCCGGGCCGCCCGCCAGCCAACACCAAGATCGGCCCCCGCCGCATCCCCACCGTGCGAGTCCGAGGTGGCAACAAAAAGTACCGGGCACTGAGGCTGGACGTGGGCAACTTCTCCTGGGGCTCCGAGTGCTGAACCCGAAAAACAAGGATTATTGATGTGGTCTATAATGCATCCAACAATGGGCTGGTTCGGACCAAGACACTGGTGAAGAATTGCATCGTGCTCATCGATAGCACCCCGTACCTCCAGTGGTATGAGTCCCACTATGCCCTGCCCTTGGGCAGGAAGAAAGGAGCCAAGCTGACTCCTGAGGAGGAAGAAATTTTAAATAAAAAGCGGTCAAAGAAGATCCAGAAGAAATATGAAGAAAGGAAGAGGAATGCCAAGATCAGCACACTTCTGGAGGAGCAGTTTCAGCAGGGCAAGGTACTTGCCTGCATCGCATCAAGGCCAGGCTAGTGTGAACGAGCAGATGGCTACGTGCTCGAAGGCAAAGAGCTTGAGTTCTACCTAAGAAAGATCAAAGCCCGAAAGGGCAAATAAACTGTAACCTGGACATTCTCTAATGGAATAAATCCCCATATTGTTCAAAAAAATATAATAATAGTTTATTATTATTGTTATTATTGTTATTATTATTATTATTATTATTATTATTATTATTATTATTATTATTATTTCCTTGGCTTCCTGGGCACAGCTATAGAGCCTGCTAGATAATCTCGAAAGCATCATGTTAGACTCTAGGGTGAATTTGATTTATGTCACATCTCTGTGATGACAAATGTCTTATGGTTCCTTGGAGGATCCTGCTTCTAGCCTGACTTCCTACAAGAATAGTCTTTACACAAATCACTGGGTAAATGAATAAATGGTAAAAGGATACGAACAGTCAATTTACAAAAGAAGGAGCACAAAGTATAACAATCCATTCACCCAGTTTTTTATGTAGGGGACTAGTCCCCCAGGAAATTAGGTGAGAAGTAGTCTAAGTGACCATGAAATGCTATAAATAACAATTTACAATTTGTTCAGAGTCTTTAATAATTAGAGAGGTAGAAATTTTAAAAGTCTGAGGTAACAACTAAATAACCACCACATCAATCAAAATAGGAAAAAAGAACAAAAGTTGATATTATTGGGATTGTGTGGAAATAGACTATTGCATTGCTGGTGGAATTATAAATGGCTCATCATATACATTCATATGTACATATACATACATACACATACACACACGTCTATATATACACATTATAAATCTACGCCTATTCAAGAGGCAATGTGGTGCAGTGGACAAATAGTTGGCCTCAGAACTCAAGGGGTTCTTAGGGTCCTGGATAGCTACTTCTAAGCCTTGGGGTGGGAGCAACCATGATGGTTAAGCTCTCCTCTGCCTCATATATACCACCTCCTGTCTCTCCCTCAGGGCACTTCACTTCTTCTGGCTTGCCTGCCCAACCCTTGGCAGTTGGTCAGCAAATGTGGTGGTGCTGAAGGGGTGGCATCCCCACTGGGGTTGTTCCTCTATTTATTTATAATATGAGAAAAACCAACCTAGAAATAACTTTTGTGTCCAGAGCTTAGCAACAACAACATGGCATGTGTCAATGTAATGGAATATGGAAACAAAATAGAAACTAAATAAATATTGGAAGATTATGTACAATGAAGAAAGAATTAGAGTATAACCATTGGTTGCCTATGGGTTGGAATAAAACTGGAAGGAAACATGCAGTACCTAAATTGCTGCTATTGTTATTTTAAATTTTACGTTATGTTAAAATAATGTCATTTCAAAAGTTTTTTTCATGTAAATAGTTTTGTTCTATATTTTTATTGTTTTATCTTATTTTTTATTATCTTATCAATTTGTTTTGTTGTTTTTGTTGTTTTATTTATTTTTCTTGTTTTTTTTACCCTTATTTTGTTTGTATTTGTTGAGATGGTTAAACTTACAATTTAAAGGAAAAATGAAAAATCATTGGATGTTCCTATCCTCCTTTTGGGATGGCCCAAGCAGAAACAATTCTATTTTTGGCAATTATACAAGATGAGATTGCTACTTTTCTACTTTTCTAAGAATTTGTCCAATTTAAGCTATGGTCAAAAAAAGGTCAAAAAAGGCAACTTTTTTGAACTAGAATATAATTGTTCATTGGAGTCCTGGTCTTAATGGGCATTAACTATGCAGAACAACTTACTTATAAAGAAAGAAGGCTGGTAATGGTACTGATATGACTTTTCATATTAAGTAGCTTGTACCGTGAAGCTTCAATGCCTACCCTCTGGCAAGCATGACCTCTGGCAAAACTCTATTTCCATGATACAAGAAAGTCTCCATGCTCCATCAAGTGACTGATTAATCCCAGTGCATATTTTACCTGATCCTTTTCTGGTAAATTCGAAATTTTGCCTAATAACATCTATTTGGGAAGGGTGAGTGAGAGAGGAGCTAGCCTAGTTAGGTGGTGCAGTGGATGGAGCACTGGGCTTGGAATTAGGAAGACTCATCTTCAAGTTCAAATCTGGCCTCAGACACTTACTAGCTGTGTGACCCTGTTCAAGTCACTTAACCCTGTTTGCCTCAGTTTCTTTATCTGTAAAATGAGCTGGAGAACAAACCACTCCGGTATCTTTGCCAAGAAAACCTCAAAATGGGATCATGAAGAGTGAGACATGACTGAACAACAGTGAGTGGGGAAGCCTGACCTGTGATTTCATCAGTATGGGAAACTCCCATATGTGGAAATTCCCTCCAACAACTACTGGGTAATACATATGCTTAGAAGAGTTGCCCGGACCCCTGGGAGCTTGTGATTTGCTCCATTCCACCATACCACCTCCCAAAGGAGTGTACGTTTATGTCCCCCTTCAAAGTATGCTCAAATTTTTAAAGAGTTTAGAACCATTAAGAGAGTATTCTTCTAGATCAAAAGAGAAAGTAGAAGAGAGTGAGATGGGCTGAGTGCCTCTTGATTAATTAATTGATAAGGGATAATTGTAATTAACAAGAGCTGCCACAGACAAATTAGAAATGTAGCAGGAGGTATAATTAAGGCATTGTTAGTGCTTTATAAATGTTTATCTCCCATCATTAGCAGTTCTGTTAGAATTATCTTTTGCTTTTATAAAACTGAATCATTTCCAGGCCATAAAAGTGATGTATTTTTTAAAAAAAGATTAATCTTGACATGCCAGGCATTGCCAAATGCTACAATAGATGGATTGTATAAGGCACAATGCCTCTACAACGCTTGTTTAAGGATCTGATCTTTGATAGAAACAGTCTAATAGAAATGCTAACCAACTATCCTCCCATCCACTCACCTAACTATCCATCCAAGCAACCATCTGTCCACATTCTCCATCAAGCCACTCCTGATCCTGAGGTAACTAAGTGATGCAATGGATAGAATGTTTGGTATGGAATAAGGAAGACCTGCATTCAAATCCCACTTCAGACACCTAGATGTGTGTTACTCTGGGCAAGTCACGTAACCTCTGTCTGCCTCAGTTTCCTCAATTATAAAATAGGGCAGCTAGGTGGTGCAGTGGGTAGAGTGCCAGGCCTGGAGTCAGGAAGACCTGAGTTCAAATCCAACCTCAAACACTAGCTGTGTCACCCTTGGCAAGTCACTTAACCCTGTTTGCCTCAGTTTCCTCATCTATAAAATGAGCTGGAGAAGGAAATGGCAAACCACATCAGCACCTTTGCCAAGAAAGCCCTAAGTAAGGTCCTGAAGAGTTGGACACAATGGAAAAGGCTGAACAGCCACCACCAGATTGTTGTGATGATCAAATGAGAACAATAATAATAAATGCTCAGCCAGTTCCTGACACATAGTAGGTGTTTAATAAATGCTTATTCCCTTCTACCACCACCCATAACACCAGCTAGAAGAGGTAGAAGTGAGGTTACAGATCAACTAGTCCCTGTTTGCCTTCTGTAACCTTCATCTTTCTCTGTTCCTTTGCACAGGCTGCACTCATGCCTGGAATCCACTTCCTTCTCACCACTATTTCTTAAGAGTCCTGGTTTCCTTCTAGAGTCAGCTCAAGCACTGCCATCTAGCGCCTTTCCTAGTCCCTACCACGTTCTAGGGCTTTTCCTCACCAAATGACTTTGTCTTTATTTTGTACATACTTTTAGGTATACAAATAATCTCCTCTAATAAAATTATAACCTTCTTCAGAGCAGGAATTATTCCATTTCTATCTTTATATACTGAGTGCCCAGCACAACGGCTGACACATAGGAGACATTTAAATGCTTATTGACAACTTTGAAAAATCTAAAAACTGACAAATGCAATGACTGATCACAATTGTTGTTTAGTCATGTCTGACTTTCACCCCATTTGGGATTTTCTTGGCAAAGATAGTGGAATGGTTTGCTATTTCCTTATCTCACACATTTTACAGATGAGGAAACTAAGGCAAACAGGGTTAAGTGACTTGCCTAGGGTCACACAGCTAGTATCTGAGATGGGATATAAACTCAGGAAGATGAGTCTTCCTGATTCCAAACTCAATGCTCTATCCATTTTGACACCTAGCTGCACTAGATCACATACATATGATGAAGCATGTTGCCTGTCTTCTCACACAGAGGTGATGGACTCAATATGCAGAATGAGATGAATACTCTTGGATAGGGCCAAGCTGGGAATTTGTTTGACTATATGTATTGTTACAAGGGTTTTGTTCTTTTTTTCTTCTAAATGTGAGGAGATGGGGAGGAAGAGAAAAGAAATGGTTAATCAAATTTTTTCACTTTATATTTCTTGCTTATTTTTGCAACACGCTAATGTGAAAATCTGTTTTGGATGATTTCATATGGATAATTGATGCCACATTTCTTGCCCTCTAAATGGGTGGGGGAGGGGCAGGAGAGAGAGAGGGAACCCAAACTTTAAAAAAAATTTTAAATGTAGAAAATGAGTAAATAATAAATTTGTTTTAAAAAAGAAAAGCAATGCTTATTAAATGAAAAATTAAATACATAAAATGCTCAATATACTTTTTAAAAACACATAATCAGTAGTTTTATTGTGTTTTCAACAAAGATGAAACCTTAGAAAAAGGTCAAAGAAAAGAAGGAAATATTTTCCATTCTCAAAAGTAAAACTTTTTGGGGGAGGGGAAAGAAATAGATTGGAGATTTCATCATAGGAGAGCTTCTATTATGGAAACTCCTCCACTGATGCTAATTACTCATTTTTAATAAGTGGTGACTACTTTGGGAGCATGGATTCTTGGTTGAATTTTGGTTCCCATAATCACAAGTCTTAGGTGTCTTCAGAAGAATGGTGCTAGATTTTTGGGTAAGGATTCCAGATGTGGTTTCCAACTGGTCCCATGACTTCTATTAGGGAGCTGAATCTTTGGGACCTAAGTCTAGCAGAACTGAGATGGGAGGGGTGAAGCCAAGGAAAAGGGCAAATATTGGTGTATTATTCTTTAATTTGTAACATCTGTCTTGTCTTCCCAACTAAATTGCAAGTTTCTTGAGAGCCTGACAAAGCAATCCCACCTACAGAGTTAAATAGTATCTAAAGAAAAGCATTGTAACCAGATTCAAGGATATGCTCCATAAAAGTGATCTAGGAATAATATCTTGGTAGAATGAAAAATAGAAAAACAAAAGCATTTCTTATTATTTTTCATCCTCTTACTGCTGGGGAGGACCACTGGACTGTGACACAATTGTCTTTACCATATTGTCCATGAGACAAAAATACTCATCCCTTTAAGCCTTGTTTTGTAAACCAGTTAGACCAGATGACCAGTTTAAATGACAAAAGGAATGACCCAGGGTTCAACTCTGGAGAGTTCTGGAATGCTGCCCTTTTTCTCACTTTCTCTTATGTGAAAAATCTGTATCTTCTCTCATTTTTGCAATGGAGAAATACCTGCTCTCGACCAATTCAGCTAAAAGATAAAACTGTTCTAGGCTGACTTCAGAAAAACTGGGAAGACCTATATGGTCTGATGCTGAGTGAAGTGAGCAGAACCCAGAGGACTTTGTATACAATAGCAGCCACGTTATGCAATGACTAAAAATGTTAAACTGAACCCTTCTCAGCATTATGAGGCTCTAAGACATCTCCAGAGGCCTTGGGATGGAAAATGCTGTCCACATCCAAAGAAAGAACTATGGAAGTCAAATCGCTCTCATTTCATTTTACCTTAAGTTGAATTTTGTTTCATCTTTCTGATGGTTCCTCCTATTGGTTTCAATTTTTACTTACAACTTCACTAATGTGAAAATATGTTTAATGGGTACGTAAATGTAAAGCCTATGTCAGATTGTGCGCTGTTTGGGGGGGGAGAAAAAGGGAGAAAAAAATTTTCAACTCAAAAGCATATGGAAAAAAAAATTTTTTAAAAAAAAAGAAAAAAAAAGATAAAACTGTTCTTTCTTTGGCAGCCTGGTGCAGTGGTAAAGGTGATGGACCCGCAATTTAAAAGACAGGGATCAAGTCAAGACTGTGCCTTTTCCTAGATGCATGATCTTGGACAAGGTATTTACTCTTACTGATCCTCAGTTTTTCCATCTGTAAAATGGGACAATAATATTTGCATTTCCTACCTCATGGGATTGTTTTAAAGTTCAAATAGGATAAAGTAAATCTACATAAATGTAAGCTATTATTTTGAGTTTGGACTTTAAACAAACAATAGAGAAGGTGAGCATTTTATTCCTAGATCTAGGAGTCCCAGATCTTAGAATTTATCCAAGGTGTCAAAAAGCCAGTCTCATTCAGATTGTCTTCCATGACATTAAAAATGCATCAGACAGAAACGTAAAAAGTCACAAAAAGCCTCATGACTTGGTGAAGCTATGAAACAGTTCAGGTCAAGTATGTAAGTCACAAGGTTAACATAAAAGGTAGGCAGATATTGGAAGGAGTCAGTGAGAAGGAAGGACTCCCATAAACAGTCAGGAAAATGAAACTGTTGTGTCTGATTATTTCTCTTTAGGCTTTCTAAGTAGGGACTTAGGACTTGCTAGAAGCAAAGATAACCAAGCTTCACATACTTCACCTGGCCACTACAATGGCAGCTCAAGGCTGGTCAAGCATCACTGCTGTCTCTCCAAAGTAATCTGACGGCCCAAGCCTTCCAATCTCCACATACTCCTCATTATCAGACCTGAAATGGAGAAGATGTACCCTCCATTATGATGCAAAAGTCATCTCTTGGCTGCCTCCAAACCACAATTTTCTCTCCATCTTCAAACTGGACAACCTCTAGCATGTGAGCCACTGTTGGTCATTCCCACTTATCCAGTGATTGCAGGATGAAGACATTACTCAGGAATTCCTCATGCATCTTCCATTTTCTCATAGTATTGCCCATCAAAATGCGGCTGTAGCAATCCCTAGCAACATCGCTAAGTTTGAGGTTTGTCTTGGCTTTAATGATGGTAGCCATTGGCGTGCCATAGATTAGCACATGTTCTCTCTATTGATATATTTACATGAAAATTTTCCATCTGCAGATAGATTTGCCTTCTGGTTGTCAGAAATTTAAAATTTAAGTAATGTTGTTTATTTCTTTGCTTTAGTTATCCCAAACCTTAAGCTCAAATTTATTGGCCAAGTAATATAAGCTGTTTAATTCTGATACGTATCTCAGCAGCCATTTCTTCTCCTTGCTTTAGGTGGGACTCAAGTTTTTCCTCATCCTGGTTTTGACACTCAGGAATATGACCGGACCTGTGATTTCACTGATACAGGGTTAGCAAACTCCCCCTCCCAATGCTTGTTGTCTAGCTGGGGTAGGCAAACTATGACCCAAGGGCCAAATCTGGCCCAGTACATGTTTTTGTACAGCCCTTGAGCTATGAATGCATTCTTAGCCTTTAGGCCATACAAAAACAGGGGCACCATTCTTGCCTCGAAGGCCTCTAGATCTGCACTTTCTTTGCTATGCCTATTACTAATGCCCTTTAAAGATCAAACAAGTTATTTAAGCTGTCTGGGCCTCAGTTTCCATATCTGTAAAATGAGTGATATGAACTGGATGATTTCCAAAATATGATCTGCGAATGCCTTATCTCATATAGTGTTAAAATATAAGCTCCTCAAGCCCATGTGGAAGAAATAAAGGTAGGTACAAATGTCAAATAACTACTACTAATAATATAACCCCCTATGCTTCAATTAGTTGTGTATGATTGTTCAATTATCTATGACAATCGTCATTGTTAAAAGGTCTATTGTTGTTCAGTTGTGTCCCACTCTTGGTGACCCCATTTGCAATTTTCTTGGCAAAGACACTGGAGTGATTTGCTATTTCCTTCTCCAGCTCATTTGACAGATGAGGAAACTGAGGCAAACAAGATTAATTAACTTGCCCAGAGTCACACAGCTAGTAAGTGTCTGTGGCTAAATTTGAACTACCCTGTTTCCTTATCTTTCTCATGCAAACTGCTTTTTATTTCCTTCTGTGTGTTTTATGATTTTTTGATATTTTCTTTTGTATTTCTTATATTTCTTCTAAAATCCTAAATTATCAGTTTCCCTATTTATCCACAATTTTTTTTCAGATAGCTCTTTCCTTTTCGTCTATGCATTTATATCTCTATATATTTATGTGTATGTACAAAACTGTAAACACATACACACACACAAAACATTTCCCAATCCCCCTTAAGGTTAGTGTTTTCCTTCAGTTATCCTCAATTTCTCCTCTGTGTGTGTGTGTCTTGTTTGTATATAGTTCTTTTCATTTTGTCTCCTCCATTAGACTGTGAGCTACTTGAGGGAATGGACAGTCTTTTGCCTTTCTTTGTATCCCCAGTACTTCACACAGTGCCTGGCACTTAGAAGGCACATATTAAATGCATTGTAACTGACATATACACCCCTCCCTAACCCCATCCTTGTCGAAATTGCTTCTCATTTTCTTTCCTTTTTATGGGAAGCTAAGTTTGTCATGTATAAACACTTTTTGTGTGAAAATTATAACAGAAATTTAATTCATATAGGCTTTAGGACTTGCCAGATATTTTCCTCCTAACAAGAATTTATTAAGCACCTACTGTATGCCAAGCAATGAGCTAGGTTACAGGCCACAAAGACAAAAATAAGGATATTACCTACCTTAAAGAAGACTACTTCAATGAAAGTTTTCATCCCTATTTTACAGATGAAGGATTGGAAAAGAAACAAATATAGAAACAGAAGTAAAATGACTCGCCCATTACCACAGAGCTAACAAGTCAGTGCATCATGGATTTAAAACTAGAAGGGACTTCAGAGATGATCTAATCCTGCTTCCTTAGCTTACAGCTAGCAGCTAGGTAGTCCAACAGATGGAGTTCTGGGCCTGGACTCTTAGGAAGATTTGAGTTTAAATGTAGCCTCAGACACTTACTAGTTGTGTGGTCCTGGGCAAGCCACTTAACCCTAGTTTGCCTCAGTTTCCTTAACTATAAAATGAGGATAATAATTACATTCAATTAAATTAAATTAGATTAGATTAAATTAGATTAAATGAGATAATAATTGTAAGGTGTTTAGTACAGTGCTTAGCACATAATAAGCCCTATAAATGTTAGTTGTTTTTATTTATAGATAAAGAAATCTTTCCAGTCTTCTTACATCTTACTCCCTACCATCTACTTTTCAATCCAATGACACTGGCCTGTTCCATTAAAAAGACACTCTTCTCAGCTCCAGGCATTTTCTCTGGCCATCCCCCATGCCTGGAATTCTCTTTCTCCTAAGCTCTGATTACTGACTTCTCTGGCTTTCTTTAAGTCTAATCTAAAATCTCATTTTCTACAAGAAGCCTTCCCTAGTCCCTCATAATTCCAATATTTTCCTCCTTTTAATTATTTCCTATTTATTCTGTAGTAGCTTGCTTTGTATATATTTGTTTGCACTTTGTCTCCCTCACTAGACTATAAGCTCCTTGAGGGCAGGGATTGTCTAGTGTCTCTTTTTATATCCCCAGCACTTAGCACAGTGCCTGCCTACAGTGTAGTAGGTGCTTAATAAAGGTTGATTGTATTGTAAACCTTAGACCCCTCGAGATGAACTGACTTGCCCCCGTGACCCACATAGTAAGTATGCAGCCGGGATGTAAACTGAAGTGCTCCAAATGTAAGTCCAGTGTTCCCTCCACTTAACTATGCTGTTAATATCAGAGCTCAGATTCAAATCCCTATCTCCTAACTCCAAATCTGTTATTCTTTTCACTGCTCTTTCTAATCTTCTTTCCATGCTGCCTTCCTTCCATGATGATAAGTATGATAAATAGTATCAATTATTAGATCATTATGAATTATAGAACATGTCAAATATTCAATTCAACAAACATTTATTAAGCATCTACTAAGTACCATGCACTATGCTAGTGTTGGGAATACAAAAAGAAGCACAAGATAGTCCCAGCCCTCAAGGAAGCTTATAATCTAATGGAGGAGACAACATGCAAACAAATATATACAAAACAAACTATATGCAGAATAAATATGAAATAATTAACAGAGAGAAGGCACTGCAATAAAGAGGGAATAAAATGTAGTTTTATTACTTTCAAACATATATTAACTAGCATTAACTACTAATAAGTTGAATTACTAATCCAGCCTTAGAACCAGAAAGAGCTGGGTTCAAGTCCTATCTCTGACATATACTGGCTGCTTGACCCTGGCAAGTCTTGTAACCTCTCAGTGCTCAAAGAAACTTTCTAAGACCATAAGTTAAAGGAAATGACTGACCTGCATTGGGAGAAGGAGTTTCTCACATGGGAGTCTCCTACACCAGTATAATCCTAGGTCTAGTCCTTTTTTCTAAATGTCAATTTTTCTAGAAAAATATTTATAAATGACAACTTAAAATATTTTATAGGGATTGGATATGGTCACAAACTGAGTGTGTGTTCATCGGTTAACAATGCATTAATTCTTTAGGGATCGTGGAGCCCTTGAATGAATTAGAGGAGCAATTCCTCATTGGCACACATCTCAGGTGGCCTTTAAAAAGAAAGTCCAACAAATTACTATGTGTGAATGGAATGGAATCCTATTGTGCTGCAAGAAATGAGGAAAAGGATGAATATGAATATGTGGACTGATGCAGAACAAAGTGAGCAGAACCAGGAGGACAATTTAAACAATAATAATTTTATAAAGATGAATAATTTGGAAAGAAAAGAATCCTGATCACCATGATTCCAGAAAATTGGTGGAGAATGATACCTACTAATTGACAGAGAAGTGATGGACAGGGTGCAGAAAGGTATTTTTCGGACATGGCCAGTGCAGGAATTTGTTTTCTTGACTATGCATATTTGTTATGAAGGTTTTGATTTTTCTTTTTCTTTCATGGAGAAATGATTGGGAGGGAGAGAAAATAGAGTTTTGTTCATTGAAAAAAAAATTAATTTATTTTTAAAAAATAGTGGAACAGTTCAATAGCTCAAGAGTCAATCAATTCAAAGGAGTCCAGGTATAAGCCAAACTCAAGAAGAAATACAACATCCAATCATGTGCATAGTATGCATAGAGCCCAACAAGGGACAGACATGAGATGTGAGAAATTTGCCACATGA
Organism: Phascolarctos cinereus; assembly: GCF_003287225.1. Classification (NCBI taxonomy): domain Eukaryota; kingdom Metazoa; phylum Chordata; class Mammalia; order Diprotodontia; family Phascolarctidae; genus Phascolarctos; species Phascolarctos cinereus. Next base: position 313,455,585 of record NW_027555958.1, on the reverse strand, counting down.
AGCTGGAAGAGCATGGGTGTGGACATCTGCCGCAAAGAACAAGGGGTCAGAACTCTAGGATTGATATTTTGTGGGCCAGTTGGGCATGAGGAATGTCAAATAAATGCTGTATTGCTAAACTCCCCTAACCCCTCCAACTACAAGGTTCTGTATATTTCTGCCCCCCCCATTTCCTTCATAGAAGCCTAAATACTTTTTCTTTGGGAACAGGGAAAAATCTGTTTGCTTTTCCTCGTTTTTAAATATTCACTAAGTCTTTATAAGCAGTGTTAGTTAGCCACAGGCATTTGCTAGTCTAGATATGCTTAGTGTGATTGTAGTTAGAAGGAAGAAATGGGGGGAGGGGGTTGAGGAGGAATCATTCCCAGAGACAGAAGAGACAACTTTAACGCTGAGGTGTTTTGTCAGAGTATTGTCTCTGGCTGGGGATTCAGAGCTAAAAATAGAAAGAATTGTAGATATTTGTTACAATTTCCCAGAGCAGAGAGAGAATGTTTATGTGGGGAAACTCATCCAGGCAATGAGTCAATAGTAAAGTGGAGAGTAAATAGGGAATGGCTGAACAACCCCCAATCACCACACCAGCACATCATATACATATAAGTAGATATATCATATATGAAAAGTGCATACAGCTTTTTTTTTTGGAGGAAGAGTTACTAATAAAAGCTCCAGTAGAAGTCTACATGGATGAGGCGGCATGTGACATGATCTTTTATCCTCTGTGGTGCTTCCCTGCTTAGGGCACTACAGTTATCATCACCCTTAGGGCATACTCAGCCTGAGAACTGCCATGGTCATTTATAACCATTGTAATTTCTTCATTCAGGACATTACTGTGCCCTTCTGTTCCCCACGAGGCTTCCTTAAGCAAGATGCTTCTGCTTCCATACCCACTATAGGTTACCTCTCAGCTTACTACTTGACATATTACCATATTCACTCTTCTAATTCTGAATTCTAGGGTAATCCAGGGAGCACTTTGGATATTGCCTCATTAATTACTAATTATATCTAATTAATCAGTTAAAATCTGATCTCCCCACTCCAGCTTATCAAATATTATTTACTTCACAGAGGATAGGGACTAGGGCTGTGATTTCATTAGCTTAGGGAACTCCCAGCAAGGAAACTTCCTCTATCAATACTGGTCCGTACCTTCTTTTCAGCTTTATGTTGTTTAGTGTTGCCTAAAACACTGAGAACTTGGTGACTTGCTCAGGGACACAGAATTATTATGTGTCATAATGGGGCCTTGAAAGCAGGTCTCTTTGATTTTGAGGTCAGCTCTCCACCCAGTACATTGTTGCAAAAAAAAATTGTTGAAAAACCTCCTTTCCCATATATCATTGTTCATATTTCTATATCAAAGCCCAGAATCTAGGATTAGATAAATGTTAAGGGTATCACATTATTAACAAAGCAAAACTACAGAGATAGACAATTATTTACAGTAACTTACAATTATTTTTACAGTGTTTCAGCTGTGAGAAAGATCACAGCCAGTCACCTCGAACAATCACTGTAACTGAGGATGAAACCTTGTCATTTCTGAAAATACAGTCCAAACATGTTGTTTACTCAAAATACCAATAAAAATAGCTTCTCAACTATTCTCATCATCCTTTTTACAAGGTAAAGGTTAAAACAATTCTATCAGGAAAGAAATTCTCTTCATCTCCTTTTTCCTTGCCTTCTCCAGTTTCTTTTAAGCTATTACTCTTAACAGATTCCTTGTTAAATTCTCTTTATAATGTTTCTTCACACTGTCTAGAGGAAGTGAAGTGGTACAATGTATGGAGTGCTAGACCTGGGGTCAGGAAGACCTGAGTTCAAATTTGACCTTAAGCCTCAAATTTGCTGTGGGCAAATCACTCAACTTCTGTTTGACTTTTTTTTTTGTAACTGTAAAATGGGACAATAATAGCACCTACCTCACAGAGTTGCTGTGAAGATCGAATGTTGTAAAAATATTTATCACAGTGCCTAGCACTTAAATGCTTATTTCCTTTCCTTTATAGTGTAAGTTAAACAACTTTCAAGAAAGTTTTTGTTCCTATTTTTTCCCTTATCGTCTCTATAATTTCTCTTCAACCATCTTCATTAACTCTGTCTTCTCAGTCTCTCAAAAACTGACAGCCCATCTGCCAAATCCTCAATATTCCATCTGGCTCTTAAAGTCACAGTAACTATAATGATAACCTGCATAGAAGAGGCTATTGGAACCAGTGTTACATATATATCTCTTTAAAAGAAAAAACTGTTGGACTATCAAATGTTTTATATCCACTTGACTATTTACATAAACTTGAAAGAGTCAAGAGATGCAGCATGATATAGTAAGTACATAGAGAGCAATCCTTGATGTCAGAAAGATCTGAGTTCAAGTTCCTTTTTGACATATACTGGTTGTGTGACCCAGGCAGATCACTTAACCTCTCTGTGCCCCTAGCCAGCTATCTATGACTAGGAGTTGCAGAACTGTTACCAATCTGCTTTAGTAGGAGTTTCCTTACTGGGAATTCCCTACAACAAGAAAATCCATTGGGACTAAAAGGATAAAAGATTTCCCTTTATATATTGAGATTTTTACTTCCATGGTTTGGACCACCTAAATATCAGGGCCTTTGCTTAAATTATCCAAATATTTAATGTATCATTGACATAATTATTAATGATTTCTCTTGTACTTAATTTTGGAATACCTATTTTATCAAGTTCTGTCTCTGAGGCCTACCAGTTATATGACCCCAGCAAATCACTACCTCTGTAAACCCCCTGCCCTGCTAGAAGGACTTTCTTCACCTGAAGTTCTTTACATCAGTGAAATCTTAAATCAAGACCAAAAACCATTTTTAACACTCACACTCAAGTCAGGACAGTAATGCACTTGAACTTAAATTGAGCTAAGCAGACGTCCATCATTCCCCTTTATTTCTGCCATTGACAGCTGCAAGCATTTATTAAGGGCCTATTAAATGTAGGCTCTTCTGTTTATGGGAGACAGTTTCCATAGCTCTAAAGTGAGAGGAATGGAGGAGACGATTTTCTTCCGCAGTCTATGATGGATGAGCCCATATCCTCAATTGACTTTCAAAGGTTTGGGCATTTCTGTGAAACCTTTAACCCTGTAACCAATGGGAAGACATTATCCAAATGAATTCACTTAAAAAACAATTAAATACATAGGAGCCAAAGATATGATTTACTGTCCTGCTAAAGAGATGCCTGGATCAATACACAAACCTCAGATTGTAATATAATACACTAGATCCTGAGTCAGAGAGGAATTTCTCCTGGAGCCCAGGATTGTACTTTACTCTCAAGGAGGAGACTGTCCTAGCAGAATGGGGTCAGATGAAGGGAAATTTCTCTGGAGTGATATTTATGGGTGGAACAGTAGGGAGCAATGGGATATCACTCACGTAGAATCAAGGATCTAAGTCTGGACAAAAGAAATCTGCTATGTATAACCTATATCAAATTGCCTTCCATGTAAGGGAGGGGAGATGGTGGCAGGGAGGGAGGGGAAGGAGGGAGAGAATTTAGAACTCAAAATTTTAAAAAATATGAACATTGTTTTTACATGTAATTGGAAAAAATAAAATATTATAAAAAACACAAAAGAAGTCTGTGAGAAATTGTAGACAGAGTAGAGTGAGCTGAGGGAAGGGAAGAAATGAGAAAAAGACCACGAAAGGATCACAAAGTTAGAAATGGAAGAGCCACTAGAGATCACTTAATCCAACTGCCTCAGTGATCATTTAGTCCAACTGCCTCAGTGTGCCAATGAGAAAAACCAAGGTCCAGAGAAATTCCATCAATCAATCAGCCAATCGAGAATCATTTATTAAGAACCTACTATATGTCAGGCACTGTGCTAAGCACTGGGGTACTTACAAGCAGAGGTGTCCTGGAGTCAGCTCCTAACTAGCTTGTGAGAGCTGACTATTCAGTTTTCAGTGAGCTTTCGCACCTCAGAAATCAGCAAATGCTACAATCAGGGCTTAAGAAAGTGATGGAGAAAATGTTAGTAATGCAGTTTAAACTTGAAAGTGTCTTGTACGTTTTGGGGTTTTTTTGTGGAGACCTGGTTGTTTAACAGCATACCTCTGGGTACCAGTATTAAAAAATGTGAGGAGCTTACATTCTAATTGTTGTTGTTGTTTGTCCTTTGCTCTCAAAGAGGACCATGACATCAGGGAAGTGATGCCATGACTTGCAAGTGAATTGGATTTAAGTGAGGGAGGGCTGTGCAAAGTCATCAGCCCCACTTTCTCCTCTGGAGCCATCTGGGTCCAGTGGCAAGACATAGATCAGAATGGCTAGTGATGGCCCTGGAAGGCAATGGGAGACCTTTGCCTTTTTTTTTAAGGGCAACTGGGGTTAAGTGACTTGCCCAGGATCACACAGCTAGTAAGTGTCAACTGTTTGTCTGAGGTCGGATTTGAACTCAGGTCCTCCTGACTTCAGGGCTGGTGCTCTAACCACTGCACTACCTAGCTGCCCTGACCTTTGCCTTTTTAAGATAAGACATCTAATAGAGAAAGAACAACATATATTATTACATACAAGATAAAAATAAAGAAAATAAATACAAAGTAGCTAAATTGAAATGTAGTTTTAGGAGGGAGGGCACTAGTAGTTGAGAGGGTCACAAAAGCTTCATACATAGGATAGTGCTTGAACTCTGCTTTGAAGGAAGAGAGGAAGGTGGGGAGGTTCATTCTAAGCTTGGCAGAAAGCTGGGTCAAAGGCAAGGATAGAGGCAATGGAATTGTCATGGTAGGGAATAATAAGAAAGCCAGTTTAGCTGGATTGCAGTATACAGGAGGGGGAGTAATGCATAATGATGTTAGAAAGATAGATTGGGGCCAGATTGTGAAAGTCTTTAAAAAACTTCATATATAGTTTATATTTTATCCTAGGGGGAGCCATAAGTTTATTGAGTAGGGGAGTGACATGGTCAGATCTGCTTTTAAGGAAAATCCCTTTGGCAGGAAGATGGACTAGAATAGGAGACAGATTTGAGGCTTGGAGGTCAATTAGAAAACTATAGTCCAGGTGAGAGGTGATGAAAGCCTGAACTAAAGCAGTAGCTGTTTGAGTGGAGAGAAAGGGTCAGGTGCAAGAGATATTACTGAAGTAGACATAGCATGCTTTAGTAGCTGATCAGATTTAGGGGGTGAGGGAGATGAGGAGTTGAGGATATTGCTGAGATTACAAACCTGGCAGATTATCTTCTCTAGTTATGTTGAAGCTGATTATTCTTTTATTCTATGATATTTTATGAGGCCTGATACCTGCTAGAATTGTGCTCAATATCTTCTGTACCTCTACAAAAACCCTCACTGGTGCTGCCACACTGATTTCATCCTTATTTGATTTCAAACTAATTAACCCAGAAAGACCCGGGTTCAAATCCTACCTCAGATGCTTATTAGCTATCAGACAAGTCACTTAACCTCTATGCTCGTTTCCTTGTGTGTCAAATGAGGGGGTTGGATGGGATGACCTCTAAGGTCCCTTTCAGTTCTAACTCTCAGATCCTATGAACTCAGCAGTAGAACCTTCCTTGTCTCATTTTCATCCAATTTCACATTTTCATGAAAGCGAAAATGTTGGTTCTAAAATATCTTGCCTCCTTTCTTCCCTTCAACAGGATAAAAGGGAGTTGGGTTATAAATAGATTGGATATTGCTGCTTTTGAAATTACTGATTGATGTTTTTTGCCATCCTTCTCCTTTTGACTTCCTGTAAGGAAGGAAACACTGAGTGACTGTGGGGGGCACCTCTGTACCCAGGATGACCGAGTCTTGGCTTCTGGAACTAAGGGAACAGTACAGGCCTAACAGAAAAGTCCTGGTGCTCTAGGGAGGTTGTTGTCAATGTCTAACGTGCTAATTCTGAGTGGGGGGGTTCCAGAGGGGTGACCTCAAAAATTGTTTGAGAAGGTATGTCTAGATTTCTCCAGGGGTTCTAAAAAGATTCATTTTGTAGGAATCATAAATAAAATCAGCACTATGAATAAATGAATAAATAAAAAATTCCTCATTTCTAAGGTCCAGGCTCCCTGGTGCAACAATTACATACAGTAGGCTGATTCTAGATAGGAGCAGCTAGGTGGTGAAGTGGATAGAGTGTCCGACCAAGTGAGGAAGATTCATCTTCCTGAGTTCAAATCCCACCTTAGATACTTATTCGCTGTGTGACCCTGGGTAAGTCACTAAACGCTATTTGCCTCAGTTTCCTCACCTGTAAAGTGAGCTGGAGAAGGAAATGGTGAACCACTCCAGTATCTTTGCCAAGAAAACTCCAAATGGGATCACAAAGCGTCGGACACAACTGATGTGACTGAACAGACTTTAGATAAAACAATTAAAATAGTGACCAGCCTCACAAGCTTTCTCATGACCAGCAATTTATTGTAATTATTTTTTCAGTATGAGATTTAACAAGATAATTACTCAACAAACATTTATTAAGCATATACTAGGTGCTAGGGAGAGAGAAAGAGAGAGTGAGATCCAGAACCTGTCCTATGAATGTATGGCCCCTGAAGGCCAGGGACTGTTTTACACAGCTAGCTAGATTTTAGTGATGCCCTATAATGAAACTAAAGCTGAGGTGGGCAGATTTTGGTTCATGTGAAACTATTTCCAAATGAATTGATATTTAAGCACCTACTATGTGCTAGGCACTGGAAATGAAAACAAAACAAAAAACCTCAAAGCTTTCATCTTCCTGGGAAGAGATTTTTAGAGGCATGGAGCTTTGATGTCAGGGTCTGTTTTGTTTTTGTCTTTGAATCTCCAATGCCAAAAAACAATCCTGTGCACTTAGTAGGTACTTAATAAATTTTTGCTGACTTGGAAATAAATTACCTTTCGCCATATTTTACATAAACTACAAACTTCCCATCAAGCTATAACTTCACTCAAGTCTTACTGACCTTGCAAAACAAAACACACCTTGTACTAAATCCACCAACAAACATTAAAAAACTACTGTGTGCTAGGCACTATGCTAGGCAGCAGAGACAAAAAGGGAGGCAAAAGGCCCTGCCATCAAAGTTTACAAACTAGTGAGGAAGGACAAGATAGATAGACTGATTGATAAATTGATCTGTATATACACACGTGTATATAAAGCATTGGGGAAAAGGCACTAACAGTTGGAAGGATCAGGAAAGGTTTCATTTCAAGTAGAAGATAAGGCTGGAGCTGTGCTATGAAGGAAGCTAGAGATTTTAATAGGCAAAGGAGAGGATGGAGTCATTCCACGCATGCAAAGGCATGGAGATGGGAGATCGGAAATCTGTGTTCGAGGAAGTGTACCGTGGCAAATTTGACAGAATCATAATGAGTATGAGAATAATGAGTGATAAGTTTAGAAAGGTAGGATTGGGCAAGATTGTGAAGGGCATTAAAGTTCAAACTGAGTTTATATTTGATTCCAGAGACTAGGAGTACTAGGGACCCACTGGAATTTACTCACAGTCAGATCAGTGCTTTAGGAAAACTACTTTGTCAGCTGTGCGGATAATTGAATAGGGAGAGATTGGAGGCAGGGAGACTAAATAGGAAACTTTTTCAATAGTCTAGATGAGAAGTGATTAAGTACCTGAACTAGGGTGGTAGCCATGAGAGTGGAGAGAAGTGGATAAGAGGACAGATGTGAGAGATTCTGGGGAGGTAGGAGATAGTTTGGCAACTGAATCCATCTAGAGGGAAAGTAAAAGTAAGGTCAAAGATAACACTGATATTACGAATGTGGGAGACTAGAAAGATGGTGGAGTTTGGAGGAGTTGGGTTTAGAGAGATAGATAATGAGTTTTGTTGTGGACCTGCTAATCCACTCTGCAGCAGTCCTACCTAGGAACTGCAAGCCTGCCCTCTTCCTGTCACTTTCAATGATGTTACCACTTTGAACTATGGAGTAAGACATCAGAATTACATCTGCCAGAGAACCTGAGAACAGTCTAGTGTTAAAGAAAAGACCAAGGTAGTGAAATGAGGAAACATTTTCATTTTTAATGGTCAAGGCATGAAGGGTTAGATCTGATGGGAGTTATGGGTAGATTCTAATGATGAGACCAATCAGAGGGTAGACAGGCAGGAGGTAGCAGGAGAGGCTGAATCCCAGTCTACTGATGGTTCGGTGGTGTCAGAATTAAAACTTTCTTCAACAGACAGGAGGAAGTTGAGAGCCTGCTCTCCTTCTTCAGGTCCACATAGGAAATTTGCTAGTATCAGTGCTTTGCATATACTAGGCACTTATAAATGCTTATAGGATTGAAGTCTTGTGTGTGCAGGCAACCAGTATTGGATGATTTTTTTAAAAGTGTAAACAAAAGCCTCAAGAGGGTTCAATACTGAAATGCTGACTGCTGATGTGTTATTGACAAAGTGAACATAGAAGAAATTTGGATCCTTTTAACTAATTAAAGATGTCAAATTCAAAAACAATTCCAGGATTGGCTTCATTAATGAGAAGCACAAAAACACTTGAAATCTTATCCTGATGAAAACAAGTCCATAAAAAAGGTCTTAGGCATCCTGTAGTTATCACAAAAGCAAAAAAAACCCCCCCAAAAACCAAAAAACCCAAGAAACAAGCAAACAAAACCCCCCACTACCAAAACCCAGCCCTAAACCATAGGGCATTTTAGGAAGGTAGTTGTGGGAGGCCTTCAGTCACAGCAAAATACTCAATTGAGGAAGACTTGTATGTTGACTCAAAGCTCCACAGATCATAAGGAGTTAATTTTTTGATGTCTAAAAGAAAGGCCTCCGGCACCTCAGTTGCCCAACTCAATGATGTGCCCTTGACACTGTCAACAGCCTTGACATTGTACTGAGCTACAGAGGCCAAGCCAGGTGGCTTCCATCTCAGCTCTCTTCTTGTCCAGTCACCATCCTCATCATTTTCAAGGCCATTTCCCCTTGGTCAGATGGAACCTGGGAAGAAAAAGGAGTCCAGATATTAGCGTTTATGATGGCATTGCTATTGTTAGGTTCATTTTGGGGACCAGGGGTTAGGGAGTAGTGTCCAAGAGATCGAAGGCTTTTGGATGGAGAACTGGAAGGGAACTTGAAGGCCCTTTAAATTGCCTGACTTTAGAGGGCAGGAAGTGGAGAGGCCAAGAAGTTAAGTGGCTTGTCAAAGGTCACACAAGAAGTGGCAGAACTGAGATGTGACTACAGGTGGTGACTCCAAATCTAGCACTCTTTCCACTGCATCATGGTCATATTAATGAGAGAGAGAAGGAGGAGGAGAAGTAGCAGAGAGAAAAGAGGGAGAGGTGAGGAGAAGAAAAGACAGAAGGAAGGAAGAAACAAAGAAAGAAAGAATAAGTACAGGTGGATCCTTGAAAACACAAGTTTAAGTGAAATAAGGTTCTGGAGGCAGTTGCTAGCTACCTAATTCCAGGTATCAGATGAATGTTATGTCAGGGCTTTGCAGTATTAGGGTAGCATTTATTTTTTTATTCTTTTTTAATTTTTGGCTAGGCAATGGGGTTAAGTGACTTGCCCAGGGTCACACAGCTAGTAAGTGTTATGTGTCTGAGGCCACATTTGAACCCAGGTCCTCCTGAATCTAGGGCCAGTGCTCTATCCACTGCGCCACCTAGCTGTTCCTTATTTTTTTTATTCTTAAGAATGTTTTTATTTTATTTTTTTCCCTCAATTACACACAAAAATAATTCATTTTTATAATTTTTGAATTCTAAATTCCCTATCTTCTTCCTATCCCCCCCTCGAGAAGGAAAGCCTTTTGATATAGATTACACATGTGCAGTCATGCAAAACACACGTCCACATTAGCCATCTTGAAAAAGAGAACACGGACAAAAAACCAAAACAAAACATAACAAAACCCAAAGAAAAAAAAGTTTTAAAAGCATGCTTTGATCTGCATTCAGACTGTATCAGTTCTTTCCCTGGAGGTAAATAGCATTTTTCATCATAAATTCTTCAGAACTGTCTTGGATCATTGTATGGCTGAATATAACTAAGTGATTCAGAGTTGATCATTGTACAGTTTTGCTGTTACACAGTTGTACACAGGTACAATGATCTCCTGTCTCTGCTGAGTTCACTTTGCATCAGTTTATAGAAGTCTTTCCAGGTTTTTCTGCAGCCATCCTGGGTAGCATTTAATTTAATGTATTAAGGCTATTATTGTCAGATAATATAGGTCAGGGCAACATTAAATAGAGTATGCTATAAAGCATTAAGATATTAATCATAAAAATAATACTTGGGGCATACTTTTAAAAAGAGTCACATTTCCCATGGCAAAGAACCTCCTAATCTTGGAATGTGTGAGGGGAGTGTCAAGATTCTATTTTAAAAGAGTCATGGAAAACCAAGAAATTATCTGAAGTAAAACCAATAGAAATAATTGAAGGAATGGAAAATCAGAAAGATTTTAAAATGGTTTGCATGTATCTAATGTCTTTTCCAGGTAAAGAACCCATAATGACTTGTGCTGTCTGGTTTCCCCAGCAGATGTAAATTGTGCCGAATTTACGCACTGCCTGTTGTTTCCTTTTGTGGCCGATGGCCATGGTCGCCAGTTCATCTCTACATCTCAGTGTTCTCAATGCTTACGATTCCCCTGGGACTCACCCCACCCCACCCAGGCTAGCTCCTTCTCTTTGGTGCCCCTATGCTCCAAAACACATCCTCGTTCCTCATACCCAGCCAAAACTCCCATTCCCTCAGGACATAATACATTTTAGCTAGTTTTAGGAGGAAAACATTTGATTTCACAAATTCACTCGACTCCACTCTGTTCACCTTCTTAATTAATCAATAAGCATTTATTAAATGCCTACCACATGTCAGGCACTGTTCAGATGAACCCTCTGGGAACTTGTTTTATCAGGGGAGACAACACATACACATTTAAATAATACACAAAATAAGTGCAAAATAGCTATCAGGTGGTTTACCTAGTAACTTGTCAGCCTCAAGAATAATGACTCTCTAACGATGAGATTTCAGTAAAAGCATCAGCACCAGTCCTAGCACTAAAAAGTTTAGAGAGATACATTTTGTTGTTTTTCAGTTGTTTTTAGTCATGTCCTGCTCTTCATGACCCAATTTGGGGTTTTCTTGGCAAAGATACTGGAATGGTTTGCCATTTCCTTCTCTAGCTCATTTTACAGATGAGGAAATGAGGCAAATAGAGTTAAGTGACTTGCCCAGGGTCACACAGTTAATAAGTCTCTGAGGCCGGATTTGAACTTAGGTCTTCCTGACTCCAGGCCTGGCGCTCTACCCACTATGCCACCTAGTTGCCCATAGAAAGACACATAGCTCAGGCTATAATAGCCAGCATTCTTCTCCCTTCTGCTTCTCCAGTATGCCTGTGCATGCCAGTCTAGAGACCACACACTTTTCAATCTGGAACAAAAGCTGTGTTTTTCTCACCATGTGGCCAGCCTTGAGAATCCAGTAGAAAGCAAGGTTCTTGTGGGACTTATAGAAAGCAGATGTATCATTAGACTCAGGATTAACATACAGAGGCTTCCTTTTCATCTGACTAAAAGTAGTCAGCTCAGGCCACTTCAGTTTACGCAACCATGCCTCCTGACCTGTCAGTGATGAGAAAGACAAAGAAATGAAAGTTATTAGCTGTCTCCAACAAGACCCTCTCCTATTGCTGTCAGTGACTGCCTACAAAAGGGCTATAACCCACAGAAATGGGCCACCCAGGTCTATTTGCACCGCAGAGAGGCACAAGTTTCCAGTTTTCCACGTAATTGCTACAGAGTCAAATACCCCTCTAGCAACCTGATATGGCTTTAAGAGACTCCCATAAATAACTGTATTGGCAAGGAGACAGCTCCAAACAAAGTCAGCTCCCTAAACAGACAAAGAGCAGGCTATGTGGAATGATGACAGTAGTTTGTTGGGCACTTCTCAAATCTGAAGTGGGCACCTGGCCCTCTCCTATCTTTCTAGTTTCCTTCCAAATTATTCTTCTCTGTGTTCTTTACTATCCACTGACATTGGCCTCCAAAACTGGGAGAAGAAGCAAGGCACTAGCCATCCTTATACTTCCTGCCTTCTCTCTTTTTCTTTCACTCCAGTCCTTCATTCAGCTACCAAAGTGACTTTCCTAAAGCACAGGTCTGACCATGCCCTTCCCATCCTTGCCCCACCATTCATTCAACTTCAGTGCTCCCCTTCACCTCCAACATTATATATAAAATCCTGTTTGGTATTTAAAACCCCTCATAACTCATTCCCTTCCTACCTTTTCAGGCTTCTCACACTTCGCTCCCTTCCATGTACTATTCAGCCTAGTTACACTGGTCTTCTTGTTCCTTGCACAGGAGACACCATCTCCCAACCTGGTGTATTAACCCTGGATGTTCCCCTTGCCTGAAATTCCATCTCTCCTCACCTCTGCCTCTGGGCTTCCATGATTTCCTTCAGGTTTCAGCTCAAATGCCTTTCCCAGTCCACTCCTCCTCTATTAGGATGTGAGCTCCTTGACAACAATGACTATTTTTGCCTTCCTTTGTACCTTCAGCATTTAGCATAATGTCTAGCAAATAGTAGTTGCTTAATACTCTTTAACTTGACTTGAAAGGCTGGAGAGGAGATGTAGAGAGCAGAGACAAAGTAGTCCTACTCCTTTATCACAAGGTTTAAGAGCTGACTGGCAGGGAAGACCCAATAGAAAATAGATAACCAGCTTCCCGACAAACTTAATATCATCAATTCCACTTGCCTAGTCTGTGAATTTTCATTGTCTGTTTGTTTTCAGGTCAATTCCTGAAACTCTCTCCATGTTATCATATCTCTCTCCATCCACCCCAACCATTCCCACCCATGGTATCCACTATAAGATCTAATTGTCTCCCCCTATCCATCCTCCCCAACCTTCCCTACCCATAGTACCCACTATGAGATCTAATTGTCTCCCCCTCTTCATCCTCCCCAAACTTCCCTACCCATGGTATCCACTATGAGATCTAATTGCCCATTGTAAATTATGACGTTGATGCCAGCTTCCAGCAGTTCATCTACAATGTTAATCACAGGCTTCATGAAGTCCTTCTCCATGTTCCTGAAAACTGAACTTGATTGTTCTGCATATGTAGGAAGGAGAAAAACTGGATTAAGCTTGACATAATCAGAATAAGAGGAGTCACTGGGTACATGACATAAGCAGTTTCAGTATATAATGTACTTTAGTAGTACTGTTCTAAGCAATGAATCAATTACAGGTGCTTGGTTAACATGGCCCTGACTCAATAAATGAATAAACATTTATTAAATGCTTCCTACGTATACACTGTGTTAAGGGCTGGGGATAAAAAAAAAGGACAAAAATAATCCTGCCCTCAAGGAGTTTACATTCTAATGGACAGAGATAATATATATAAGGGAATGGTAACTGGAAAGGAGTATTTTGTTTTGGAAAGTTACTAGGTTGGTGAGTAAAGCCATAGAGAAGTAGATTGGCACACCTTTTCCAATATTGATTTCATGATGGTTGTGGAACTGGAAGGGGTGTGGTGGGAGGAGGTGGCTGGGGAGTAAACCGTGGCTGAGTGCAGGCCGATATAGTAGGCAGTGAAAAAGTTCACCAGCTGAGCCTCAGGATAAGAGTTCTAGAATGAAAGGGTTAAGTTCTCAAGGCATGGTTTCTGGCCTTGGTCCTAAAACACCCTACTTAACTCTGTGATAACCAAAGACGGAGAGAAGGATGGGCAAGTATAAAAAGAATCACTGGCACATTTCATGAAAATGCCTGGTAGTCACTTGGCAGATTTCATTACATCTTATTATAAGAGAAACTAGACGTTGAGGGAGTAGTTTGCCTAATGTCACAAAGTGAGACAGAGGCTCAGAAGCCAGATGCTTCTAGGTCTCCATTAATCATTTTGTGCTAGGCACTATGAGAAAACCTTAACAAGTTAAGCCAATTCACATAGCCTCAACTATGGTTTCTTCTTAAAAAAGTGGTACAGAAAGGGGCAATGATGGTCTCCAGAGGCAAAGTGGCCTAAAAGAGAGAGCCTTGGGCAGGGATTGAGAAGACCGGAGTTTGGGTCCTGGCTTTGCACTAGCTGTAGCTACACTACCTTGGGCAAGTCATTTATGTCCTCTGGGCCTAGGCTACACCATCTGTAGAATAGGGACAATTCCTTACAGGTTTGAGGGGATAATAACTGAACTGACAGAAGACACTTAAAAAATTTTGCATGCATAAAATTAAAATGCTTTTGCATGAACACAATCAATGTAGCTAGGATAAGAAGTCAACAAACATTTATTAAATGCCTGCAATGTGTCAGGCACTGTGCTAAGAGCTGGAAGGGAAGATGTCAAGTGGGAAAAAAAAAATCCTTGCCTCTTTGTATCAAATATTGCTGATCAAAGTTTGTTATCCAAGATATATAGACAAGTGACACAAATATAAGATGAAGACTCTGATAAATAAGTAGTTAAAAGACATGAACAAAGAATTTATAGAAGAAATGCAAATGATCAGCAATTGCAAAAAAAAATGCTCTAAGGCACTAATAAGAGAAATGCACATTAAAATAACTCTGGGGTTTTGCCTTATACCCCATAAATTAGTAAATAAGATTAAGTATAGGCTCAGTCCATGTTGGAGGAGTTTTGAAAGAGGCATACACTGTTGGTGCAGCAACAAATTGGTCCAACCATTTTAGGGAAAAAATGTAGAATTATGCAAGAAAAATGATGGAATTGTTCCTACCTTTTGCCCCAGAGCTCTTACTAGGGGCATATACTCTAAGAAGGGCAATTATAGAAGGAAAGGCACGTGGAAAAAATTATCTGTAGTAGCATCCTTTATGTTAGCAAATACACTGCAAACACAGTGGATGCCCCCAAGTTGGGGGATGACTGAATGAACTGTGGATGACTGAATGAATTGTGGTGTATGGATGTAATGGAATATTATAGTGCCATAAGAAATAAATATGAGAAATTCAAAGATAAGTGGAAAGACTTGTATGAAGTGAAGAAAGTAGAACCACGAAAACAACATATACAATCAATACAATAAAGAAAAAGAAAATAACATTAAAAGCCAGCTGAATTCAAGTAGAAATCAATCTTGGCTTTGGAGAATGGAGAACATGTTACACATCCCTTTTCTCAGTAGTGGTAGGAACCTGTAGGTGTCAATGCTGCATACATTGCCAGACTTGGTGACTTTCTCAGCCTGCTCTGCTTATTGCTTTGTTACAAAAGCAGATTCAAAGCGGGGGTAGGATATTGTGAATGAAACAATAGGCATCGATAAAATATGGAGGAAAAGTATACAGCAAACATTAAAGTTTATAAACAAAAATGTGAACTGTCTTCTCCAAAACCCTCTACAAATAGAACCTAATAATATTAACTAATACCTCCCCAGGTGACAAAATCTGGAATGATTTTGAGCTTCTTTCTGATGGGTCCATTCATGAGCGCACTTAACTTATTCTGGTGCAGTGGTCTCACATGGCGGTGATAAAGTCGAACTGAAACAAAACCAGTCTGCATTGAGTCATTGGACTGAAAATAAATCCAAAAGTGAAAAAAAAATTGCAGGACAGAGTCTTTCTTACAAAGACTCCAAAGTGAAAGTACTTGAAAGATCAAGTTACAAACATCAGTATAAAGTCTCGTAGCTTCAGGTACACCGATGTGGTAGGGTTAGAGTTTGGGTGGGAGAAGTCAAGGGAGTGTTTCAGTTGGAAGATAGGAAAGAATAATCTTGGCTGTCCCCCAAAGAAATACAAGTTGAAAGTGAAGATAGTTTGTTACTTTTGAAAGGTGAACTTCATTCCTTTGCTTTTCAACTCTAAGAGAACCAAAGTTAGGATTAGGGATGCTTTAGGATTGGGAGGGGAAGAGAAGTAGCTGCTCCTGTTGAGGGACATTTGGGGAAGTGGTTGAAGGAAGAGAGGAGAGATGAGATTTGCAGTCCTTGGGGATATTTAGGAGCATCAGAAAGTAGTTTGGAAGCTGGTATGTGTTGACTGGAATTTAGGGTATCTATGAATGCAGTAGGACAGAAAGAATCTCAGCATTTGTAGTGAGAAGGTTCTGCCTGTGTACATATTCCTACGAGATTAGCGAGTCAATAGCAGAGATGCTCTGGCAAAAGTGTAAGTTAGTGGGTACTAGTGCCTGTGCAGAGCTTGGGAGCCCTGGTGATGTGTTTAGAACTTGAACTGGGGAAAGAGGGCATGAAGTCAGACCCTGAGCACTACATAAGGCTGTGTGTAGCCTGGTTGCACCCAAACACACCATAGCATGGAAAGAAAGGCAGTGAAAAACTACAAGATCAGATTCTATCTAGTGTGTAGCTGAATCCTGGGCTTGGGAGTTCTCTACTGGTTAGTCATGGATGTAGACTACCTGGGTCAGGGGAGGCTACAGTCTTACACCAGAAGTCAAGTCTCAGGGCATTTACTAAATACTTACTATGCATCAGGCACTGTGTTAAGCACTGGGGATACAAATGGAAGCAAAAAGAGATAACAAAAACAGCTTACCTATAAATTCAATAATTTGCAAAGAGGTGAGAATTCAGTTAAAAAGGACTTTCAGCTTGGAAATTATGCATCAATAAGGCATTTGAACTAGATAAAGGGCAAATAACAATGGGCTTAAGGCAGACAGGAATTTTCCAAGTCTGTTTCCCCTTGAAGTCAATCAACATACATTTATTAAGCACTTACTGTATGCCAGGTACTGTACTATAAGCTGGGGACTTAAAGAAAGGCAAAAACAGTTCCTGGGCACTTTTCCAGGGTAAGAATGACCTAAGGTCACCAGGCCCAACTCACCTAGATGATCCTGGGTGAATTCTTGGCTTGTCTTCATTGTAAACTCAGGAGGATTTTTATTTAAAATATTGTAAAAGTTCACTCCATCTGTGTCCTGAAATTAAATTAAAAGTCATGCTGCTCTTACTTGCTCATCACACACTTTTTTCTTTAGATCCTGAGCCCATGGGTCTGATAGCTGAATTTACTAAATAGACTTCTCTTCTCACCTGCTCCACAAACATTTCTGCATCTGCCCACAGTTGGGTAGCCCATTCATATAGTCTCTTATTCATAGCATCTAGAATTTTCTCTCCAATTTTTGTCATATCTGCTAGACTTCTGTCATCCAGAAGAGACTAGAATGCAAATAGAGAAGAAAAAGAGCACTGTTAATTTAAAAGCCTAACCTTGGTTATGTTCTGAGGATGAGGGTCCTTTTGGTCTCATAGAAAGTCTGATTTATCATTGTAAAATAAAAATGTGAAAAATAAATATCAAGCAATTGTCTGGAATTTTGGGGAAAAAGTGAAGATACCTAAACAAAAAATGTTATATTACAAAAATAATAGAGAATAGAAGAAGGTATCATTAAGATCTGTGGCTGGAGAGAGAATTCTTTACCAATCAAGTGATAGAAGAGATCACACACACACACACACACACACACACACACACACACACACACAATTTTGATTAAAAGAGCTTTTGCATATATAAAATAGATGCAGCAGAAAAAAGGAGAAACTGCCAAGTGGGAAGAAATCTTCACGTCAAATGTCATTGATAAGGATATGACATCCAAGATATAAAAGAAACTGATGCAAATATAAGGCTGAGTTATTCCCATTGGATAATATCCCAGTGGATAATATCAAAGGATATGAATAAACAGTTTCCAAAAAGAAGAAATGCAAGTTAAATGATGATACCAAAAATGCTTTGATTCACTAATAAGAGCAATATGATTTAAAACAATTCTGAGGTTTCACTTCACATAAATGAAACAGTCAAATATTGGAGTGTCTATGGGAAGACAAGCTTTACTTGTAGAGCTATGAATTGGTCCAACCATTCCAGAAAACAATTTGGAATTATGTAAGGAAAGCTACTAAATTGTTCATATCCTTTGATCTCACTAGTGAAGTATATACCCTGAGTAGGTCAAAGACAGTCAGTTACTAAATGAGCAATTTATTAAGTATTTACTTCTTCCAGGCACTGTGATAAGTACCGTGAAATACAAATAAAGACACCAAATATACCAAAATATTCATAACAGCATTTTTCTATGGTGGCAAAGAATTGGACACAAAGTGAGTATCTGCTAATTATAAAATGACTGAATGAACTAATGGAATATTATCATGCCATGAGAAATAATTAAATTCAAGAATTCAGAAAGACATGGGCACACTTTGATGAACTAATATAGAGGGAAGGTAGAAGAACCAAGAAAATATACACAATGACTAAAATAATTTAAATGAAAGAAACCCTAACAGAAAATGGAATTTTGAATAATTATAATGAGCCATCTTGGTCCCTCCCTTCCTATCATGTAACATGTTCCCTTCCCCTTTGAAGAGGTAGGACGCTATCGAGAGAAGACTACAAGTCATTGTCATCGAGAGTGTTCATTGTATTGGTTGTTTTTGCATAGCAGTTTCTTCTTCAATACCAGGGAGGTTTTAATGATGGGGCTGGGATGGTGGTGGTGGTAGTGGTAGTGGTGAAGGAGAGGAATGGGAGGGGTCTCTACTCAGATATAACTATGGTATAAAAAACAAAGGACATCAATTAAAAAAATCTCTTTAGGGAAGAATTTCCGTGCAAAATAGCTGAAGTGTATTTAACTGATGACAGCTGTCTTCAATCAAGGACTGTTAAAACACGAAGAGTTGTTCATATGCCTGACAAAACGATGAATCTGATTTATTTACTCACATATTCTGGAGGTTGGTTGTTCATTAAAAAAAAAAAAAAGAAATCACCAATCTCATTTTAGCCTCCAAGGATAATTAAATAAACTAGCTATTAGGTTGATAAAAGAAATGGCAATTTGAAGACAATTCAATGCAAACACAATTCCAGATGTTTATATTTCCAGTTGAAGGAATTTAGTTGCTAGATATAATAAAGGGAATAAAGGAAATAACACTTACCATGCTGTACAGATAAGGTCCCCAGGAAAGCACAGAATCTAAAGAGAACCACATATATGCAGAATGGATAAAGGAAGCTTGTCACAGCTTTGTCTTCAAGAGAAAAAAGCAAAACTTAACTTATACTCCTGAACAGAATTTTGAAATGTTTATTTCATAACTTCCTGTCTCCTTAACTCAGAATCATACTGTTTGTGATACTCATGGATTTCTCTGTGGGTAGGAGATGGGGATAGGGTGGGTGCATGCTCCAAAGCTGAGTAGCAAGACTTAATTGCATGTTTAATAAATGTTGTCATAAATAATTAAGTCTTCCTACAGAAAGGTAGTTGACAGGTAGGTTGTGGCTTCTCTATCCATTTCCCAGTCTTCTGGTTGCTTTAAATACTTGCTCATCCCCACAATATTGGCCTATATCCTGTTTGTTCCCCGTGTTCTAAGGCTACTGTTTCAGAGAATGACTTAATTAAGGAAGGCTGAGGACAAATCTAACATACCCACCAAACTCACTGGCATTAGCTTTGCAGAATGTCGGGTTTGTCTTTTGTTTTTTATAATTTTACATAAACAGGAGAAATAAATGAACCTTCCATGAACCTAAAGAGCCAGAGGCTGGGAAAATTCCCTGCCTAACTGTGCATTATGGAATATTGGGTTCAATACTAGGTGCCAGATTTTAGGCAGGAAGCTGAAGACCATGTTATCTGAGGACCTGCTAAAGGAACAAGTTTGCTGACTTTGGTAGAGAAATAAGGAAGGTGAAAGGTGAAAAAGGAAAACTATATGACTGTCATCTTCAACTATTTGAAGAACAGTCATGGGGAAGTGAGATTAAGATATTCTAATCCCCCTAATTAGATTTTAAACTAATCCTTCCTATGTAGCACTAGAAGGCAGAAATAGAAAAAACAGGTAGAAGTTTAAAGAGGGAAGATTTTGGTTCAAAATAAGATGAATTTTCTACAATTGGAGCTGTCCAACAGTAGAATGAGATGTCTTGCAAGAGTAAATTCACCATCATTGGAAATGTTCAGTGGTGTAGAGGAGAGTCCTGTCTTGCCCTGGGTTGCAAATTAGACTAAATGACCTCTGAGGCTGCTCTTATTCAAAGGCTCTATGATCAAGCACAGGAAGCCTCTCACGTCCTAGGGATACTTTAAGGCCACAAAAGCTTGATTGCTTTCTAAGAGCCAAAGCTCCGAATGAAAAAGGAAAAATGAAAAGCAATAGCTCTGAGGGGTGACTCAGTTCATTTCATGTGATTTTCATCCTATTTCAGAAATGGCAAGAATAATGGCAAGAATGACCCATCATCAGAAACATACAAAGCAAGAGTGTGCCCACATATGAGACCATAAAGCTATCTTTCAAGTGGAGTCACTATATTTTCTTACTGACAGCCTTACCCGCGGGAGGGATATGTACAGCACTAAACCAACATTTACCTGCATCGGACTCCAGAAGCCACACCCCAAAATCTTCAGTATTCAAATTAAATACAAAATCAGCTAACTTATGTGTGGTTGGGACAAGGAAGCTAATGAAATTGGGAGGGCGAAAAAAGACCATCTGTTGTAATATGCATCTATTCAGCAATTTCCAAAACAAATGGAAATTTCCTTTCCAACTCGTCCTGTGAAGCTCTGGGAGTCTTTTTAATATTGGAGGAGGACAATTGGTCAAAAACTGCTGTCCTCTGCAAGGAGCTGCAGAGTCAAGATATCATGCTAGTCATGGGTCTAAAACACAGGCTTTTGGGATGGGAAATGGGAAAGAAGCCTTACCTGCAGGAGAAATCCAGGAATCACCCAGGGCAACACCAGCAAAGTTGCAATTTATACTGTCGTTTTGGATAGCCTGAGAGAAGAAAAGCACATAAGCATCAGAGTTCAAATCTTGGCTCATCATGTCTTGGCTAATCTCTGCGTAACCCTAGGCAAACTACTTAATCTCTCTGGGCCTCAGTTTTGTTATCTGTAAAGTAAATGAGATGGACTAGATGATCTTAGGAAGTCCCTTCCAGCTGTAATTTTTTGGCCCTATGATCTTTCTCACACTTAGAGAGGCAAATTTTAAGTCCAGCCATCCCTTCATTTGGTAAAAGGTGATACGGAAATCTTCACCCAATCTATTTCACCAATACAGAAAACTTCTCTTTCTATGCCTTAGCCTTAGCCTTTCTTCATGCCTAGAATTTGCTCCTTTCTCACTTGGGAAGAGAATCTCTCTCTTCCTTCCAGATACAACCGAAGCACGATACTCTATGGCAAACACTTCCTGATCCTTCCATACATAGTGCCCTCCCTCTCTAACTACCTCGTATTAAACAATAATGAATTTATTTTCTATACACTTCAAATGTCATATCCCCCAACTGAATGTAAGCTCCTTGAGAGTAGGAATCTTTTAATTGCCTTCTAAGAGTCGAAGCTCTTATCTTTTTTTTTTTTTGTATTCATATCCCTAACACCTAGACAGTGCCAGGTATCTAAGTGCTTAATAAATACCTGTGGATAGATCTGATGGATGCTCACATCAGAGTTATGATGTAATGAAAAGAACACTGACTGAATTAGGGGGTCAAAAGAACTGAGGGTGAATCTAAGTCCTACAACTTAAGTGACTTCACTTAATCTCTTTGAACCTAAGTTTCCTTATGTGTAAAGCAGCACCTGCACTGCCTACCTTGTGGGTTATTTCAGAGACAGAAAAAGGTAATGTATATGTGAAACACTTTGTAAAACATATTGCTGTTGTTATAAGGCACCATGTAAATGTAAGTATTATTATCATGTTATAGAAATATGAGGGCAAAAAGCCTCCACTAAGGTTCTCTTCTGATACAAGGAGGTGCTGGTAAATGTTATGGAAAGTCTTCCAGGATGGGCCCAGTAATGGACTATAGGTGAGTCATCTGAGAACTAGCCCAGTCAAGATCAGAGAGGATCAGCACCAAGTTTGTCTATAGGGTGATTTTCTGGCAACAGAAAGCTATGAAAACTATCTTGATAGATGAAGTACCCATATCAATGAATCATGGCTACTAGCAGCAGACATAGAGAGAGGCAGTCTAACAAAAAGGCTAGAGTGCTGGACTCAGAGTTAGCGAGATATGAGTTCAAATCTTGCTTTAGACACTTACTAACTCTGTTGTTTAGTCATTTTGGTCATATCTGACTCTCCCTGACCCCATATGGAGTTTTCTTGGCAAAGATACTAGAGTGGTCTGCCATTTTCTTCTCTAGCTCATTTTACAGATGAGGAATTGAGGCAAAAAGGGTTAAGTGACTTGCCCAGGGTTACATAGCTAGTAAGGGTCTGAGGCCAAATTTGAACTCAGGTCTTCCTGACTCTAGGCCTGGCACTTTATCCACTGTGCCACCTAGCTGCCCTACTATCTCTGTGATTCTGGGCAAATCATTCAGTCTCTCTGAGCCTCAGTTTCCTCATCTGTAAAACAAAGAAAATAAGAGCACCTACCTAACAGGTTGTTGTGATGTCTTCTGCAAAGCCTGTTGCTAACCTTAAAGTACTGTGTTAATGTCAGCTGTTACTGTTATCATAGAAACAGCAAGAGCTACTTTTGTGTGCTTCATCACACAAAAATGAGTCTGATAAGGCCCCTCTTTACACGAACCATAGGTATATGAGAAAGATGAAGCGAGTCTCTGGTGTAAGGTCTCAATTTGACTTTGGGCGGCAAGTACAGAGCAGATAGCTGACCTTGCATCATGGAACACAGTCCTTTGTGTGAGCACTCACATGTGCTGCCTGTGCACAGTCACTGGCAAACAGCAAGTTCTAAGTAACTACTGAAACCTCTGAGAACACTCCTAAGTTGAATGAGCACCACAAAGAACCAGAAATGTACACTAACAAACTTTAGGCTCTACCAACAAAAGCAAGCAGGAAAGACAGAAAGAAATTCCATTCAAAATAATTACTGACTATATAAAACATCAGGAACTCTAGCTACCAGGACACCCACAGGAATTCTATGAATACAATTCCAAAACAATCTCTACAGAGATTAAGACAAACCAAAATAACTGCAGTGATTTAAACTGTTCTTGGTTGGGCTGTGCTAATACAAGAATGACAATATTACCTAAATCAATTTACAGATTCAAAGGCATACCAATCAAATTACTAAAGGATTACTTTATTAGATTAGAAAAAATAGTCACAAAATTCATCTGAGAAACAGAAGTCCAACAACTTTGAGAGAATTAATGAAAAAAAAAATAGGAAGGGGAGCCTAGCAGCACCAGATCTCTAATGGAAGCATAAAGCAGTAATCATCAAAACTATTTGGTCTCACATAACAAATAGAAAAATTGATTTGTGTAACAGGTTAGGTATACCAGACCCAGAAACTGTGACACTTAGATAGTAGCATAGTGTTCAATAAATCAGAGAACCCCAACTACTGAGGTAAAGACTATTTGTTGGAAAAGCTGGAAAGCAGTTCAATAGAAACTAGGTTTGGAGTGATGGAATTTTACTGTGCTGTAAGAAATGATGAGCTAGTCGATTGTATAAAAAACATGGAAAGACTTACATGAAATAATAAAGAGCTAAATGAGCAGAACCAAGAGAATATTGTATACAGTAACAGCAACATTATTTAATGAATAACTGTGAACAACTAAGATATTCTGAGGAATATAAACACTCAAATCAACTACAAAGGATAATGAATAACTAAATAGATAATAAATAATAATAAATAAATACAAAATGTATGAAGAATGATGCTATCCACCTCCAGAGAAAGAACTGATAAATGGAAATATGCATAGTATGGTGTGCATATGTGTGTGTGTGTGTATGTGTGTGTGTGTGTGAGAGAGAGAGAGAGAGAGAGAGAGAGAGAGAGAGAGAGAGAGAGAGAGAGAGAGAGAGAGAGAGAGAGAGAGAGAGAGAGAGAGAGAGAGAGAGAGAGAGAAAGCCTTCTCTAGCATGTGGTGGGCAGGGAGACATTTCAGAACTTAAAATGTAACCAAAAATTTTTTTAATTTAATTTAAAAATTTTTTTTAAAGAAATAAGGCTTAGATCAACATCTACCACTATCTATTATTAAAATCTCTAAATGAATAAATGACCCACATATATGAAGTCATACCCTAAACAAATTAGGAACAGGGAAGAACATATCTTTCATAACTATGACTAGAGAGAAATTCCCATCAGTTGGGAAATGGTTGAACAAGTTGTGGAATATGATTATAATGGAATACTTTTGTGCTATAAGAAATGACAAACAAACTGGTTTCAGAAAAACCTGGGAAGACCTATATGAATTGATATAAAGTGAGGTGAGCAGAATCCAGGAGAACAATCTACACAGTAACAGCAACCTTGTTACTCTGATCAGTACAATGATTCAAAACAGCTCTGAAAGGACTTATGATGAAAAAATACTATCTATCTCCAGAGAGAGAACTGATGAACTCTGAGAGTGGTTAGAAGCATATTTTTTTCCTTCCTTCCTTCATGGCTAATGTAGAAATATGTTTTACTTCATATGGTAAAGGGTATCATATTTCTTGCCTTCTCAGTGGGTGGGGGAGGAGTGGAATAAGGAAGAGAATCTAGAACCGGAAATAAAAGAAAATGAATTTTTAAAATGTGGGAAGAGCTCTTGTATAAACAAACATGGGACACAGAGAACTATGGTAGATAAAAGGGTCAGTTTTGATTATATAAAATTGAAAAGTTTTCACACAAACAAAATTAATGTAGTTAGAATAAGAAGAAAAAAGCTAATTGGAGGAAAAAAATCTTTGCTTTAAATTTTTCTGATAAAGGTCCAGTATTCAAGATATACACTGTGTCCCAAAAGTCTTAGTTCAGTTGTAAGTTACAAAAATTGCACTAAGAGTTGTGGGCACCTCTATAGGAAATTGCTACAAATATATAAGAAAAAAAATCTACTCTCCAATACTTAAATGGTTAAAGAATATGATCAGGTAGTTCTCAAAAGAAGAAGTTCAAGTTATCAATAATCATATAAAAAAATGTTCCAAATTACTAATAATTGAGAAGTGCAAATTTAAACAACTCTGAGGTTCTACTTCATACCCATGAAGACAGGCAAAGATGACAAAAGAGGGAAAATAACAAATATCAGAGAAACTGTAGGCAGACAAGGACATTAAGGCATTGTGAATGCAGTCTAACCACTTTGGAAAGCTAAAATATCACTAAACTGTGTACACCCACTGAACCAGAGATACCACTACTTTGCATTTATTCCCCAGATGTCAAAGACAGAGGGAAAGAATCCATACATACAAAAATAGTTGCAGGACTTTTGTTGTAGCAAAGAACTAGAAACTAAGAGGTTCCCATCCATTGGGAAAGGTATGAAATAATTATGGTATATGAATGTAATAGAATATTCAGAGAAACCTGGTAAGACTCGTGTGAACTGATACTGAGTGGAAAAATGAGAAGAATTGAATAAATGAATAATTTATACTATGACTATATCATAAAAAAAAAAGACTCACTATCTATCTATGATCCAGTGCCTAATTATGCCTCCAGAAGACCAATGATAAAGCATGTTTCTCCTCCAACTTTTAGCCAAGATGTGATGGACAAGTGTACAATGAGATATATATTTTCAGCTACAGCCAATATATGGACTGGTTTTGTGGGACTCTACCTACTTGTTATAGGGGAAGACATTTGGGGGAAGAAGGAAGAACTAAAAGAAGTGGGAATAGTATAGTGATACTAAAAAAAAAAGAAAGAAAAAGGCATTGATGAATCATTTTTTTTAAAAAAGTAAAGTGAGCAGAGGGAAGGTCAGAAGGGAACAGACATGCTGGTTGGAACTATTAGAACTACCAGGTTAAATTTAAAACATGTATTAAAAAACAAAACCCACATGGGTTGTAGGTAATAGAGATTCACAGCTTCATATGTAATTTTCTTTTTCTTTTTGTTCTTGGTACAGGGAAATGCTCATATTTGTTAATGTCTGTCAAGTTCATAGTATTAAAATTAGGAAATATTAAATAATATTAGTTATTAATTATTCACGGTACTATGCCATTTTGACCATAACAATAAAAAGGAAAGTATTTAAAATACAAACTTTGGGCTCCTTTTTGTGGTATGAATGATTCCAAAAGATGTTTAAAAAAAACAAAACTAGACTGATTGATCAACCAACGAAGAAGCACTTGGTAAAGCAACTACTATGTGCCAGGGTGCTGGGGCTACAAAGAAAAAAGTGGCTCCACTCTCCAGGAGCTTTTTTTCTATTGGGGGAGACAACATGTGTATATAAAACATATACTTATTAGCAAATACTGGTTTGGGTGATTAGACTAGAATGCCTGACTGATTCCAATGATGAAATAGTTTAATTTATATGGTGCCTTTCTTCAGAAGAGCTCAAAGGTTTTTAGGTGTCCTTGATAGATATGGGGCATAAAGATTATTATCCCCATTCTTCAGATGAGAAAACTGAGGCCCAGAGAGGTAAATGACTTACTCTACAATCACGTACCAAAAGCCAAGTCTTCTCCCCTGTTACCTTGTAAAGCTCTAGGGAAATCCCAGCAGCCATCTTCCCTCCATAGGATTCTGAGAAAATGTAGAATGGAATTGTCTAGAGGAGAAAAAAAAGATGTGTAGAAAAGTCAAAATTCTAAAGGTCTTTAAAATGAGCAAAGTCCATTCCACACTGTGTGCAAGCAAAAACAAACCTGCTCTAGTTTCTTCTGAGCCATGATTAGGGTGTAATCAAACCCTGATGAGGGTGCAGAATTCAGGGCCACTCTGTAAAGTTATTGTCAATTTTACCAGTAACTGATACCTAATCTTTACAGAAATTACTCTAAAACTGTGTCACTGGATTGAGAGTTTAAAAAATTCACCTTAAAGGAAAGACATATTTGTTCTGAGGGAAGCAGTGTTGCTCCTGCTAGCATCGGATTTGACCATCACAGAATCTTTGCTTACCTTGAATTCTGGCCGAGCATCGAAAAAATTTTGTAAGAGAACCAGCATGTCAGAAGCCACCATGTCAAGATTTTTGGCATATGCATCGCTTTGATTTGCAAAGCTAAATCCAGTGCCCACAGGGTTATCCACAAACAGCAGACTGGCTGATTGTAGCTGTGTGCCAGAGAGAAAAGACAAATGGTGAAGGCCATCAACCAGACAATACTTCCTGAGCAGCAGTCAGTGTATGGCCTGCATACCAGTAAAGAGTCTTATTCATGACCACCACTGAGGTGAAGCTCTCATGCATTAGGATCTTGGGACTTTTTTCCCAACAACATCAGGCAGATGAGAATGGGGAGAGAAGGAAATTAATGTTTTCTACACCGTCCTGGATTCTCCCTTTTCCTTCTCATAAGACTGCACCACTTTAAGTACTCAGGATCATAGGATCATAGCATCATAGATCTAAGGCTGACATTGAGGTCATCTAGTCTGATCCCTTTATTTATTTATTTATTTATTTATTTTTGGCTAGGCAATGGGGTTAAGTGACTTGCCCGGGCTCACACAGCTAGTAAGTGTGATGTGTCTGAGGCTGGATTTGAACTCAGGTACTCCTGAATCCAGGGCTGGTGCTCTATCCACTGCGCCACCTAGCTGCCCCTGACCCCTTTATTTTACAGATGAGGAGAATAAGGCCCAGAGAGGTTAGGTGGACTTCCCCAGGGCCACACAAATAGTAAGCGGCAGAGATATCTGATAAGGCCCATGTGAGATTGTCCCATGCCATTTTGACCAACAATTTCAAAACAGTGCTAACATATGCAAGGACTAAATTAACACTGCAGTTATCTCCCCTCCTTTGCCTCCTGCTCCCCAAATTCAGTCTCACACTAGCCAGGATACTCTAAGACATTTCTAAATCTTCTTGGACTGACAGATTGTTGGAGCTGGGAGAAATTTGAGATACTCATAGGTTATACTTGTGAAAACCCAGGCCCAAAATGAATGGTGGCTACATACTTAAGATCACACAGCCAGTGAGTAAGTAGCAGAGCTGGACTGAAACTCTGTTCCACTGCATTATTCTTTCTATTGCAGAGGGCTCTTTCTACCACACTATACTGCCTTCTGGAGGGGGCTGAGAGGCTTGGGAAGAAAACAAAAATGGTCCTCTAACTGAGTATTAGAAGGACGAAAAACTGCCTTTAGCCATAAGGGGGCTGTCCAATAATTAAATATAAGCAATAAATGTGTTATTATTTACTATTTGCCTTTGGAACTTAAGTCAGTTCAGGATTTAAAGTGCATGTTCGGAATTTCATTTGCTTGTCTGCGAATGAGGCAAGACTAGATCAGATCAATGGGCATCTAGGTGGCACAATGGATAGAGTGCTGGGCCTGGAGTTGGGAAGACTCATCTTCCTGAGCTCAAATCTGGCCTCAGCCACTTACTAACTGTGTGACCCTGGGCAAGTCACTTCACCCTGTTTGTCTCAGTTTCTCATCTATAAAATGAGCTGGAGAAGGAAATGGCAAAGCACTCCAGTATCTACGCTAAAAAAGACCCCAAATGAGGTCAAGAAGAGTAGGACGTGACTGAAACAACTGAACAACAACAAAAGATACAGATATACAGATACAGTTAACAATAATCTTTACTATACCCAGGTAGTTTTCCTTGGTTTGAGCTCCTCATCAAGGGGACCAATTTCTTGAAAGTTTCCAAATCCAGTGCTGGAACCTCCTGGACCCCCCTGTAACAAATAAATAGAAAATAAATGAGTATATAAGTCAATGAAAAATACAGTCAAATCACAACAATGTAAAGAAAGAGAAGAAAACAATGAAAGTAAATGTTGTGCAGTTGCCTTAGCTCTAGAGTAAAGAAAATGTACCTCTCTCCATTTTTTTGTAGGAAAGGCTGTGGGAGAGAACTATGGGTGTGGCACACTCTATATATCATCAGGCCCAGCTGATACGTTGGTTGGTTTTACTGAACTACTCTATCTTCTTTCTTTTTTATTCTTTGTGACAAGGTAGGGAAATGAAGAGGGATGTATTCAGAAATGAAGATATCAATTTTTTAAAGAGAAAATCATAGATTACACTGAAAACAACTAGGTTATCTGGAAACTGGAGCTATCCTAATGCTCATTTTGAGGAGAGAGAAGACCTCACTAATAAGTGGGGTCCCTCAGGGCTCTGGGCTCCAAACAGAATTGGTACTTAGTTGCTACATGAGCATGAGTCAGAGTACAGTATTTAGAGATGAGAGGGATCTTAGAGATAAAATGGTTCAAACCTCTCATTTAAGAGGGGAGGAAAGTGGGGCTCTAAGAAGTTAAGTGATTATCCCCAAATCTCATAGTCAAGTCAACAGCAATGCCCCTAGGTATCCAGCTGGCATGTTACCCTGTATATCCTGTCCTGGGATGTTCCATATTTATTGCAAGCAGAGTTCTCCTAACCCCTCAGGGTCATACTTCTATAGTGAAAAACCCTGTTGACAAAAGTGACTGCGAACTACTGAGGGGACCCCAGAACATGGAGCAGCTGTAATTCAATGGGTTCAGTGATTGATTGGACATTTCCATTTGGATATCCCATAGACATCTCAAACTCCATATGTCCAGAAAAGAACTCATCATCTTTCCTTCCAAATCTCTTCCTAACATCCCTATTTCTGTCAAGGGTACCATCACCTTACCAGTCATCTAGGTGATGAGTCACTCAGACTCATTTTTGACTCCTCTCTAGTGGAAAGAAGGGATAGCTAGAATACTGACACTCCACTCAGATGCCCATCGTAGAGTGACCCTAAAACTGTGTAAAAGACTACTAACAAATACTAGTATTTCAGTGATAATACAATATCACAGGATTCTAGAATCCCAGAACTAGATAGAACTTTAACGGATTATCAGATGGTCCAGTCCCCTATCTCCAATCTCCAAGACTGTATGGTCTGTTCTGACAGATCTCTATGGAAGGGATGCCATAACCTTCTTTTGAAGGCTATTCTAGAGTTTCAAATCATCCTTATGGGAAAGTTCTTCTGCACATTTAACTCAAATAACTCCTGTTGCAACTAAGATTCATCTCTAGTTTCAGTCCTTTGGGGCAATAGAGAAGAGCTTGTTATTAGCACCTATTTTGTATGTAAACCACTCTGAAACCTTAAAGTGCTATTATCAAGTTATAAATTATTAAGACAGTCTGCAAATGTTTGTAGGCCATTGGCGCCCTGGCTTTCAGGTGCTCTTTAGCCTTAGGATGCAGTTAGTTTTACCTCTGCTCCCCACAAAGGAGCACACCTGACACTGGATGGGAGGGGACAGGAGGAGAAGACATTTACTAGGTGGATATATCTCTTTTTTCTTTTAAATTTATTTATTCAGTTTTAGTTTTCAACATTCACTTCCATAAGATTTTGAGTTCTAAATTTTCTCCCCTTCCTAAGACAGCATGCAATCTGATGTAGGCTATACACATACTATCATATTAAACATATTTCCACATTAGTCATATTGTAAATAAGAATCAGAACCAAAGGGGAAAACCATGAGAAAGAAAAAGAGAGAGAGAGAGAGAGAGAGAGAGAGAGAGAGAAGAAGAGAGAGAGAGAGAGAGACAGAAAGAATAGTATGCTTTGATCTGCATTCAGACCTCATAGTTCTTTCTCTGGATTGTAGACAGCATTTTCCATCATGAGTCTTTTGGAGTTATCTTAGATTCTTGCATTGCTGAGAAAAGCTAAGTCTGTCAAAGCTGGTTATCGCACAATGTTGCTGTTACTGTGTACAATGTTCTCCTGGCTTCACTCGGCATCAGTTCATGCAAGTCTTTCCAGATTTTTCTGAAGTCTGCTTGCTCATCATTTCTTATGCAATAGTTTTCCATTACATTCATATACCACAACTTGTGCAGCCATTCCCCAGTTGTTGGGCATCCCTTCAATTTCCAGTTCTTGGCTACCACAAAAAACTGCTATGAATATTTTTGTACATGTGGGTCCTTTTCCCTTTTTTATGATCTCTTTGTGATACACAGACCTATTAGTAGTGTTGGTGGATCAAAGGGTATGCACAGTTTTATAGCCCTTTTTGGGCATAGTTTCAAATTGCTCTCCAGAATGGCTGGATCAGTTCACAACTTAGGTGGATATATTTCAAGGACATTTCTTTTGGAGAAGTTTTCAGTATCTCCAATGTCAGGTATCCCACCTGAGCCTCATCTATTAATCTATAAGAGAATTCCAGCATGATAACTATACTAGAAGAATCATACTCTGTAAATTGTCTAATCTTCTTTAGCTCATTAGACAGCCTGGGTCAACTTATGGGGGGGGGGAAGGTCAAGTTTTGCAGCTCAGATTGCTATTTCTTTATTAGCTTACATGTAAAGAAAATGCTACATTAGCCATCAGTTGTACTGGTGAAGATTTGATGACTAGAGCAAAGCCATGCCTTGGTATCCCAGAGTCTATGGCAAGACTATAGTCCTAAAGTCTACCCTGAAACATATTCCCCCTCTCCCCTCCCTCTTCCCTCATTCTGGAGGCCCAAGACTTCATGGGGTAGGTGCTGTTATTTTAGGAAGGTCCTGCCCTGCCCTACCCTCCTGCTTCCCTCCTCCAGAAGGAAATGCCTTTAAGAGGAGACAAAGCATTTTGCTCCACAAGTGGAAGGGAAAAACAAAAACAAACAAAACCCAATGAAACTGAAAATACTAAAAGAGAAGGAAAGTGACTGCCATTCCCATAAAAATATCTTCAGAATCTTCCAGCAGAGCAGAGTTTGTCCTGTCAGGGATAAATGATCACAGAGAACAGACTGCCTCAAGATGAAGTGGGAGAAGCAAGGAGCAACAATCTTTCACGACATGGCCTATAGGCTGGTCATCTACTACAAAATGCTTTTGATGACCGAAAGGGAACACACAGGAAACAAATTGTTAGGGTAATTTTTTTTGGCTTTGAAGTTTTATATTCTTTTTCTTCTCTCAAAATGTAGATCCTAGAACCATAGATTTAGGACTGATAAGGACCTTAAAGATCTAGTCCAGGGATGGGGAGCCTGTTGCCTTCTAGGTCCTTGGGTGCAGCCTTTTAACTGAGCTCAAGTTTTACAGAAAACATTCTTTTATTAAAGGGATCCGTTCTGTGAAGTTCAGACTCAGTCAAAGGGCCGCACTTGAGGATCTAGAGGGCCACATGGAACCTTGAGGCCGCAGGTTTCCCACCCCTGACTAGTCCAACTCCTTCATTTTACAGATAAGGAAGGTCATGGGACAGTGAGTGATTGAGCTAGGATTTAAACCCAGATCTTCAGATCTCAAATCCTTTTTCCATTGCACCATGTGACATCCTTGGATGGATTTTGTGGCTTCAGTCCTCATTTTCTTCAACCGTTCATTTAAGAAAACACTTCCAACAGAAGACTCAGGAGACACACCTTAAATAAGTTCTTTAAAAGTGAAAATTAAAAACTCACAAGGTGTGGGACTAGTATTCATCTTTTGCACATAGCCAGCGGCTAAGTTGGCCATAGCTTCTGCTACAGCCTGCTGGGCAAAGAATTAAAACCACAACTGCTAGAACTCCAGTTGGCTGCTGCCTCATAATGTCCTGTGAAATGAAGGACCACCCATCTACTGTTGAGGCTTCTCTGCTCTTGTTTTGGATACCAAAGCACCTGGACAGGAGCCTTATTTCTCCCAAGAGCCAGAAAACTGACAGAAAAAAAAAGGTTTTTTGCTCACCTTTAGTTAGAAGTGTATGAGCGCTCTTACCTGAAGCCACATGATCAGAGGCAGTTCTGTGAAGTTTTTGCAGGGGTTGTTGGCATAGTAGAGCCACCAGAACATGGATGCATTACTCCGGACTGTCACATAATCCCAGGCTTCCTTGCCTTCCTCTACTGGCTGAACTAGAGCAATGCCTAAAAAAAGAAGCTACATTTATCTATCTATCCATTCATGCATTCATTGAACAGTGCCCAAATAAAAGACATTGGCTATAGTGGCTTGGGGTGGAGGGAGGGATTTATTTCAGATTTCAGACATTTATCTTCACACACCCCCCCCAACAGCACTGCTAGTAGAAGGTAATGGTCATCGTGGTAGCTGCAGCTTCTTCTCTTTTTTCCACGTATTTTATAGAGAGGCAGCTTGTCAAAGCAGAAAACTAGCTTTGAGGTTAGGAAGATTGGTTTAAGCCCTGCCCCTGACTATGTGACCCTGGGAAAGTCACTTAACCTCAGGGTTCCAGGGATATGCTCTGTGTCGAACCCCAATTTAAAAACAGTCTGTTCTAAGAAAGAGACAAATGACATTAGGGAATGTGTCCACATTTTAATTTCTTTCAAGCTAGCTTGACATGTATTACATGGGAGTTACAGTCCAGAACTGGCCTGATTTGGGATTTGGGTTATATGTCCTTCAAAGATTAGGTGTTCCCAAGGGGAGCCAATCAACTGTGATTGATCAACACACTGGAAGGGGGCTATATTAAAATGAGGTCTTGAGTACACAATTTAGGTTACTTAATCTCAGCCAACAGGGGTAATATCATCCAGCCACCTGGACTGAGAAAATACCACCCCCAGCCTTGGGCTATCTAGGCAGAAGAATGTGTTTCCACCCAAACTTGAGCAGATTAAATCAATTTAGACCTGGGTTGGAGTTTGACCAGGATAAGATTCAATGCAATCTTATTATCAGTAATGTCCTTCTAAAGAACTTTTCAGAAGGGTGCTGGCTGAAGTGGGAAGCTCTGAGAATAATTTTTCACTTCTGTTAAGGCAGTTTTGTTGTTCAGTCATTTCAGTCATGTGATTCTTTGTGACACTATTTGGGGTTTTCTTGCAAAGATACTGGAGTAGTTCGCCATTTCCTTCTCCAGCTCATTTTACAAGACAATGAAACTGAGGCAAATGGGAAGTGACTTGCCCACTAGTGTCTGAAGCTGGACTTGAACTCCAGTTTTCCTAACTCCATGCCCAGCACTCTATTCATTCCACCACCTAGCTGCCCCACCCCAAGGCAGTAGGGATGCTGATTTGAATTGGAACAGAGTTTCCCTAATAGGACTTTCCCATACCAATGAAATCAAAACCAACAACAAAAACCCCTCAAACTGACACTTAGGTGGCATTTTACTATTCCAGCTAGCTTCACAATGATCCCTGGAGAGTTTATTATTAGTATCTAAACTTTACACATAAATGAAGATAGGCTGAAGAAGGTTCAATTATTTGACCAGGGTCACATACTCTAAGCCTGGTTAGTCCCTAACTCTCTGGCCTCCTTCTGGACCTCTGTCCATAGTGACCATCTCCAAGCTAATGGATGCTTCACTTCCCCAGGCTCCTCATCTGATTGGTGAGTATGACCCCAAACCTTCACTTGAGTTAGTTTCCAAGTCAGCCATGCTCTTTCCAAAGCTGGTTCAGCCCAGTGACTCCCCAGACTCTTTCTGGGCCTTGCCCCCATGTCTGTGCTGTCCTCTGTCCTCCTCTCCTCTTTTCAGTTTCCTTTTTATATGTTGTCATCTCCCATTGGAATGTAAACTCCTAGAGGGCAGGGGTTGTCTTTTTTTTTTAATTGTATTTGTATCCTCAGTACTTACCATAGTACTCAGTACATAATAAGTGCTTAATAAATTCATTCTCTGTTTCTCTCTGTCTCTCATTGCAGACAGGACTAGAAAACAATTCTTTTGATTCCAAGTCCAATGCTAGATCCACTTTGGAATTATTGTGCCATTTATACTATAGCTCGATGGTGCTTTAGCATTCTAAAACCTCTCTTCCCATCATCAGAGACAGAATAAAAACAGAAACATGAACCTAAGAATCACTGATGCTCAAATGCCTTTAGGTAGGACCAAAATTAAGTTAAATGGATCAGGATTTCACCAGTTTTTCTAAAACCTCCAAAGAATATTCACCTGTTATGTATGCTTTGTTTTGTTTTAATCTAAAAACCTACACTGCAGAGAAGTTATTCTGTAAGTTTAACCTAAATCCTTCATGCTGCAGGCTGAATCCACTTCCTGCAATGCCTCATTTTAAAGACATATCTTGCTTCCAAATGCCATTATAATACTTTCACCTCACACCAATGTGGCCTTTCTGTATCAGATGGAAAGTGGAACAGGGTTCAAAAATAAAGTGAGAGGAGGGAAAAAGGAAGTTTTGTTAAATCTCTGTTTCTGACTTGATTTTTCTGCTTTCCTATTTCTTTCTCCCTTTAGCTTCAAACCTTCACTCTGTGGCAGAGGAGTGATGATGATGATGATGATAATAGCTGATAAATACGAGCACTTTAGCATTTGCAAAGGGCTTCATATACTCTATGACTTTTGCCTCACCCCAAAATGCTATGAAATAAGGGAGACGAGCATTATTATTCCCATTTCATAGATATGAAACTGAGGATCAGGAAGGTGACTTGTTCATAAAAGCACAATTAGCAAATGTAGGAGGCATAGCCTCTCTTCATACTACACTGTAATGTTTCTTTGGCAGAAAAAGAACAGATGGATGATTGCTGAGGGAGGAGATTAGGATAGCTAGCCACAGGGAGATAAAAACGTGAGCAGAGGAAGAGAAAAGTCAGTCAACCAACAAGTATTTATTAAGTGTTTACTATACGCCAGCCACTGGGCTAAGGGGCTTAAGTGCCTAAGTGCCAGAGACACAAAGAAAGGA
Source organism: Phascolarctos cinereus (assembly GCF_003287225.1). Classification (NCBI taxonomy): domain Eukaryota; kingdom Metazoa; phylum Chordata; class Mammalia; order Diprotodontia; family Phascolarctidae; genus Phascolarctos; species Phascolarctos cinereus. The sequence goes on along the minus strand of NW_027555958.1, from coordinate 313,419,924 downwards.
AAAAAACTCTGTCCCTGCCCTCAAGAGCCCCAGTCTAATGAGGGAGACAGCATACACACAACTATGTAGATCCAAGTTATGTACAGGGCAGAAGGAGGGAATTCTCAGAGGGAAAACACTAGCATTAAGGTGGACCAGAAAGGCATCTTGGAGAAGGTGGGGTTTTGGCTGAGAAGGAAACCAAGGAGAGCCAGCAGGCAGAGAGGAGGAGACAGGAGATGTTCTAGAAATGGGGGAGAGGTAGTGAAATTGTCCAGAGTGGGAGGTGGAGTATCTTGTTCAAAAAGGCCAGAGTCACTCTACTGTCGAGTACGTGGGGGGGGGGTGGCAAGGAGGGAACGGTACAAGGCACAAAAAGACTGAGAGGTAGGAAGGGGCCAGGGCACAAAGGGCTTTAAAAGCCACAACTAAGATTTTATATTTGATCCAGGAGATAATGGGGAGCCATTATAGTTTACTGACTGTGGGAGGAGAGAGTGTGGCTTGCTTTTAAGGAAGATTTAGTAGCTGAGGAAAGGCTGGATTGGAGTAAAGAGTGCAAATTAAGGGGAAAAGAAAGTGGCCCATGTCAGGAGACAGGAAGACAGCAGGAAATATACAGATGGTTACTTCCTTGTTTCCATTCCCACTTTTGGAGACACTATAATAAGCTGATATTTAATCTACATCAGCACTTTCAGGTTCATGAAATACATGATCTCATTTAAGCCTGAGGAGGTAGGGTCTGTTATTATCCCCATTATACAGATAATAATCAGAGAGATTACTAAGTAATTGAGGCAGAATTTGAATCCAGCTCTTCTTTATCCCAAGACCAGTCCTTTATCCATGATAGGATTCTGTCTTTGGGCAGTTGGGTGGTACAGTGGATAGAGTGCTGGGCCTGGAGTCAGGAAGACCTGAGTTCAGATCTGGCCTCAGACACTTACTAGCTCACCCTGTTTGCCTCAGTTTCCTCATCTATAAAAGGAGCTGGAGAAGGAAATGGAAAACCATTCCAGTATCTTTGCCAAGAAAACCCCAAAATGGGTTCAGGAAGAGTCCCCAGCAACAACAATATGCTGTCTTTAAGTCAGAAGAGGAGGGGAAATGCTGAGATTCCCAATTTATAAAAGGCAAAACTGTGGTATTGGGCAAGCTAGGCAACTGGAATGTAATAGACTTTTTACCTCCAGAGTTCTGACTCCAAGTCTCTCTCCATGAACCACTTGGCCCGTGATAACAAGCAATGATTGCTAAATATGAACAAAGCTTCCTCTAAGGCCTTCATGTGGTCTCTCAAAAAAGCTTCTGGAAATAAGTTGTGTTAAACACTAATTTGTAAAACAAACTTAAGAGAAAGTGGAGAATGCCGGACTTGCGGCTGTTGTTGTTTGTACATAGGTAGGGACAGAACAAGAGTTCTTATGATTTCCAGGGAACTCCCAGTTTTCTAACCACAGAAAGTCCCTCACAGGATTGCCTGAAGGCATTGGGGCAGTAAGCGACTTGCCCATGGTCACAAGGTTAGTATCCAAGAAAGGAATGGAACCCAAGGTCTGCCCGGTACAGGCTGCTTCTCAGAACATCAAAAAGGCACCAGAGGAGGAAGATATTCTTTTGTCTTGAGGTAACAAGACTCTTAAAAAGTTTTTTCTTTCTCTGGATCTTTCAACTCAAAATTTTAGAGACAAGAACATCATTTAGCCCAGCCCACCCAAACACAGCACAAAAAGGGAAGTCTCAGTCTTGGGTTGAGACCAGATTGAATGGAGACCAGCTCTTCCACATTGAGAAAGAATAACCATTCACTTATATATGGCTTTCCTTCACAATAACCCTGTGTGAAGGGGCATATACGTGCTTCTTTTACAGATAACAGGCCCAGAAAACTTCAAGCAACTTGTCCTCAGTCCAACTAGTATATGTCTAAAGCAAGACTTGAATCCAGGTCTCAGAAGATCGATTAGAGATCCAGAATTAGAAGGGATCTTAGAACTCATCTGAGACCCCACCCCCACCCCCATTTTACAGACGGGGTAGCTGAGATCCGGATTAAGGAAGTGACTTTCTAGAACTAGATAACTTTCACACTTGTAGTAAGACGCAGAGTTAGCATTCAAACTCATGCCCTGTGACTACAAGTTCAGGACTCTTTCTACCTCCTCTCATGAGAACAGCTCATTTATAGAGCATCCTTCAGGTTTTTACGAAGTTCTTTCTCTAGGAAGGTAGAGAGTAAAAATAAAATTAACCTCTCCATTTCCCAGATGAGAAAAACTGTGGCTCTCTCAGGGTCCCATAGTTTGTAGGGGAAGTAGGGCTGGAACTCAGGTCTCCTGCCTCCAGCTCTGAGCAAGGCAACTCTTAGCTTCGCTGTGGTTGTTTTTATTAAGATTAACCTCTGTAGAAACACGGTAGATGAAATCCAGCCAAAAGGGAGAGAAGGAATAGCACCAACTTCCCTCTTCCGAGCCAGAAGCATCGGCCTCAGCTACTGCAGAGAGGGCGCCAAACCTACCGGGGCTCAGACTCAGCAGCAACAGCAGGGTAGCACAGTGCCAGGGGACCAGCTCCATGATGACTGCGGTGGCCGCAGAGGCCGTCCCAGCAACAGTGGTGGTGGGAACAGCAGCAGCAGGGCAGGAGTTTTACCCAGTAGTCCCAGCAACAGTGGTGGTGGGAACAGCAGCAGCAGGGCAGGAGTTTTACCCAGTAATCATATGACCTACCGGATGGGCGGAGGAGAAAAGGGGACTGGGGAGGGCTGGTTTGGGTAAGGATGTCAGTCATGCTTTCTCCAGGGCTCCCTCTGGCCCTTCCACTTGGCTATTACAAGGCAGGTGGCAAAGAAGCCTCTATTTAGCTCCTGGGGGAGCTATACAGATGGGGTAGCTGAGGTGGGAGGTGGGAGGAGTGGAGATTTGGGCTTCCAGTACTGCCAAATAGCTGTCAACTCATCTTTTGCAGATGTAACTGGGATGGGGGAGGGGTAGAGAAGAGGAGATTCTAAGATGCTTGAAATAGGAACACAAGGGGCCCTAAGAGGATGCTGTACAATATTGCCCCTACTCTCTTTTTAAGCCTGGATATGTAAAACTTGCTGTTACTACAACTGTGAGACAGGGACCTTGAAATCAGTGGGCATGGGCTTTCTTGATTCCTACCCCACCCTGCCAGCTTCTAGGACCTCAGCACTGAAATGACCTTGTATTTATTTTTAAACTATTTTGTAGATGGTGTACAGGTGCTGGACTTGCAGTCAGGAAGTCTTGGATTCATATCCTGCCTCTTACTTTCTAGCTCTCTACGCCTTAGTTATTCACCTAGAAAATGAAGAGATTGGACTCGTTGCCTCCAAAGTCTCTTCCAGTTCTAAGTCTATGATGCTATGATCAAATGTATAATAGTGCTATGTAAATGTTTGGTAGTAGTTATCCCTTCCACGTCTCGACTTTCCCCCTCCTGGTTTCAATATATCTTGGGTTGGCATAAGAAATTAAATGGGAATTTGGGGATTTTGCAGAAGCTGTAGATGACATGCGAAGGCCAGCAAATGAAACTGAGCCTATGACCAAATACTCCTTGTGGGCAGAGATTGTTTTCTTTTTGTCTTTAATGATGGTTGGTTTGTTTGTTTAATGGACCTGCGGGTTCATTGGAACTTCCAAGTAATATTTCCTCTACCACTGCAGATCATCGAGGGGTACCTGCTCTTCATCTTAGAATCTAGGAAGGTTGAGGCTCCGAGAGGTTAGGCAATTTGTCCAGGGTCACACAGCTAGTATGTGTCAGAAATGGAACTCAACCCAAGTCTTTCTGACTCTGAGGCTAGCTAGCTAGCTCTTCCTTCCAGTGGTTTTCCAACTTATTTTGCCTGTGATACAGTATTCTTTCCTACAAGGAGTCACTACAAATTGAACTTTGGGAAGAATAAAGGCTGGGAGACCCTCTAATGGGCCATTTTCCTCTGATCAGAGCAGCCCTTTTGTTCAGTTCTTGGTGAGTTCAAAGCTCAAATTATTCTGAGCTCAGTGAATGGGTAATAGTCAAGTTTTGTTTAATTTTTTGAAATCTATTCTTACCACACTAAGTGTGCTAGGTAAATAAAATGTGTGGCAAAATTATTTATGTTGTTCTTCAGTTGTGTCTGACTTTTGGTGACCCTATTTTGGATTTTCTTGGTAAAGATCCTGGAATGGTTTGCCATTTCCTTCTCCAGCTCATTTTACAGATAAGAAAACTGAGGCAAACAGGGTTAAGTGACTTGTCCAGAGCCACATAGCTAGGAAGTGTTTGAAGCTAGATTTGAACTCAGGAAGATGAGTCTTTCTGACTCCAGGCCCAGCACTTCATCCACTCTGCCACCTAGCTGCCCTAAAGTCATTTATAGATTTTCCTGTATCTGTAATAACAATAACATTGAAAATTTCACCAACTGCACACCTCACAAAGCCCATGGAATACTTTTGGAGAGTCATTATTCCATTCACTGTGCAACAGGTATGTCACATATATGACAAGTATATACTTGCCAAGTATATACAAAGTACATACCAGGTAATTTCTCCAGGGGTATGGGGAGGCAAATAGAAGTTAGGAGGGAATGAGGAAAGATCCCATATAGTATTTGGCCCTGGAGCTGATCTTTGAAGGAAGCTAGAGATTCTAAGTAGAGGTAAAGACAGAGAGCTTTCCAGGCCTTGGGGACATACCCCATTCCATGGCATGGTGATGAGAGATGGAGTGTCATATGTAGGGAACATTGAAAAAGCCGGTTTGGCTGAACAATAGAGTACATAGAGGTGACTAAAATGTTAACAAGTCTGGAAAGGCAAGCTAGAGCCAGATTGTATAGAGATCTAAATGTCAAACAATTTCATTTTGATCCTATAGTAAATAAGAAGCTTCTTAAAGGAGAGTGATGTGGTCAGATGTATGATGCAGTAATATCTCTGTGACAGCTTGGTGGAAGATGGATTGAGAGAGAAGAGATTTGAAGCTGAGAGGCTAATTGGGCAGCTGTTTCAATAGTACAGAAGAAAGAAAAGAAGGAATTTCTATTACTCTGCAGTGGGGGGGGGGTCTTGGCAGGGTAATGATGAAAGAGCTTCGGTGAAGAATAGGTAAGATAGTGCCAAGTATTCTTAGGTATGGCTCTTAGGCAGGCATTCCTCAGTTGAACTTCTACCTCCCTGCTTTCCTTAAAGTAGGGCTAAGCCTGAATTTGTCCTATTAGGGGGAGGGGTTAAATTGGAAGACAGTAGGGTATTTCTTTAGTTTGGAGGATTCATTGCTCTGAGAGTCGAATTAAGTGACTTCCCTAATGACACATAGCTGATATAGATGGATCTGGGAGCATGGATTTTGGTTCACTGTGTTTAAGCAGGGGGGCTTTCTACCTTTTTCCAGTTTCCACCTGGGTAAGCAGCTGGACATCTTTAATGTCCAGCTTAAAATCCATAAAATGAGAGGACTCAATGACGTTGAAGGTCCCTGCTAGCTCTAAATCTTTGATCCTATGATTCTCCAAATGACTTCACCTATGTGAGTGAAACTATGTTGCAAAAATTAGCCAGCATGGACTGAGGAGTTTGGTATCTCTGGAATGTTTTTAAAGACTATTTTAAAAATACTTCTCTGGGGCAAAAGATAAACCCATGCTCTCTTCTTAGTCATTTCTGGGTCATCATTTTTCTAGGGTTAGAGAAAGAGAAATATGTGGGACATATGGGTGGAGGGCAAGTGATTAAGAAATAAAAGAAAACTGTGAATCCACCTGTAACTCCACAAACCTTTGAAATGTCTCTGTAACTGGAAGGCAAGTCCCATAGGTCAGTGCTGGACAATTGACTGAGAAGAAGGAAAGATAGCAGATGTAATTCTTGCTAGAAATTTTCTTCAGGTCTTAGAAATTTTTCTTGTTATCAGAAGAAAGGATTTTCCTGTTCTTCTCTCCACTTTTCAAATAATAACTGCCATTTATGTAGTACTTTACATGTATTATCTCATTTGATCCTTATGACAACCCCATGAGGTAAGGTGGTACAAATACTATCATTCCCATTTTACAAATCATGAAAACTTCGGTCCAGATATTATGAATTTCCCATGGTCACATAGCTAATAATAATAATAATGATAATAATAAATGGCCAAGGGGAGACTTGAACCCAGGGTCTGTTGATTTCTAATCCTGAGCTTGGCTTTCCACTATACCATGCTGCCTTTCCATGGACATTGAGTCATCTTGAAATGATTCCTTTTTTCTGAGTTTGTATCTGAAAAACTGAACTCATTTAAAACTGTCAAGTTTGAGAGCTGAGACCTGAGATTGATATGTGCTATTAACAACTGAAAACATTTCCCGGTGGTGTGATTTTTTTTTATTATTCCTCACAGCTGCTTGCAAACCTATTTCCAGCTTCAGTTTCTGAATTTAAAATTCAAAATTGTTCATCTATTTGGGCCAAAATAATTATTCACAGTAAGTGTAGGGGGACATGAAGATGAAGTTAAATCTATACACTCCTGACCTAATTGCACAGTAAATCACTCTACATGGCTCTAGGGTAGGGACTAGTTTGTTCAAATGACCTTATATATCTGGTTGACCTAGCAGAGTCATATACACATGGGTGCCTTGTAGTTATTCACTAAATACTGACCTATTATTTGACACTTAATACTGTATCCTCTAGCAAATCATTGGCATTTCCATTAACCCCACCCTCAGAAAGGCAAAAGATGTTCTGATTTTAAAAAAAATCCTGAGTAAGGCATACTTTTTTTGGGGGGGAGGTAATCATTTTATTAATTATTAATGAAAAGATAGTCACGTAAGGTATATTTCTTCTGGCTGCCCTTGGTTAACCAGAATGATTCAGACTCTTAGGAAAGCAGTGTGGCCTTCACTCACTGGGGAGTAACGCATGTTGTAGTAATGTGGTAGAGTAATGTAGTAGAAGGCAAGCCTTTACATTCTTTTTTTTCTTTTCTTCTTTCTTTTCTATCAGTGGTAAGGAACAAGGACAACTTTGGAAATGGACTGCTTAGCTTGCTTTCATGAGGATGTAGTCAACCTGCTTTGAAAAGGTTATCAACTTGGCAATACCAGTGGCATCCATTCCAAGCACTGTGCCAAACTCCAGACAAGATAATTCAGCAACCTCTTAGATAAAAAGGAAAAAGGGCCCATCTCATACACCTACTGACAAAGTTTTCTAAATTTGGTAGGAGAATGGCGTAGGAGTGGTTAACCCAAGAGTGGAAGGGTTGCTGAGGAGACTGAGGACAAGGGGGATCTGGTCTCTGGTCAACACATGAGAGGGATGAAACATAATAACCCTTGATCGCTGCCTGCCTTACAGTTTACAAAATGCTTCCCCTCACTTTAACAGTGAAGTAGGTTGTGTTGTTACCCTCATTTTACAAAGCAGCTTAAGTGATATGCCCAAGATCACCCCACCTTTAAGTGTCTGAGCACAGATGAGAATCTGAACTTCAGAGCTAAGCTCTGAATCAAGGATTCTAAGAGGTGGACAATAGGGAGTGTATTCTAGGCACATGAGGAGGAGTGTACAAAGGCAAGAGCTGAAATGCCTTGTGTGGGAGAGTGCAGTAAGGCCAGTTTGGCAGAAGTGGAGAATGCAAAGAGGGAAGTAACAGGTAGTAAGGCTGGAGAGGTGGGTTGGAACCAAACCGTGAAAACCTAAACCCAGGACTTAAAAGTTAAAGGAATGACACGCATTTATGAAGTTCTTACTATATGCCAGGCACTTTACAAATATTATCTCATTTGGTTCTCACAACACCTCCAGGGAGGTAAGTACTATTATGAACCCCATTTTACAGGAGAGGAAACTGAGGCAGACAGAAGTGCCCAGGATCACATACCTCATAAGAGTCCTAGGCTGGATTTGAACTGAGGACTTCCTGACTCCAGTGCTGGTAAGCGGACACTAATTTGCCTACTGTACTTTCCACTAACACCACCGAGTCTAGAATTGAGACTACACTAGTCTATACTTGTATTAGTTCCTTTGCAAGGATTATCCATTTTTAGACTGTAAGCTTCCTGGGTTTTAGTAACCTTTCCTAGTTGTCCCAATCATAGGGAGTTCTCAAACGAACTCCCTCGCCTAAACAAGAGAGCCTGCAGTGTCCACGTTGGGCCAGAAGGTGGCGATGTCAATCCCCGAAGCAACCAAGGGGGCCCCTCATAACGTTCTCTCGCATCTCAGAGGTTTCTTGGTGCCTCTCGGCTTCCGTCGAACACGGTACAAGATGGCGGCCTCCGAGACGGTTCGCCTGCGGCTCCACTTTGACTACCCACCGCCTTCCTCTCCGCGCTGTTCAGTTTTCTGGCTCCTGGCTGACCTGACCAAATGCCGAGTGGTCACTGACCTGGCCAGCCTCATCCGCCACCGCTTCGGCTTCAGCTCTAGGGCGGCATTGGGACTCTACCTAGATGGGGGGTTACTCCCCCCCACTGAGAGCGCGCGCCTGGTGCGTGACAACGACTGCCTCAGGTGCGTGAACGTGCGCGTGATGGGTGTGTGTGTGGGTGGGTGTGGGTGTGGGTGTGGGTGTGTGTGGGGAGGCTTCTGCCTCAGGCGTGGAGCCAGGTGGGCGCATGCGCAGAGTTGCGGGGGGGGGTGCGTAGTGATTTCTGCTCCTCGTGCTCTTGTTCTCAGCCCCCCCCCCCAGTGTAATGGGCATTTCCTCCCTTTCCCCTCAGATAGGGGTCCCGGGGCCACGTACGTTGGGGAGGCAGCACCCCACCCCTCTTAAGCCATGGCTGGGACGCTCTAGAGCTGGCTCAAGCATGGGAGCACGTGTGGACGTGAAGGAACCGGCTTTGAATCGGAAGTCACTTCTTCACATGGGCGTGTGGACTGGCAGAAGCACGAGTTTTTAATTTCATTAGGGCTGGTTGGTTTAATCGGCTTTCTACCCTTTCCCCGCCTGCTTCTCCTCCCTCTCTTTCCCAGTCTCCTTACACCAACCACCGCCCTCCCTTCTCGATCGGGTGACACCGGGGGCCTCCGTGTTCTTCGCACAAAACACTGGCCGCTGGCTCCCCAGGGTCCAGGCATTTTCAGTGGCTGTGCCCGTGCCTGGAATACACTCCCTCTCATTCCCCGCCTTCTCCCGGCTTCCCTGACTTCCTCCAAGTCCTTGCTAAAATCCCACTTTCTACAGGAAACGTTTGACTCTTCCCTTTGGTGGTTATTCATAACGTACCTTGTCGGTAGCTGTTGTTCAGTCATATCCGACTCTTCATGACCCCATTTGGGGTTTTCTTGGGAAAGATATTGGAGGCATTTGTCATTTCCTTCTCCAGTGTGTTTTACAGAGAGGAAACTGAGGCAAACAGAGTTAAGTGACTTGCCCGGGGTCAAAGAGCTAGTAAGTCTCTGAAGGCAGATTTGAAGTCGGGAAGATGAATCTTCCGTGATTCCTAAGTGTCACTGTTCACTGCACCACCTAGCTTCGTGTTGTCTTTCTTTTTAGACCTAGAGCCCTTTGATAGCTGGGACAGTCTTTTGCCTTTCATTGTTTCCCCACCTCTTAGTACTGTGCTTGGTATTGTTTGGCCTCCATTGGCTTAGAGTGAATGCAAATAGCAATTGTTTCTGTTTTGACTAGAAACCCTGAGGGTCTTCCCCTCCTGGACCGATTGTTTTTTGGGGGGAAACAGAGAGGTCATTCTCTGCCTCATTTCTTATTAAGCCGTAATCACAGAATGGGCTTTTCCTCATTCAGACTGAGACCTGTTGAAGAACTTAGCTTGGAAAGACCGAGGATCCCCACTGCATTCCTGGCCATCTCCAATTGTCCTGATTTATATCTGGTCACTGGACCTAGCTGGCCCTGTAGACTGGTGAGTTTGCCCAGTCCTCTCTCATGTAAATCCAGTTCACTTGCATTGTCATGGCATCACCTTTCTGAGGTCATGGTCGGCTTTGAGAAAGAAGGACAAACTGCCACAGGCAGAACACAGTAGGTGGTTACCTCTCCCAGTACACACTTGTAAAATACAATACTAAATTTCTACACTTGATGATGTATTTCCCTTAACAACTAATTAAGCATTTACTAAGCACTTACTACCTGTTACTTGATAGGCAGGCTCTGGGATGGACATAGGTAAGGAAATTTCCTCTACTGATGCAGGTCTTCACCTTCTCTGTAGCTCTTAACATCCTAGACAGCTGAGAGGTTAAAAACTTGCCCACAGTTGGTATGACTGGGGAGGCAGGACTTGAACCTAAGTCTTCCTGGCTACAAGGGATACAAAAATAAAAATGAAACAGTTTCTTGAGGTGCAGCCATTCTATGTGAGGAAACAACAATGTGCAAGTAGATATAAAGAACATACAAAGTAAGTATAAGATAATTTGAGGAGGAAAGAGGCAGTAGCAATTAGGATGTGGTGCTTGACCTAAGCTTTTGAAGGAAGCACGAATTCACCTATGGTGACAGCTCCCTCTGGATTATATAGTTTACCTGCAGGCTTTTTCCTACACAAGTTGCATTTTCATTCATAACTCATATCTTATTGAGGAATACTCCTTGCTCCCCCTTGCCACTTTCATCCTCTCCGTCTAGCACCATCATTCAGTAATTTCCTCTTTAAGGTTTATTCAATTTATATTTATCAACCAATCAAGATTCTGGTAGCTATTATTTACCAACCTCCAGAACACGTTCTTTCCCCTTCCTTAAAGAGTTCAGTGCCTGACCCACAATCTTTCTCTTCTTTCTACCCTAACTTTATAATGCATTTTGATCCTTCTTCAAGCACCCTAACCTTCTTCTTCCTGATACTCTGTTCTTCCTAGGTTTTTAAGACACTACTTTCTCCTTGTATTCCTCCTATTTACCTGGCTGCCCCTCAGTCTCTTTTACCAGATCTTTGTCTAGGTCATGCTCCCAAACCATGGATGCCCCACAGGGCTCTGTCCTAGACCCTCTTCTCTTCTCCCTCAGTATTATTTTATCTGATGATATCATCAATTCACTTGGATTCAATTATCTCTATGCAAATGATTCTTAGATCTTTTTGTCCTGTCCTGACCTCTCTGCTGACCTCCAGTCTCGAATCTTCATCTGCTTATTGGACATCTTGAATTGGATATCTCATAGACATCTTAAACTCAACATGTCCAAAACTGAATTTATTATTTTTCCTCCCAAATTGTCCCCTCTTTTTATCTTTCTTATTACTGTCCAGGACACTACCATCCTTTTAGTCTCCCAGACTTACAACCTAGGCATCATCCACAGCTTCTTACTCTTGCCATCCCCCATACCAGTTGCCAAGACCTATTGAGCCTACCTTTGCAACATCTCTCATATGGGACCCAATTCTCTCCTCTGACACTGCCATCTCTGTGGCACTTTATCACTTCATGTTTGGTCCCCCTGCCTCAAATATCTCCCTACTCCAGTTTGTCCCCCCATTCATCTGTCAAATTGATTTTCCTAAAGCAAAGACTACTTCACCACCCCCACCCCCACTCTGTAAACTCTAGTGGCTCTCTATTACTTCCGGGTTCAAAAATAAAATCCTCTGTTTGACTTTTTCAGAATTAACAATTATTTTTACAAAGGTCTGCCTTCTCTCCCTCTCACTTTTTTTCCTCACTCCCAGTTGAGAAACTGAGAAAACTGTTTGACTTTTAAAGCTCTTTGTAACCTGCCCCCTTCCGATACCTTACTTCCCACCATGTACTCTTTGATCCAATGACAATAGCTGCTTTGCTGGTCCTTGAACATGAAACTCTATCTCTAGACTCTTTTCATTTTCACATGTTGTCCCCCATACTTGGGATTTTCTGCTTCCTGGATTACCTGACTTCTTCAGCTCCTAGCTTTCTTCAAGAAGCCTTTCTAGAGCTCCCTTAATGCTAGTGCCTTCCCTCCAAGATTATCTGAAATTTATCTTGTTTATATGTTGTTTACATATAGTTGTTGGCTAATTGTTTACCCCCTTAGAATGTGAACTCCTTCTGAGCTGCTTTTTTTTTCCTCTTTATATATCCTTAGTTCTTAGCATAGTGCTTGGCTTTTAAATTTTTTTTTGTTTTAATTAACTAGGTCATTAGTAAATGCTTCTTGGCTTGGATTGACTTCTAAGAGGTGAAAATGAAGAGGGAGTACATTGTAGGCATGTGGGGTAGATAGCTTGGGCAAAGGAATAGAGATGGGAGATGAAATGTTAGTATGTGAGGGATGCAGGATGACCACTTTGGATGGAGTGTAGGCTGCCTAAAGGGAAGTAATAGATAATAAAGCTGGAGCCAAATTGTAAAGGTGTTTAAATGCCAAACAGAAGTATTTGTATTTGATATTGGAATTTTTTGAGCAAGGGAGACCTGTGCTTTAGGAGCAACAATTTGGCAGTTGTGGAGGATTTTGTATTTGATCCTGGAGGGGATAGGGAGCCACTGGAGTTTATTGAATATGGGTGACATGGTCAAACCTGTGCTGTAGGAAAATCACTTTGGTGGCTGAATAGAGGATGGATTAGAGTGGGGAGAGATTTGAAACAAGGAGACCCAGTAACAGGTTATTGCAGAAATCAAGGTGTGAGATGATGAGAGCCCGCACTAGAGTGATGGCAATGTCAGAGGAGAGAAGGGGCATGTATGAAAGATATTGCAAAGGTGAAATTAAGAGAGTGCAGGGAGGTGGAGCTGTGGGAAGTTTGAGAAAAGCTGAAAGGGTTTAGAGGAGCCACTGTGGAGAGTGGGATGGTGAGTTGATAAGGAAGATATGGTAGAATTGCCTAGCAGCAGTGGGGGCCCAGATGAAGTTGTAGAACATAAATTTGTAGTGGACCTAGTTAGAACATTGTATGATTTTTCTTTACCTTCAGTCAGCCACACATGTGTAGGGGTGAAGGTGACAAATGATGGGATTGATCCAAGGCTGAAGCTTGACTGAGCATCACTGTTGTTTGTTGTTCAGTTATTTCAATCATGTCTAACTCTTCATGACCCTATTTGGGTCACATGACCTATTTAGGTTTTTCTTGGCAAAGATACTCGAGTGGTTTGCCTTTTCCTTCTTTAGCTCATTTTACAGATGAAGAAACTGAGACAAACAGGGTTAAGTGACTTGCCTTAGTCACAGAGCTAGTAAGTGTCTGAGGCCAGATTTGAACTCAGGTCTTCTTGACTCCAGGCCTCTACTGTGCCATCTAGCTGCCTCTTGAGTGTCATTGCTGGTATGACAAGTGTGCTAGGGATTCAAGAGAGGTAGACAGTTTAGAGTTGAATTGGTTTACCAGGGAGTCAATATGAGGAGAAGAAGGAAGAGTGGCTAGTACAGGGGTAATGGCCTGGGGGAGAATTGAGAGGTCTAGGGATTGGAAGTTGTAGTGAGGATAAAGAATAGGGTTATGTAAGAGAAGACAGGAATAGGTGAAAAGCCAATAGATTATGATTGGATAATGGGATTTCAAAATCCTTGAACATGAAGGTGGTACACTTGTGGGTGATGGCAAGATCAAATCTGACTGTCTTTGCTTAGCGCTGTTCCTTTTCCCCCTAGCTCCTCTGCCTTCAGTCGTGGGGCCAGCTGAACACCCCAGGAGGTCAGCCAGCAGGCTCTTCCCCCTTCCCCACCATTCATCCAAAATAAAAGAGAAAGACTGAATCTACCATTTATAACATTGTCTGTATTACAGTAACTACTATCTGTAAGGTTTATAAAAGTCCAGGGGCTGTGTGTGTGTGTGTGTGTGTGTGTGTGTGTATGTATGTATGTATATGTAGCCAGCTAATGATGTCAGGGTTTACCTGTACTTTTCATTTTTCTGAAACCCCATTTCACCAGGGCAGAGAGGGGTGCTGACAGTAAAACAGGAGCACAGGAGTGTGATGTTGTCTGACATGGTCCCCCCTCAGTGAGAATCCCAGCAAATTTGGAAGAGATAGGTATGGTGGGGTTAATTGGTAAATTGTGATCTTCTAGGCAAAATGGATTTTTCTCAGTTTCTTTTATCTTTCTGTGGAATTTGATACTATTGCTTACCTCACCTTGTTTAAATTATTTCAACTGCTTTGGTTTCTACAATATTGTCCTGGTTCATTTACTGTGACTGTTCCCTCTGTTTCCTTTAGCAGTTGGTTTTTTTCCTCTTCCTTCTTAACCCTTGGCAGCTATCTAAAAACCTATCTTTCCTCATTCTTTTCTCCGTTAACCTACTCCTTTAATTGAGATAAAAAGAAGTCTCCTTTACTGACAATTCTCCATTCAGTATATCTAGTCTCAGCCTCTTATTGAGTACTTGTTATAAGCCTAACCATGGAAAATATATAATATCATAACCCTTCTCCTCAAGAAGTTTATAATGTTCTTGGAGAAACAAGATTGTACAGCAGCCCCCTAAGCAATCCAGCAAACCACTCCAGTAATAAAAAATAATTTTATATTTTCAATGGCTTATACAACACTTCTACAGCAATACAACACTTTGATAACCTGTTGTCACCTCAACTTCAACTTATCTCATACTGAATTATGCTCTTCCCTTCTCCTGCCCCTACCAGACTCCCTAATTCTACATTTCTGCCACTATTGTCATTATCATTCTCCTTCCTAGTAGTCCTAGATTAAAACTTGTAATCGCATTGGACTCCTTTTGTTACTTATATTCAGTGTCATAGAGTCCTGTCTATTCTTCATTGCTAGTACTAGTTTAGGTTCTCAAGATCATATGTATGGATTACTTCGATAGTTTAATAGCTAGATTTCCTGCCTCATCTCCATCCTGTCCATCTTCTTCATTGTTGATGGATTAACCTTGTCACTTTCTTTAAGTTACATAACGTTTTCCAATTGCATATCGCTTCAAAACCAAAATCCCTAGCTTGACATTTAGGATGTTCAGTGTATGAATCAGATCAAATGTCCTATTACCTTTCAACATGAAGATTTCGCTAAAGCTGGTTTCATCTGTATTTGCTGAGCACACTATGCTTGCTCCCACCTTCCTATCTTTGTTCATGCTGTTCTTACCATTTGGAATATTGCCTATCCAAATCCTATTTAAGCAGGAGACCATAGAGTTTGAAGCTGGAAGGACCCCTTAGAGAATATCTAGTCTGACCTCTTCATTTAATACATAATGAATGATTTCCAAGGCTCAGCCCAAATTACTAGCCTTCTGTGCTGACTTTCCTGATTATTTTGACCCACCCTGATTTCACCTTTCACTGAACTCAAGAGCCCTCTAACCCAGCCCATGCAAGAAGGAACCCACATTCTAAATATCTGACGAGTAATCACTCAGCCTCTACGTGAAGACCTCCAAGGAGGGAGAGCCTATCACCTCTTGAGGCAGCCCATCCCATTTTTGGACAGATCTAATTATTTGGAAGCTTTTTCTGCCATCAGATTTGTGCCTTTTTGTAGCTTCCACCCACTGCTTCTGGTTCTGCTCCATAAATCCAAATAGAATAAATCTAATTCCTCTTCCACATGACAGCTTTTCACATACTTGAACCCAACTATCAGTCCCTCTCCCCTCCCCCGTCTTCTTTTCTCCAGCATAAACATGCTCAGTTCCTTCCACCAATCATCATATGTCACAAATTCAAGTAGTTGCCCTCCTGGATTATTAATGTCTTTCTTAAACCTTGTGCTCAGAACTTGCAGAACTAGAGCATGGGACGCTCACCTCCCTATTTGTGAAGCTGTTCTTCTAATTCAGTGCAGCTAGGTGGCATGGTGGATAGAGTGTTGGGCCTGAAGTCAGGAAGACTCATTTTTATGAGTTCAGATCTGGCCTCAGACACTAGCTGTGTGATCCTGGGCAGGTCACTTAACCCTGTTGCCTCAGTTCCTCATCTGTTAGGAAAAAGAAAAAGCTGGAGAAGGAAATGGCAAACCACTCTAATATCTTTGCCAAGAAAATCCCAAGGACTTCTGGTGCCAAGATGGTGGAGTGAGGAAGGAACCCTCAGAAGCTCTCCCAGATTATCCTCCAAACAACTTGAAAACCACTTCAGCACTGATCTAAGAGCAGAGAAGCAGCTAACCAGCACAGGAGGAAAGGTCTGTCTCCCTGGGGTAGAAGGGAAGCAAAGTCTGAGACCAAGAGCAGCCAGCCTCCCAGCAGGGGGCCTTGGGCAGGGCTCGGAGCTGGCACAGTCCACCATGGAGGCCCTACCCTCCTGCAAATCAGCAGTCCCCTAAGCAATCCAGCAGTTTCTGCAGTACAGCAAGGCTCCACTCCCAGCACAAGCCACTAGCCAGGCCTTGACCCCTTTGCTGACCAGTAGTGAAGTTCTGCTGTAGGGTGGGCCAACACCAAGACCCCATCCCCAAAGTCCTTCCCCAGAGAGGCCTTGTTTCCATAGCAACCCAGCAGGAAGACCCTGCCCCTGGGGCGGGGCAGCAAAGAAACCTCACACCCTGGGGAGGCTAACAGATGGCCCCACTCCCTAGTACAAGCCAGAAGGGAAGTGAACCCTCTAGTGTAAGCAAGCAGTTAGTTCCTAAGTCCCAGTGAAAGCCAGAAGCAAGACCCTGAGCCTCGCACAAAAAGCTTGGAGAAAAAGCCAGAGCCCAGTTCTCACATAAAAACACAAAGTCACTAAATATGTAGAAAAAAATGTGCAAAAACCAAAAAAAGAACTTGACTATAGAAAATTACTGTGGTAACAAGGGAGATCAAGGACCAAACTTAGAAGAGGACAATAGTGTCAGAATGGTTATATGTGAAGCCTCAAAGAAAAATGTAATTTGGTCTCACACCCAAAAAGAATTCCTGGAAGAGCTTAAAAAAGGATTTTAAAAAGCAAATTAAAGAAGTAGAAGAAGAATTGGGAAAAGAAATGAGAACAATGCAAGAGAGTCATGAAAAAAGAGCCAGTAGCATGCAAAAAGATAACAAAAATTCACTGAAGAAAATAACTTCTTAAAAAATAGAATTGGCCAAATGGGAAAAGAAGTACAAAAGTTCACTGGAGAAAATAATTCCTTAAAAATTAGAATTGAGCAAGTAGAAGCTAATGATTCCATGAGACGTACAGTTACAGTAAAACAAAATAAAAAAAAGTAGGAGAAAATGTGAAATTTCTCATTGAAAAAACAACCGACCTAGGAAATAGATCCAGGAGAGATAAGTTAAGAATTACTGGACTACTTGAAAGCAATGATTTAAAAAAAAATAAGCTCAGACAACATATTTCAAGAAATTATCAAGGAAAACTGTCCTGATACACTAGAACCAGAGGGCAGAATAGAAATTGAAAGAATTCACCCATTACCACCTGAAAGAGATCCCCAAATGAAAACTCCCAGGAACATCATAGCCAAATTCCAGAGCTCACAGATTAAGGAGGGATAAGATAGGGGTGAGGGAGAGAGGGATAAACAAGGGAAAAGTAGCATGGAGGGAAATATACAGTTATTATAACTATAAATGTGAATGGGATGAACTTACCCATAAAAGGGAAGCAGGTAGCAAAATGGATTAAAAACCAGAATCCTACAATATGTTGTTTACAAGAAACACATTTGAAACAGAGAGACACACAGGGTAAATGGGGCTGGAGCAGAATCTATTACACTTCAGTTAAAGCAAAGAAAGCAGGGGTAGCAATCATGATCTCAGACAAAGAAAAAGCAAAAATAGATCTTATCAAAAGAGATAAGGAAACTATATCTTGTTGAAAGGTACCATAGACAATAAAGTAATATCAGTACTAAACATATATGCACTAAATGGTATAGCATCTAGGTTTTTGAAGGAGAAGTTGAATGAATTACAGGAGGAAATAGATAATAAAACTATACTAGTTGGGGAACCTCAACTTTCCCTTCTCAAAACTAGATAAATCTAAGGGCAGGTAGGTGGTGCAGTGGATAGAGCACCAACCCTGGAGTCAGGAGGACCTGAATTCAAATCTGGCCTCAGATACTTGACACTTATTAGCTGTGTGACCATGGGCAAGTCACTTGACTCCATTGCCTAGCAAAAAAAAAAACCCTAGATAAATCTAACCAAAAAATAAACACGAAAGAAATTAAGGAAGTGAATAAAATTCTAGAAAAGTTAGGTATGATGGATCTCTGGAGAAAATTGAATGAGAATAAAAAGGAATATACTTTTTTTTCCCTTCTGAAAGTACATGGCTCCTGCACAAAAATTGACTATGTATTAGAACATAAAAGCCTCATAACCAAATGTAGAAATAGTCAGTGCATCTTTTTCAGATCATAGTGCAATAAAAATTGCATTCAGTAACGGGCAGTGGAAAGATAGGTTAAAAATTAATTGGAAACTAGTCTAAGAACAAGTCATAGAAACAACTGATAATTTCATTAAAGAAATTGAACAATGAGACAACATACCAAAATTTATGGGATGTAGCCAAACCAGTACTTAGGGGAAAATTTATATCTCTAATTACTTGCATCAATAAAATAGAGAAAAAGCAGATCAGTGAATGGGGCATGCAACTTAAAAAAAAATAAACTAGAAAAGGAACAACTAACCCCACCCAATTAAATACCAAATTGAAAATCAAAGGAGAGATTAATAAAGTTGAAAAAAAGAAAACCATTTAACTAATAAAACTAGAACCTGGTTTTATGAAAAAACCCGATAAGATAAACCATTGGTTAATTTGATTAAAAAAAGGAAAGATGAAAACCAAATTACTAATATAAAAAATGAAAGGGGTGAATTCACTACCAATGAAGAAGAAATTAAGACAATTGTTAGGAGCTATTTTGCCCAATTATATGCCAATAAATTTGACAATTTAAATGAAATTGATGAATATCTACAAAAATATAAATTACCCAGATCAACAGAAAAGGAAATAAAATAAATAATCCAATCTCAGAAGAAGAAATTGAACAAGCTTTCGATGAACTTCCTATGAAAAAATCCCCAGGGCCAGATGGATTCATAGGCAAATTCTATCACACATTTAAAGAATAACTAATCCTAATACTTTATTTAAACTATTCGGAAAAATAGGCAAAGAAGGAGTCATACCAAATTCCTTTTGTGACACAAGTATGGTGCTGATGCCTAAACCAGGAAGAGCCAAAACAGAGAAAGAAAATTGTAGACCAATTGCCCTAATGAATATTGATGCAAAAATTTTAAATAAAACACTAGAGAAGAGATTACAGCAATATATCGCAAGGATCATCCACTGTGACCAGGTGGGATATATACCAGGAATGCAGGGCTAGTTCAATATAAGGAAAACTATCAGCTTTTGACAAAATACAACACCCATTCCTATTAAAAAACGCTAGAGAGCATAGGAATAAATGGAGCTTACCTTAAAATGATAAACAATATTTATTGAAAACCATCAGCAAGCATTATCTGTAATGGGGATAAGCTAGAAGCCTTCCCAATACAATGAGGGGTGAGGCAAGGATGCCCATTATCACCTCTGTTATTCAATATTGTACTAGAAGTATTAGCTGTAGCAATAAGAGAAGAAAAAGAAATTGAAGGAATCAGAATAGGCAGTGAGGAAACAAAACTATCACTCTTTGCCGATAATATTATGTTATACTAGAAAATCCTAGAGGATCAACTGAAAAACTACTTGAAAATTATTAACAACTTTAGCAAAGTTGCAAGATATTAGATAAACCCACATAAATCATCAGCATTTCTTTATATTATCAACAAAGCCCAGCAGCAAGAGATAGAGAAGTTCCATTTAAAATAACTGTGAACAATATAAAATATGTCTACCTGCCAAGACAAACCCAGGAATTATATGAACACAACTACAAAACACCTTTTGTACAAAATTAGATCTAAACAACTAGAAAAAAAAATCATTTGCTCATGGATAGGTCAGGCCAGTATAATAAAAATGACAATTCTGCCTAAATTAATCTGTGTATTCAGTGCCATACCAGTCAGACTATCAAAAACTTATAGAGCTAGAAAAAATAATAACAAAATTCATCTGAAAGAATAAAAGGTCAAGGATATCAGGGGGATCAATGAAAAAAAATTTGAAGGAAGGTGGTCTAGCCATACCAGATCTTAAAATGTATTATAAAGTGATAATTATTCAAATAAATCTGATACTACCTAAGAAATAGAGTGGTGGGTCAGTGGAAAAATTAGATACAAATTACATTATAGTAAATGACCATAGTAATCTGGTATATGTTAAACCCAACATCCAAGCTTTTGGAACAAAAACTCATTTGACAAAAACTGCTGGGAAAACTGGAAAACAATATGGCAGAAACTAATTATAAACCAACATCTCACACTATATACCAAGATAAGGTTAAAATGGGTACATGATTTACACATATAAGGTGATACCATAGACAAATTAGAAGAGCATGGAATAGTCAGATTTATGTATAAGGGAAGAATTTATGACCAAACAAAAGATAGAGAGCGTTACAAAATATAAAATAGATAATTTTGATTATATAATTTAAAAGTTTTGCACAAAGAAAAGCAATGCAACCAAAATTATAAGGAAAGCAGAAAATGGGTGGGAAAGGAATTTTGCAACAAGTATCTCTGATAAAGGCTTCATTTCTCAAATATATAGAGAACTGAATCTA
The DNA here is from genome assembly GCF_003287225.1 of Phascolarctos cinereus. NCBI lineage: Eukaryota > Metazoa > Chordata > Mammalia > Diprotodontia > Phascolarctidae > Phascolarctos > Phascolarctos cinereus. The sequence continues at coordinate 313,399,353 of NW_027555958.1, read as the reverse complement.
ATTTATGAAATTCAAGTTATTCCTCAATTGATAAATGGTCATAGGATATGAACTGGCAGTTTTCAGGCAAAAACATCGAAGCTATCTATAATCATATGAAAAGATGCTCTAAATCACTATTAATTAGAGAAATGCAAATTAAAACAACTCTAAAGTACTACCTGACACCTATCAGATTGGCTAATGTGATAAAAAGGGAAAATGATAAATGTTGGTGGGCACGTGGAAAAACTGGGATACTATTGCACTGTTTGTGGAGTTGTGAACTGATCCAACCATTCTGGAGAGCAATTTGGAACTGCGCCCAAAGGATTATAAAATTGTGCATACCCTTTGATCCAGCAATACCACTGCTCGATCTATATCCCAGAAACATCCAAAAAAGGGAGGGGAAGGACATATTTGTACAAAAATATTTATAGAAGCCCTTTTTTGTGGTGGCTAAGAATTGGAAATTAAAGGAATGCCCATCAGTTGGGGAATGGCTAAATAAGGTGTGGTATATGATTGTAATGGAATATTATTGTTCTATAAGACATGATAGAAAAACTTGGAAAGACTTACATGAACTCATGTAAAGTGAAGAAACAGAACAAGGAGAATGTTGTATGTAGTAACAGCAATATTGTTCAGTGAAGGAACTGTTAATGACTTAGCTATTCTCAGCAATACAGTGATCCAAGAAAATTCCAAAAGGACTAATGATGAAGTATACTATCCATCACCAGAGAAAGAACCAATATTGTTTGCATAGACTCAAGCATGTTCTTTTTTACTTTTTCTTTCATTCTTTTTCTTTTATTCTAGTCTTCTTCTACAAAATGACTAATATGGAAATGTTTTACATGATTGCACATGTATAACCTATATCTGATTGTTTACTGTCTCAGAGAGGGAGATGGAGGGGGGAGGAGAGAGAGGGAGGAATAGAATTTGGAACTCAAAACTTTAAGTTAAAAAATTTATTTTAACTTGTAAGTGGAGGTGGGGAATAAAATATTTTAAAAAAAGAAATGATGAACATCATGGTTAAAATGTTTTTTTACATTTATTTTATTTTGTTTTTTCACTATTATTTTATTTTTTCCGATTACAGGTAAAGATAATTTTCAACATTCACTTTTATAAGATTTTGAGCTCCAAATTTTTTTCTCCCTTTCCTCTCCTCCCCCCTTTCCAAGATGGCAAGCAATCTGATATGGGCTATACCTGTATAATCATATTAAACATATTTCCATATTAGTCATGTTGTGAAAGAAGAATCAGAACAAAAGGGAAAAACATGGTTAACATCTTTACTATTATGTATTCCAATTGTTTTGGAGTAGAGAGCTTATTGAAATAGTTTGCCTTAAAGTTGTGATAATTAGAAACACATTTAGAGTCAGGAACATCTGGATCTGAATCCTTTTTCACTCATGTACTGATTGTTTTTCTGGGAATGTTCTTTAATCTCTCTCAGTTTCAGTTTTTATCTGGAAAATGTTAATAATAAAAGCACCTACCTCATAGGGTTGTTATGAAAAAAAACCAAACCCTAACTGTATCACAAAGAGTTGGACAAAACTAAAATAACTGAATAACAACAAAATCCTTATTCAGCTCAAAGTTGCATTAGTGACTTTGCCTACTTTGTCACACTATTGACTCACTGAGCTTGTGATCCATTACATCCCCACTGCTTTCTACCCATTCCTGCTCTATCTTATGCTTATGGAGTTGATTATTTTTGTACCCAACTGTAAAACATTTATCCTTATTGAATTTCATTTTATTAGATTCAGCTCAGTATTTTAGCCTGTTGAGATTGTTTTGGATTCTGATTTTGTTATTCAGTGTATTAATTCTCCCCTCTCCATCACCATACAAAAATAGTATAATTTATCAAAAGCATTGCCAAAATCTAAATAAACTTTACCATTCACCTCATCTACTAGATCAATAATCTTTCCCAAGGAGGAAATAATGTTAGTCTGGCATGACCTAATTTTTTTCAAAGTTTTGTATTATTTTTAAAAATTTATTTTCAGTTCTGAATTCTCTCCCTCCCATTGAGAAGGCAAGAAATGCTGGCATAACCTAATTTTGATGACCCCATGCTGGCTTTTGGCCATTACATTTTTCATTTCTAGATATTTGCTAAACCAAAAGTAAAATTATCTGGCATATAATTTATAGACTTCCCTTTTTGGAAAATCAGCATTTGACCTTATCTAATTTCCATTTCTCATGATCTTTCAGGAATCAGTGACAGTGAGTGTCTCATCAGTCACATCTGCCAATTCTTTCAAAACGTGAGCATGTAGTTCATCTGGGCCCAAAGACTTGAATTCATTGTTATTGGCAACTCAGTGTTCTCTCATTATCTTCCTACTTATCTTTATTATCAACTCCCATTTTGTAAAAGTCTTCATCCTTACTGAGAAAATGTAAACAAAAAGAACTGTGCAGCTGTGTCTTCTCTCATTTGTCAATTATCACCATCCTTTCTATCTCAACTCTGCCCTGTCCTCTTCTCTTGAGCCCTTGTGGCTTCCTTATTGTATTATTGATCTTGCTGTGCCAGTTCTCAGCGTTGGATCACTCCCACCATCTGCTGCCTTCACTCCTATGCACATGCTGCTGATTGAAACTGGAGAAAATCATGAAACCATGCTGACTGGGTCCACTACAGTTTTATGTTTTATAACTTCAATTAGGCCCTCAGTGCTGCTAGAGAGTCTTATACCTTCCTTATCAATTCACTATCACACTCTCCACAGGGGCTGTTCTTAACATTTTCATCCTTCCTCAAACCTTCCATGGTTCCTCCTCCCACCCTCTCCACTGAGATTCTTGCCTCATATTTTACAGGAAAAAAATGAGGCCATTTGCAGCTCCCTCTTCTCTCCTCATCTCACATCACTTACATGCCTTCTGCCACTATCTCCTCCTTCCCTCCATCACCCATGAAGAATTGTCTCTTCTTGTCAAGGCTAAGTCCTCTGCATGTACAAACAATCCCATTCCATCCCATCTTCTCCAGCAAATTGCTCCCATTTATCGTCCCTGCTCCCTTTCTAATCTTCTGTCTCTCTCTCTGTCTACTGGCTTATTCCCTGTTGCCTCCAAACATTTCCATATGTCCTTCAAAAAACCTTCACTTGCTGTATCTATCCCAGCTAACTAATGTCCCATACCTCTCCTGCCTTTTTTTGTTAAACTCCTTGATAAGACTGTATATAATATAAGACAGTGCCTACGCTTCCTTTTCTCTCACTCTCTTCTTAACTCTCTACGTTCTGGCTTCTGACCTCATCATTCAACCAAAACTTTCTCCAGAGTTGCTAGTGATCTCTTAATAGCCAAATCTGACAGCCTTTTTTTTTTTTTGGTGAGGCAGTTGGGGTTAAGTGACTTGCCCAGGGTCACACAGCCAGTGAATGTTATATGTCTGAGGCCAGATTTGAACTAAGGTCCTCCTGACTTCAGGGCCAGTGCTCTATGTACTGCGCCACCTAGCTGCTCCAGCCTTTTCTTAATCTTCATCATTTTTGACCTCTCTGTAGCCTTTGACACTGTTGATCACTCTCTTGATATTCTGTTCTTTCTAGATTTCTGAGATACTGTTCTCTCCTGATTCTTTTCATGCTTATATGACTTTTCCTTCTTATTTTCCTTTGCTGGATCTTCATCCAACTCATGTTCGTTCACTGACCATGAACATCCCCCAGGGTTCTGTCCTGGGCCCTCTTTTCCTCCACATTATTGCATTTGGTAATCAGATCAACTCTCATAAATTCAATTAGAATCCCTATGCTGATGATTCTCAGATCTACTTATCTAGCAAATCTAATCTAGCATCCTCTCTGTTGACTTTCAGTTTTGCAACTCCAGCTGTCTATCATATATTAGATACCTTGAACTAGATGTCCTGTAAACATCTTAAATTCATGTCCAAAGCTTAACTCTTTATCTTTCTTCCCAAAAACTCACCCCTTCCAAACTTCCCTATTATTGTTGAGGGTACTACTCCTCCTATCCTTCCCTGTGCTTACAGCCTAGGTGTTATCCTCAGCTCCTCATTCTTTCTTCACCCTTCCATATCCAATCTGTTGCCAAGGCTTGCCGATTTTGCCTTCTCTCATATATGCCCTCTTCTCTCCTCTGACACTACCACCATCTTGGTGCAAGCCATCATTACCTCATTCAGATGAACTATTGCAGTAATCTCCAGATTGGTCTCTGCCCCAAGTATCTCCCTCTTCCAATCCCATCTTCCCCTGAGCTGTCAAAATGATCTTCCTAAAGCACAGATCTGACCATGTCATTCTTCCCCACTACTCAGTAATCTAGTGCTTTCCTGTCACCTCTAGGGTCAAATAGAAAAATCCTCAGTTTGATATTGAAACATAAACTCCCCTTTCTTACCTTTCTAGTCTTCTTATCCCTTATGCCTCCAGCCCCCAAACTCTTTAATTCAGTAACACTAACCTCACTGTTTCTCAAACAAGACACTTCATTCCCAACTAGGGCATTTTCTCCCCATTGCATAGAATGCTCTTCCTTCATTTCTGTCTCCTGACTTCACTGGTTTCCTTCAGTTCCCAGCTAAAATCTTACCTTCTACAAGAAGTATTCTGATCCCTCTTATGCTTATATCCAGTTTATTCTCTGTATAGCTTGTTTGTACATTGTTATTTACATGTTGTCTCCCCCATTAAGTTGTGAATTCTGATAGCAGGGACTTTGTCTTTCTTTGTATCCCCGACACTTAGCACAATGCCTGGCACATAGTTGGCACTTAATAAATGTTTAGTGACTGAGTAATTATTCTTTTTCTCCCAATATAACTATAAAATACCTTTTTTTTTGTCCTTATCTTCTTTCACCAGCTTCTTCAACTCATTCAGAACTTTAGCATTCCTGGCATTTTTTTGTTGGATTGTATCACATTCTTATATTTCTATTCTCTTTTGTTGTTCATTCATTTCAGTTATGTCTGGCTCTTTGTGACCCCATTTAGCACTTTCTTGGCAAAGATACTGGAATGGTTTGCCAATTCCTTCTCCAGATCATTTTACAGATCAGGAAACTGAGGCAAACAGGGTTAAGTGACTTTCTCAAGGTCCCACAGCTAGTACATGTCTGAGATCAGATTTGAACTCATGAAGATAATCTTCTGATTCCAAGCCCCAGTGCTCTATCCACTGCACCACCCAGCTGCCCTTTCTCTTCTCTTACCTGGCTGCTATCTTCTGTACATTTTTTTAAAAATGTAAGTTGGTTATTTTGTTCCCCGTGCATCCACATTGCTCTCTTTCAGTAAGTTCCATTTTTAAATTCAATGGAATTAGTGCCTTTTTTTTTTAAGGCATTTGGGGTTAAGTGACTTGCCCAGGGTCACACAGCTAGTAAGTGTCAAGTGTTTGGTCTGAGGCTGGATTTGAACTCAGGTCCTCCTGACTTCAGGGCCGGTGCTCTTTCCATTGAGCCACCTAGCTGCCCCCAAGAAATTAGTGCCTTCTTATTAAGTGCCAACTATTAAGTGCCAACTTCAGAATTTCATTCTTAAAAGTCTTATTCCTGCTAAGCTGCCTTTCCCTGTAGCATTTTTCTTTTTGGGATCCTACTTATTTTTTCTTGAACCCATTGAAATCTGCTTTTCCAAGATCTAGAGTGCATGCCAACTATGTCCAGTTTTCTATTCCAGAGAGATATCCTATAATCTAGGATGTAGTAGTTATTTTCACTTCAACATCCAGATAGTTCCTTTTGGGTGAGGCAGTTGGGGCTAAGTGACTTGCCCATGGTTACATAGCTAGTAAGTGTCAAGTGTTTGAGGCCAGATTTGAACTCAGGTCTTCCTGACTCCAAGGCCAGAGCTTTATCCACTGCACCACCTAGCTGCCCCCAGATAGTTCCTTCTTTAGCACTTGTCTGTACCACACAATTTTAATGATTGCTTGGCACATATAGGAATGTGGTTACCATTCTACTATTCAAGTTAGCATATAATTAAAGAATCCTAATCTGATCTGCCTAATCTGGCTCTTAAGGGCAGGGGGTATGGTACTTGTGTGTGTCCTACAGTGCCTAGCAAAGGACTAGGAAGCCCTTGATGCTTAATAAGTATGTTTCTATTTTTAGTTTAGTTTTGATAGCTTTTCTGGGGGACTCTGTATTTTGTATAGGCTACTTGGTATAGGCTTCTGTAGTTATATTTATCTATGGTGGTCATTCTTGTAGATCTATCTTTTGTTTCTAGATAAGCATCCAGCTCTGTGGGAGATTATTTTCTCCTCCTAGAACTAGATTACCAGTATAAATTTATATCTGTTGCTTCAGAATGGCAGTCATTTTGTAATCTAGCAAATTTACTTTAGTGTTCTGGCTCTTTGATTTCTTGTAGCACTAAGTAATGAAAGCCTGAATGGGAACATAGAACCACGGTAAAGACTCTGCCTATCACCCAATTTAGTATTTGATTATAAGCTACCTTTTATTGATGACCTTCCCCTTTCCACCTTACATAATACCTCAATATGTGTGTTGATGTTTATTTCCGTACTAGATTCTAAGATCCATTAAAGCAAAGGCTATCTCTAAAAATTTTTTGCTTTCTCCAGGACCTAACATAGCTTTTTCCTCATCAGCAAATGTTTAATTGGTTAATTGATTAATAAATTTTGTCACCCTAAGTAAATTGTAAGTCTCTTGAAAACAGGGACCATAATTATTAATTTTGGGTTTTACTTAATGCTGAGCACACATCAGGTGCTTCAAAATAATTATTGAATGTGTTTATTGCCATTTTTATGGAAAAAGTTTTGGGATTATTTTCCAAGCTGCCTAGAAATGAATCTTTGTCTTAGTTGTATTAAATTCAGTTTTGTTGCTTGCAACAGAATTTAAACTCCATCCTTGTTACTGCATCAACATAAAAAACTTAATACTATGTTTTTTAAAAAATATTTTATTTTACCCCAGTTACATGTAGACAATTTTTTATATTTATTTTAAAAAGTTTTTGAGTTCCAAATTTTCTCTCTCCCTCCTTCATCTCACTCTCCCTGAGATGGTAAGCAATTTGATAAAAGTTATACATCTTCAATTACATAAAACATTGGTATTATTTTTTTTTGCTTAGGCAGTTGAGGTTAAGTGACTTGCCCAGGGTCACACAGCTAGTAAGTGTCAAGTGTCTGAGACCAGATTTGAACTCGGGTCCTTCTGACTCCAGAGCTTTATCCATTGGGCTACCTAGCTGCCCCTCATTAATATTATTCTTAAAGAATTTCTTTTAAGTCTTGCTGTTGCTAAGACTTAATTTGTCCTATTTGTTGATTAGCTGGAAAGTGAGCTTATAGGACAGCTTCATTGCTCTTGTGTGGTGGCAGCAGTGACATGTGTTTATCATTTGAATGGATAGTATTTCAAGATGTTATATTTCTCTCTTCATTTCATTAATCTTAGTAGCTTTTATATTGGTCTTGATTTGTTCATGTCTATGAACTTTTGTGCTATGAATTCCTAGAGAATTATTGTAGGTCATTTGCTGCTGATACCCACATATGAATTTTTGTTGTTTAGTCATTTTTCAGTCATGTCTGGCTCTTTGTGACCCCCATTTGGGGTTTTCTTGGCAAAGATATTAGAGTGGTTTGCCATTTCCTTCTCCATCTCATTTTACAGGTGAGGAAACTGAGGCAAATAGCATTTAGTGACTTACCCAGGGTCACATAGCTAATAAGTATCTAAGGTGGGATTTGAACTCAGGAAGAGAAGTCTTCCTGACTCCAGGCTTGGCACTCTATCCACTGTGCCACCTACCTGCCCCACATATGAATACATCAGTGTATTTATTATTCTTTAATAACAGCATTCCAGTGTGATTTTTTTTAATTCCTAAGAGAATGTTTGGAATCCATTCGTTTTCATTTTAGTTGAAAGAATGATAGAATTAGAAGCAAAAGATCTAGACTCATGCCTGGCTCTGACAGTTGCTAGCCATGTAACCTAGGCTGATCTTTTGATCTCTCTGCGTCTGTTTCTTCATCTGTGAATGGGTATTATAATACTTGTGTATCAGCTACCTCACAGGGTGTGACCATGAAGATCAAATTAGACCATGTTGACAAAGTGCTTTGTAACCGTAAAGCGTGATATAAATTTAGGTTATAGTTCATTTATATTGTTCACTAGTATTTCCTCTTTTACTCATAAAATATAATTCTGTAGTCCTTTATGGGCTACTAAAAATTGTCATCAAAATGCAAATTGCATCTTCTGCAAAGGAAGTCCCTGGATGAGAAGGTGTGCTACGATTGAATTCTAGTTGTTAAGTCACAGTGCGTTATATAGAGGGATGGCCCCTGCAGAGACTGTGGGTGTGGTAAAATATTAAGTGAAAGTTTGTCAGTGCAGTGTTTTGGGTAAAATATCATAGAATTTTTTTCTGGATTGTCTCTGCCTCACCAGTGAATGTGCTCAAATTCCAATAAACTTAACATTTTACTAAATATATGATATGAAAATAAATTTGTAGGGGTTTTAAAAATTGCGTTCTAAAACCAAATATAAACAACACCTTTATATTGAGTTTTGAGGTTATTTAGGTTGTTTATTCTTTTCATCATTAGATGATTAAGATTAGATTGTATTAATCACATTCATGAAAGCAGTTACAAGTACTGTCTTGGAGACTGGTAACTTTTCTATTGAATGTTGATATAGAATTTGAGTAGTTCATAGTGCTTTTGTATGGAAAAATTGTCACAGGTTTCTCACTGACCCTAGGCTTCTTTTACTCTTTTGACAGAGTTAAATTAGAAGATGTTGAAATCGTTGAGAACTCTGTAGCAGTCAGTAATGGACTTAGTTATTCATACAAAAAATCACGGAAGAGGAGAACCACTTGGGAGGAAGAAGAAGAGTCCGATGCAGAAAATGATCAGTACACAGAGAAACATTGGAAAAGGGGAGAGATCAGTGAAACCTCTTCTCTGGAACCAGATCACAGCACAAGGAAGAAAAACAAGAAGAGAAAAAGGAGTGAGGGAGGAAGCGAAAATAATGGAAAATGGACTCCCAAAAAATTAGGGAAGGAGAAGGAAGGGAAAGCTGAAGATAAGAAGCAGAAAAAATCTCCAAAGCCTTCTAAAGCAAAGACGTTGCCAGAGCGGACCAAAAAGAGCCATAGTATTCAGAAGAGTGCTTCCAGTAAAAAGAATTTAGCTGAAACCAAGAGGAAAAAGGATGTTGGCTTGTCTGCTAAAGCTAACCCTGATACCTCATCAGATTCTGATTCTTCTGCCACATCATCAGATGATAGCCACAACAAGACAAGTCTTGGTGGCAAGAAATTAGTAGAGAAGCCATCATTTATCACATCAAAACCAACTGGTTCTCACTCAACTGCAGATAGACTTATTGGCAGTAATGCACCCTCTGTCAAGGGCAAAGGAGCTCAAGCATCATCCTCTAGTTTGGATTCCAGTTCCAGTTCAGATGACCAGAGCAGGATGCCAAAGAGAACTCCAGCATTGTCTCCTCCACCAACTGGAACTGGAGTAGCTCCAGGATCTTCACAGGGAAATGGTCCGGATACAGACAATCACTTAGGAACAAGACAGGAGAGTCGATACTCCAATCTCTGGGATAAGCCAGTATTGGGGAATAGTGGGAAGCAGCTGACATCTCTGGCTCCACAATCAGCTCCTCACCCCAGCGGTTTTGGAAGGGGGAGGGGAAGAGGGGAAGACATTTTTCCCTGGAGGGGACCTAGGGGACGAGGTTTTCGTGGAATCAGAGGACGAGGGAGAGGGGGAAACATTAATTATGGGTTTAATGGTGAATCCCAGAAACAGCAGCAATTAACTGAAGTAGTAAAAAACACTTCCATTATTATCCAGGTAGGTAGCCTTCCTTTCTTCTTTTATCTATTTATTTTTACTACCTACATGTGTAACCAGCCTGAGACATGGTAAGCCTGGAATTTTTCTATTCAGTATTTATTACTGCTAATGAAATCATTCAGTCATTGAGCATTTATTAAGTATCTGTTTATATGCCAGTCATTGTGCTAGGATACAGAGACAAAAATGCCCTCAAGGATTAGAAATTCTATTGGGGGAGACTGCGTGTGTTTGTATGTGTGTTTAAGTATAAATACGAGTTAATTTTGGGGATTAGGGCACAAGTAGCCAGATGGCTCAGGACAGGTTTCATGTAGAAGGTGGCATTTGAGCTGAGTTTTGAAAGAATCAGGATTTAAAAGGCTCAGGTGAGGAGGCAGTACTTCCCAGCCATGGAGGACATCCAGTGCAGAGGCACAGAAACAGAAGATGGAGTGCCCTGGGTGAAGAAGAGCAAGGTGGCTGGTCTAGGTGGACCACACAGTGTGGGAAGAAGAATAATGTAAAACAAGGTTGGAAAGGTAGGTGGGCCCCAGGCTATGAAGTGCTTTAAAAGCCAAAGGAGGATTTAGAATTGATCCTAGAAATGATAAGGTATAAATTGGAGTTGGAGTTAGGGTAGTGATGTGGTCTGACCTGTTCTTGAAGAAAATAATTTGGACACCTAAGTGGAGAATGGATTGGAGAGACACTTGAGACTAGGAGACCAGTTAGAAGAATTTGCAATAGTTTATGCCGAGGTGATGAGGTGATCCTGCACCAGGATGTTATAGAGGTATAAACAAGATTTGTAACTGATTAGGTATATGAAATGAGAGAGAATGAGGCCATGTGGAGAGATAATACTAAAGTTATAAACCTGGGAAACTAGAATAATGGTGGTGTCCTAGGCAAAATAAGAATGTTTAGGAAAAGGGTCCATTTAGGGGGAATTTAGGGTTCTGTTTTAGACTGTTGAGTTAGAGGTGCTTACTAAACTTCTGGTTGGAAGTGTCCAATAGGCAGTTGAAGATGCTTAACCAGAGTTCAAGGTCCATACTGGGACTGGATATATAGATCTGGGAGTCATCTGAACAGAAATTTTCATTAAACTTGTGGAAGAATATAGAGAGCCCTAGAAAGCCTAGTGGTATACCCAGAGTTAGGCATCCTGTTATGGATAATGACCTAGCAAAGGAGGCTGAAAAGGCAATGCAAGAATCTAAGACAGTTCCAAAAAACTCATGGTGGAAAATCCTGTTCACATCCAGAGAAAGAACTTGCCAGTCTGAATGCAGATGAAAGCATACTATTTGCTTTCTTTTTTTGTCATTTTGTTTTGTTACTTCTTTCTCATGGTTCTTCCCATTGTTTCTAATTCTTCTTTACAACATGACTAATATGAAAATGTTTAGTATGAATGTGTATATGGAGCCTTCTAGAAATTTGGCTGAATGGGAGAGGAGAGAGAGGAAAAAACTTAAGGAGATGGAGCTGGCTCCAGAGGATAAAGCACAGTCCTCTCTCACTTAAATCCAGTTCACTTGCATGTCTTGGCATCACCTTCCTGATGTCATGGTCCTCTTCGAAAATGAAGGAGATGGAAGGCTGTAAGGAGAGGGTGGTATAGAGACTTAAGTATGATTCTAAGCAGCAAGGAAGGAACCACTAAATGGAGAGAGATTAAAGATTAAAGAAAGATGGTATAGGATGATAGGGCTGGCAATCATCTGGGAAAGATGGGAAGAGATGGTTTCAGGAGTAAATGTAGAAGGTTGGTCTTGGTGATAAGGGTCAACTCTTCATGGACACCATTGTTTTTGTAGAATCCAGTGGAGACGCCTCAGAAGGACTACAGTCTGCTTCCTCAATTAGCAGCACCCCCTCGGGTAGGGGAAAAGATTGCATTTAAGGTATTTTCCCCCCTAACATCTAAATGGCCTAAACAACTAGAATATGTTGCAGGGGTTCTTAATCTGGGGTCCATGGATTTCTTGGGGTCTGTGAACTTTAAAAAAAAAGTTTTTGCAGCTAGGTACAGTGAGTGGATAGAGTGCCCAGCCTGGAGTCAAGAAGACTCATCTTCATGAGTTCAAATCTGGCCTCAGACACTTCCTAGTTGTGTGACCCTGGACAAGTCACTTAACCCTGTTTGCCTCAGTTTCCTCATCTATAAAATGAGTTGGTAAACTATGTCAGTATTTTTGTCAAGAAAGTTCTAATTAGCATCATGAAGAGTTGGACATGACTAAAACAACTGAACAAAAACAACAAAAATTTCAATATAAATGGTTTTCTTGGCAATTCTGTGTATTTTATTTTACACATTCAGAAATGATACTGAGGAGTCCACAGGCTTCACCAGACTACCAAAGGAAGCCATGTTACAAAAAGTTATGAACCCCCAGGTCTATTGGATATGTAACAAAATAGCTTAAAATTATTTCCCACTGCTACCCCTGCCATTCACTCATCTGTTAGACATGCTGGTTGGGCAGATGAAGTAGGAGAGGTCAGCATTTTGACACTACTATACTATCTTGAGGAATTAGAAGTGAGAAGTTATAAGACAGCCTTTCTCAGGAATGAGAAGACCCAGAGCAGCCATAATCTAGATCCCATTTTTTTCCAAATCTAATTTCTCTCAGTATTTCTCCCCTCTGTCCCACCCTCATATGCTCTATCAATGGCAAATGGGTATTACTTACTAATATGGAAAACCTCTAGTATTTCCCCCAGTGTTATCAACAGTGGAATGGCTAAATGTTCTTGTCATGTTTATCAGCATTTAAAGAATTTTTAAAATGAACAGTTACATCGCTTATTGTAAATACCTTTTTTTGGTTTGTTTATCTTTCTTAGCTTTTGGAATTGACAGCAGATTATTCTCCTGATGTCTCTAGTTACAAGGTACTACTTATTTTAAAATTGTCATATGACAAAAGTGAAGGTATTTAGAGCACATCGTTTAGAAGTAATTTTTGTAAACCATATTTGTAGGATTTAATACCACCTTCAAAATGATTGGTGTTTTTAGTTGTTATATAGACTTTAATATAATAGCTCACATTTATATGGTATTTCTCAAAGTTTACACAGTACTTTCCTCCTGCCAAGTCTGTAAAGTATGTGGTACAGGTATTATTATCCTCATTTTACAGAGGAGACCCTGAGAGATAGTAACTTGCCAGTGAACATATAGCTCGCAATTGTCTTCAATGAGTTTCAAATTCAGGGCTCTTGACTCCCAAATCTAGTGCTATGTTTACTATATCAGGCTGATCCTCTGTAGCCTAATAGATATAGACAGTATAGGAAATTGAGCTGAGTAGTATAATCAATAGAAGAATGAAAAAATTATTAATTTGTAAACCAAGTGACTGGCTTTCTTTTGGAATCATCTCTATTTTAAGCCTAGTAATGGGTGAATTTTCCCATGTACTTCATAAAGGATGAACATTTCATCCAAATAAATCATTTTTTGGAGTCAGCCTTGTCGATCTGTAACATCATATTTTTCAGGATACACTTTTCCCATTGTGAACTTTGAGATTAAAGTTTTACATAATTATACTAATGATAGTTATGTTAACATGTTTCTATTGAGTTGTCAGTCTGTGAGTTTATTTTTTTTTGAAATTGAGCTATTTAATATCTCTTTGAGACGTTCTATTGACAGATTACATATTACAATTAAGTAAAACTTTGATTTAACCAGAATGATCAAGAAACAATATGTTGGTTTATTTATACTTGGTTACCTTGAATCTGCTTCTTTTAAAAAATAACTCACTGAAATCTTATTCTCATAGGATTTGGCTTAAGGAGAGAATAACATACACATTCAGTTGGGAATGGAAATCTGTCTTACCCTACAGGATAATAGGGGGAGAAAGGGACAAGAGAGCAGGGGGATGATAGAGAGGAGGGCAGATTGGGAAAGGGGGTAATCAGAAGCAAATACTTCTGAGGAGGGACAGGGTCAAAAGAAAGAATAGAATAAAAGGGGGGACAGGATAGGATTAAGGGAAGTAGAGTTAGTTTTTCACAACATGTCTACTGTGGAAGTGTTTTGCATAACTGCACATGTGTAACCTATGTTGAGTTGCTTGCCTTTTCAATGAGGGTGGGTGGGGTGGGAGGAAGGGAGAAAATTTGGAACCCAAAGTTTTAAAAGCACATGTTTAAAAAAAATGTTTTCACATGCAGTTGGGAAATAAGAAATACAGGAAATGGGGTACAGAAGTCTATCCTGTCCTACAAGAAAATATAAGGAGAAGGAGATAAGAGAAGGAGGGGAGAGATAGAAGAGAGAGCAGACTAGGGGAAGGGGTATTCAGAATGCACGCCATCTTGGGGTGGGGGGAGGGACAAATGGGGAGAAAATTTGGAACTCAAAATCTTGTGGAACTAAATGTTGAAAACTATAAATAAATTTATATTTATATCAAAAAATATTTTTAAAAAAATAGGAAAAGAAAAAAACTCACTGAAAGTCTTTCTAAGGTATATTAGTACATTTCTTTAGCAAAGTGCACTCAGCACCATTCCTCTTGTGATTTCCCAGTGCATTAAAATTCTCATTAATTATGTTGTAAACTTACACAATAGTTATAGAAAATATAAGAAATTGGTCTGAGTTTGAAATTCCAGAACATGCCTTTAAGATTTTGGTTTTATATTAATATCTTGATAAGAACTTCTTGATAAGAACTTCTCCCTGTTTCTCTTCCTTCTCCTCTATCCACTCCTGTCTCTCTCTCTTCTCACTTGATCACTCTGGTTAATTTAATAACATCACATCTTTCTGGTCATACTGTAATGGAGATCCTCACGCAAGAATAGGGAGTCCAGTGTTTTAGTATGTCCTGCAGATATTTACTTACAAGTTTCTCTGTCCTACAACTGTCACCATGCCATGTGTAGTAGCAGTTTCTTGGCCAGAGCAGAAGAATCAGGATGGCCCTACTGACCAGTCAGTGTTAAGGACAGCAGAGAAACTAGCAGTTAGTACCAGAATATGTGTCTGGGGAGAAGAGAAGATGGAATCTTTTGAGCAAAGAAATGTTCAGGTTAAAAAAGATGTGGCACCAACTATGCAACTTTGCTATCTCCCTGATTCCCCCTGGGGATTTCCATCTCATGCTCAGAAGGCAATTCTGAAGGAAGAGTTTCCAAAGAGGTTGATAGCAATGACAGCCTTATTGAAATGAGTACGTAGTTATTTGGCTGAATGTGCTCTGCTGTGTTGGTTCAGTCTCAGTTCCATATAGTCATACTTTATTATGATATTCAGTTTGTCTCTGGTCTTCCAGATTTGAATTTGTATTGGCTTAAATGAAATTTTGTTTTGTTTGTGTTGAGGTATGACTGTGTTGTTGAAATGGGATGTTTACTAAACTGTAGGTAACTTTGATGTGAACTTTTTTTATTTTTGAAGGAGGGGAAAATAATAAACTACAATCCTGATGCTCAGGAAGTGGACATAGAAATCCTTTCCTCTTTACCAGGTAAGTCCTTTTAGAGCCAATTTTGAAACATTGGCTATGGGTTTCTAGAGTGCTTTTAAACAACTTTCATAGAGGTGGACAAGTTTTGAGTGACCTCCTTGGCATTAGAACTGTACTGTCTACTTTTTAAAGGCTGTTATCCTTCTTCGCAGCAACTATCCAGCTGACACTTCTATGTAAAATGAAGAGAATAGTGTTTAGCAGAATATCTTAATTGCCTAGAAATTGTACACACTTACACTTCCCCTCTCCCCAACCTCCCTCTCATCTATGGTTTCAGTGGTGAAGGAACCTGGGAAGTTTGATCTGGTGTACCAGAATGAAAATGGAACCGAAGTGGTGGAGTATGCAGTGTCACAGGATAAAAGGGTATGCTTCTATTCATTCTTTTAAAAAAAGTTTTATTAGTGCTTTACTTTAAACACAATGACTTGCCAGGATTTTTGTTGTGGTAAACTTTCTATTAATAGTGTTGTTCTATAATTCTGTTAAGCATAGTTTGGCGTTTTTCTATGCTATTTGTTTAAACTAGGGAAATTGCTGTCTTTAAGAGTGTTTGGTTTAGATTAGTAGAGCAGTCAGAAACTTTTCACTACTTATATTTGAGATCTAAAGGTTTAAAGTTTTTTGACATGAATTGACTTTTATTTTGTCAATACTAAAATGAAAAAATATGAGTTTTACATTTAAGGCAATGCTTTATTTAAAGGTTTTGTATTTTAGGTGAACTTCATAAACAGTAAACCCCCATTTTGTCCCAAACTTAAATAGTTGGGAAGCTCAAATATATAGGTTTTTCTATATTTTATGAAAGGTTTTTCTAATTTTATGAGAGAGGTAGAAAGCTCTCATACTTGTTTTTTAAAAGATCAACTTTCAGAATATGTGATTGGAATGAATATATACTAACCCAATCTATTTTGCTTCCGATCTCTGTATCATAGACTTTTTGCCACTATGTGTGCATTTCTGGAAATTTTGCTGTTAAGTAGATAATAAGAAACATTAATTTAGTCCCTGTGCTGCTTATGCAGGTAGGCTTATTAGTTAGCTTGTCGTTTTTGCCATTAAATGATGCTTCTGCATCATTAAGAAAGTCAGTGTCATTGTAATTGTAGTACAGTTGATAGAAATTAATAAATGAATGTTTTACCATGGCAAGAAATAAAATAATTTTTTTTAAAAAAAGAACAGATCTATGGAATGCAGAGTAGCAAAAAGAGGGGATGACTTTAGCATCTGATAATCACAGGGAACAGATGTCTTCTGTCTGAGGAACAAGGTTCTAAAGTCCCTTCTGAATAATCAAAGATTAATTCAGTTCAACAAGTATTTATTTTAAAGTCCCTGCTGTATGCAAAGCACTCTGCCAGGTGAGATACAGAATTTAACTAGGATATGTTCCCTGTGCTTAGTCTAGAAGGGAAATAATGAAACGTGTTTCACTTGTTTTATTACAGTTTTTGTATATGTTCAGTTTTATATATATTTCATTATATCCCGATGTACATATAATTTATTATAACTCAGCCAGGGTATTTACTAACTAGAAAACAATGTTTTTCCATCATTTTGGTATATGGAAATTGACTATGTTTGATAATAAATTTATTTTGCTAGAACAGTCTACCAGAAAGGTAATATCACCATATTGATTAATTTTTTGTATTTTTCCCCAGATAACTATTTGTTGGAAAGAACTGATCGAACCAAGGCTGATTATTGAGCCTCATGCTGACACTCCAAGTACAGAACAGGCCTGACCTTTATCATTCCACCCATTCCACTTTGTTGTACACCCATTGTATATATTGTCAGATTAAGGACTAAACATATGGGTTCAAATGGTTTGTTTATAATTTTTGTTTGTTTTATGATCTTGTGAAAGTGACTATAGTTTGGACCTTTTCTAAATAAAGTATTTCAATATCATAGAGTAAATTTTTAGTATCTTTTTTATGTTAAGTACTTTATAAAAGATCTACCTCTTAATATTAAAACTAGTCACTTTAAAATATGTAATATGTTACAGAATTGTTAGTTATCTTAAATTAACTATAGTTTTAGGATCACTGCTATGTAATTTCTTCCCCAGATCCCACCATCAAATCGTGAAAGTCAGTAGGACTTTCATAACAGAATCTGACATAACAATTGAGTGCTGTGAAGTTAATAAACTCTTTGGCCACTGGGTGGTAATGTAAGAAAAGAGACTATGTTTTTTTTTTTTAATATGCCAGTTGGGTAACATTTAAACCACTAAAGTAAATTTCCACATTTTAATAATCCTATCCATTGAAGTTTAGTTTTATAATGGTATTTGTATAAATGTTTTCAGATATTTGGGAAGTAAGGTTCTGTGAACCTTTCACATTTCCTATGAGAAAAAGTATACAAAATTCGTGAGACCCTGTCTGAAGAAGGTAACACAAGAAACTTTGTATATGAGAATTTGGTAATAACTATTTCTCAGCTTCTGTAAGATAGCATGGGAGATGCCATGGCATCAGGTTTCGATTAATTTAGTGAACAGTCTGTCAACTATGTGTTTGGCTCCATCATGGAGACAGTCCTCCTTACACTTTTACTATGGAAGAAAAACTATCCCCTCTGTTTTGATGATCTCTGAAGTCCCTTCAGGCTCTAAATCTATGTCCTCGATTGTCTATGAGGGCAGCTAGACAGCGCAGTGAATAGAGTGCTGGGCCTATAGTCAGGAAGACTCATCTTCCTGAGTTCAAATCCAGCTTCAGACACTTCCAAGCTGTGTTACCCTGGGCAAGTCACTTAATCCTGTTTGCCTCACTTCCTCATCTGTAAAATGAGCTGGGGAAGGAAATGGCAAACCACTCCAGTATCTGTGCCAAGAAAATCCCAGCTGGGGTCATGAAGAGTCAGACTTGACTGAACAGCAACAAAAATTCACATGTGTGTATCACAGCAGCAAGACAAAAATGAAACAAAGTCTGCCTCTGATGTCTGTCATCTTTGCGACCAGGGGCAAGTTAGCCTCTCTGGGCCTCATTTTCTTCATGTATGAAACAAAGGGGTTAGACCTGATGGCTTCTAGGGTCATTTCCAATTTGAAATCTATGATTCTGTAATGAGGATCATCAACAACAGTTAACAGTTGTCAGAAATTTGAAGAATTAAGATTAGAATATCGCTTGGTGAATATATAGAGAAATACAATTTTAAGAACTGAATGTTCTAAATCCATCAAACTGACAAAATGGGAAATTTAACGTTGGCAGTACTGTAAGAAAACAAGCACATTAATTCACTGGTAGTAGAACTGTGAATTGGACCAGTCATTTTAGAAAGCAATATAAAATTATGCAATAAAAGTTATCAAATTCTTCATACATTTTTGACTCATCCACCACCTTCTCCCCGATTCCCCACCAAAGAAGGTGCAAGGTCCAAAACTGTCAAATCCTCAAGAAAAACCACTGAGGCAAAGCTCCAAGCCAATAACCATTTATTAAAGGTACTGGATCCTCTCACAATCTGAGATGCCTTCTTTCTCCAGGGCCTTACTTTTACAGGACTTGATACCTAGACACTCAGAAGAGGCAAAGTAAAATAGTCTTACTGGTTGATAGACCTTGCTCATAACCCTCCAGGAGGGCCAGAAATGATGCATCAGCATGGATGGTCACAGGATGGGCAGGGCAAGGGTCATCTCCACTAAGTGGTCATAAGATGGGCTCCTCTTCATGTTGGGCAAGAAGGTGGTCCAGAGATACAAAAATAAGTTGGAGGACTTTGCATATCACATGATCCCATCACTTCACTCAGCATCAGACCGTACAAGTCTTTCCAGGTTTTTCTGAAGTCATCCTGTTCATCATTTCTTATAGCACAATAGTATTCCATTACATTCACATACCACAACTTGCTCAGCCATTCCCCAATTGATGGGCATCCTCTCAATTTCCAATTCTTTGCCACCACAAAAAGAGCTGCTATGAATATTTTTGTACATGTTATTCCTCTGATTTTAAAATTACTTTTAGAGCCTTTTGGATAACATCAGTGGAGGCAATTCTTAATCTTTCGAGATTGGATTGGATTGGATTAGGGGGAGTAAAGCCATCCACATCATCAAGCTGGTTAAGGGTGAGGTCAGAGGTCGAGCTGGTGAAACTGATTTTGGTCAGAAAAGAAGGTATGATCTTTATAAGATATATTCTTGTGTATCTCATAAATTGTCTCATAAGGTATTTCTCAAAGAGGAGCTGCAAATAGGTTTTTGAGCAATGGCATCATATAAATAAACATATAACCTTCCAAGGAGACGACTTTCAAGGATAATGATGATATGGATTAATTGCCACCTCCTACATAAGACCTTCATACCACCCCAACCCCCAACTGCTCCCTCCTGCAAATAATTACCTTGTGTTTTGTGTGTGCACACACACGCACATAAATATATGTAAGGATGCATGTATGCATGGTGGTTTTGGATGTGTGTGTATGTGTGTATGCATGCTGTTTCTCCCAATAGAATATAAGTTCATGGAGGGCAGGGACTGTTTTCGTTATTATCTTTATATTCCCCATGCCTAACATGTAACAGACAACAAATGCTCATTGATTCAATGGACAAGTCTAGTTGTTATTTGGTCATTTTTTAGTCATGTCCATCTCTTTGTGACCCCATTTGGGGTTTTCTTGGCAAAGATCCTGGAGTGGTTTGCCATTTCTTTCTCATTTTACAGATGAGGAAACTAAGACAAGGGTTAAGTGACTTGTCCAAGGTCTCACAGCTAGGAAGTGTTTGAGACTGGATTTGAACTCATGAAGAGGAGTCTTTCTGACTCCAAGTCCAGCACTCTATCCACTGTGCCACCTAGCTGCCCCATTCTGGTATGTTTGTTTAAATCCTCATTACTTGACAGCCTTGCCTATTAAATAGTAATGAACTGCCAAATTATGTGGTGCAGAGAAATGAGAGAAAACTGAACTGAGGAAGTTAGAGGAGACTGTATGAGAGTCTCTGTATAATAAATCTCTGTATAAGAGATTTGCAGGCTGGCTAGGGTTTGAACATGTTGAAAGGAAGGGAGAAGTCACTATTTGCCAGGCAGACTAAAGAAAAGTACCATCAGAGTAATCATAACATGTTCAGGGGACAGCAAGGAAAATACCCTTGATGACATTTTCTGATCCAATCTGTATCCTTTTTGGGTAAGAAGGGGGCAGGGAAGGGAACTTCCATAAGAGGTCATGGAGCTCTGATACTTAGACCCACAAACCATATTGATAGAGAACATACCCAAAAGATGTAAGTAAAAAAGATGGGGCAGGAGATGGGTCAGCAGAAATATTCATATCTATGCTGTGCTATGCTATGCTAGCATATACATGCTAAAACCTGAAAACAAACTGTATGTCCACTATTGTGTTATAAGAAATGATGAAGGGGATGGTTTCAGAAAAACATGGGAAGACATATGAATTGATGTAAAGTGAGCAGAATCAGGAGAATACATTATACAGTAAGAGCAATATTATAATAATGATCAACTGGGAAAGATTTATGTACTCTAATTAATGATCCAAGATAATTCCAAAGGACTCTTGATGAAAAATGCTATTCACTTCCAGAGAGAGAGAGAGCAAGCTGATAAATTCTGAGGGCAGATTGAAGCATACTTTTTAAACTTACTTTATTGTTATTTTTTGCAACATAGCTAATATGGAAATACGTTTTGCATATTTCCCAGATCACTTTATGCAGCCTCAGCCTTTCTCCTAAGTTCTGGCCATACACCTTCCAACTATCTATTGGAAATTTCAAACTGAATTTCTCATGGGCATCTCTTGCATTTATGATTAATATCATGTTGCTTGCCTTCTTAATGATCTGGAAGGGGCTGAAGGGAGGGAGAGAATTTGGAACTCAGAACTTTTAAGAATGAAAGTTAAAACAAATTATATTAAAAACAAACAATATGTCCAACACTTGTCCAAATAGATTATAGCATATGAATGTTATGAAATAATATTAACAATATTTAGAAAAAGAATGGATGTGAATATATAAACAAATGCACAAAGATACAGAAATGCAAGAAAGCAGGACTCAAATAGTCTATGCATTGACTGACTATACTTTCAAAATTTTAGATATATACTGAAGTAGATTTCTCAGAAAACTGATCAGAGTACTCTATGTATGGTCTAATTAGAGCAAAATTATATTATCTCCTGTCCTTGTTTATTTTTAATAATGAAGTCAACAATTACATCATTTTTGAGGAGGATTTGAGGAGGGGGCAGGATTACGTTGTTCACTCACAGTGAGCTGTTGTCAACAAAAATCCTTAGATTTTTTTTTTCCTCCATGTGAGCCAGTCTCCCTAATCTTGAATTTATACTTGAACTTTAAAAAAAAATGTGAATGTAGAACTTTAAATTCACCCTTATCAACCTTTTTCTTATTAGTTTAGGCTCAATGTTGCTGCTTTTTGAAATCTTTTTGAAAATTCTGTCATTCAAACATATTTATGTGCTCTTGGTCAGTATCATGTATGGTGATTGCTAAACATGCCCACTATGTCATCATCCAAATCACTGATAGAAATGTTGGATAGAACATAGTCAAGGGCAAAAGTGCAGAATAAGCCAAGGCTGGCAAAGTATGTTAAGGTTAGCCAAAGGTGATTTGAGAACTATGCTGAGGTTAAAAGGAATAAATTACAGAGAGAAGGCAGAACTGCCTAAAGCCATTTCACTTCTGTTGTGTCTACCAAAAATAATGATCCTTCAGGAAGGATAGAACACACACACGTGCACGTGCGCACACACACATGCACACACACACGCACACACAATGTGTATCTATAATGGAAGAGGCAGGTGGGGGAGAGAGAAAGTGAGATTTGAGGGAATCCAAGGAAGCTAGGAGGTATAGGTTCAGAGGAAGAGCATATTAGGCATAGGGAACAGGTAGGGAAAAGGCACTTGGGAGGTGGTGTACTTCTGTAATGAGGCCAGTGTTACAGAATCATATGTAAGAAGACTGAAAAGTAGGAAGTGCCTACGCTGGGAAGGACTTTAAAAGTCAAGGAGAAAATTTTATATTTGCTCGTGGAGTAACAGGGGTTACCTCTGGGGTTTTTTGAGTTGGATCAGAGAGGAGGAGTATGACATAGTCAGACCCGTGCTTTAAGTAAATATTATGACAGTTTGAGAAGGGATTGAGCACTACCTGGGAGCAAAGAAGTGTAGGAAATCAGGAGAGGTTTCATGGAAGTTGTGTCACCTTGCAGGAAGATGAATATTCTAATAGAGATGAAGAGGGAGTATGTTCTAGGCACGAGGAATGACTTGTGTGACTGAATGGATAGAATGCTAAGTTTCAAGATCATGTAGTTATCTAAATTGGCTGGAAAATAGTGTGCAAAGGGAAATGATGGGAAATAAGACTGGAAAGGTAGGTTGGAGCCAAATGAATTTATTTTGTGCTCAGCGATTTTGAAAAGAGAGATGATGAAGTCATAGCTATGCTTTAGGAAGAAAAGGGAAGACAGTGTAAAAGAGGAGCTGAAAAAGTGAAAGACAGCAAAGAGGAGAGTGGGAGAGGAGGAAAGCAGAACCCAGAATGTCTCTTCATGTTTATAGCAACATGTTCCATTGTTGGGTATCAGTATTCTCTGCCCTGGGCTATAGTTTTTCTAGAAGCTCTGTGATTTAGTGGATAGGGAGATAACCTCATAATTGTTTCAAGTACTGCTTTTAACAAACATTGTCTCTATGACTCTGGGCAAGTTGCCTGTCCCAGGGTTCAGAAAGCTATGGTGGCAAGATTAAATCTATCCTCCCTCACTTGTTTTTTTTATATGGCCCCTGAAACAAGAATGCTTTTAGCATTTTTAAATGGTTGAAAAAAATCAAAAGAAGAATATTTTGTGACGTGTGAAAACGTACATGAAATTCAAATTTTCGTGTCCATAAGTACAGTTTTATTGGAACACAGCTACCCATACTCATTTATGCATTGTCTGTGACTGCTTGTGAGCTACAGCAGCAGGGTTCAAAAGTTTCAACAGCATGTGGCACTCTCATCTCTTTGTACCACTGCTCAGTGCACTACAAGTCCAACATTTTGAGTGCCATGTGTATTGCTACATATGCTGCAACATCTTATTTTGTTTTTTATTATTGGTGCATTCCCATAATGTCAAAACAAGAAAAGAAGAGAAAAAAAAGTTTTATTACAATATTTTGAGTTTGGGGCTGAGATAGAAATTTCTCTTATCAAACACTAAATGGCTTTGGAAATTAGCCTTTGCTATAGAGTTGATAGTGTTTCTCAGTGAATTCGACCTAAATTTACAAGTCAAAGCAACACTTCTATGTGAAACTTATACTGCGGTAAGGTCAATGCTAGATGTCAAGATGCTTTATGCATTTCTCATGCTCGCAATTGTTAAAACAAAAAATGAGATCTCCATTTCTACACAAATTTGCATTAGATATATTTTCTGAGCTCAAACTACAGTTGCAGTAGTGTTTTTTTGGACCTTAATCTAAGTGTAAAAGAAATGTCCATATTTCAAAATCCATTTAATTGTGCAACTGAGGAGCCTCATCTGTAATGTAATGACAAGCTACAAGGCAAATATCAAAAGAAAAATAAAATAGAATTCTATAAATGCCTTTTAAGCAATGAATATGCACAATTAAAACTATAGGCTGGGGGCAGCTAGGTATCGCCTAGATTGGAGTCAGGAGGATCTGAGTTCAAATCCAGCCTCAGACACTTGACCCTTACTAGCTGTGTGACCCTGGGCAAGTCACTTAACCCTGATTGCCTCACCAAAAAGAAAACAAACAAACCCAAAAACCAAAAACAAAATAAGCTCACGGACTGATATCAGTATTTCCCAGCTCATATCTATGTGAAAAGTCATTTTCAAAGATCAAATAATCTCATTACAAATCACCATTAACAGATGAACATTTGTAATCAATTTTGATGATAGAGAACACTAATTTTGGGCCCCAATTAAGTGAAATTTTATCACTACAAAAAGAATTCCATTCTTATTAGTGGGACTGCATTACAAAAAAAAAAGTTATACCCTATTATCATTATTGTTCTTGTATTTTGAATGTCATCAATAAAAATTTTTGGAAATTTGTTTTCTCTCTTGTTATGTCAGTACCCACATAATATCTTCAATTTTGCCTCTTCACCTGCAAAGGCTATAATATTTGCTATCTAGCCCTTTACAGAAAAAGTTTGCTGACCCTATCCTAGCAAAGCTCTAAGACTCTTAAACTGCAAGACAATTGCTTATCTGTATTATTGAGAAACTTCCTCACCAGGAGTCTCCTACACCAGTAAACCACAGGTATAGAGTGAAAAAAAATCAGTGTCTTACTTCTTTTAAAATTTTCCTTAGGTACTTAATAAATGCTCTCAATTTATGCTTACTAAGTAATTAGCCTTTATTTTTATAAGAGCATCATCAGTACAAACCACATCCTTCACCCCATCCTGGGAAAGCAAAGCCAAAACAAGTTCTGGCAAATGGCCCCAATCAAGAGAGATGGGTTATATTTAATTTCTAGAGTATATACGTTTTGGGACAGCTAGATGGCACAGTAGATAGAATGCTAGATATGGAGTCAGAAAGACTCATCTTCTTGAATTCAAATCTTGCCTCAGAAACTTACTAGCTGTGTGACCCTCGACAAGGCAGTTAATCCTGTTTGCCTCAATTTCCTCATTTGTCAAATGAGCTGGAGAAGGAAATAGCAAACCACTCCAGTATCTTTGTCAAGAAAACCCCAAATAGGGTCATGAAGAGTTGGACGGGACTGAAAAAAGACTGGAAAAAAAATATAATGTATTAGCAGTCTCTTTCTCTCCTCCTTCCCACTCTTACCCCTTGCCCCCAGGGGCAAGAATCACAAGAAGGACAGGACTTACACAAATGGAGACAAATCACTTAAACTTCAAGACACAAGGTTGGTAGGTAGCTTCTCCCTACCATCCATTTCAACAACTATTCTGCTCTTCTAAACGCTCTGTGAAGAAGGAGCTTAATCAGGACACCTGAGTTGAAGTCCTATCCCTGCCACTTACAACTGTGTGTGAGACCTTGAGTAAGACACTCACACTCCCTGGGCTTCAGTTACAAATATTAGTAACCTTGGAGATGGTACTTTTAATACATTGGTGGAGTTGGAAGACAGATTGAAAGGCCAAGGTTTCCAAACTTAATGTAATGACCAGTTCCTCTTCTACCCAATGTTGCTTTGGCTCATACCTTATTCAAATAAAATTAAGAATTTATTAACACTTTTACAACACACAAACAATTTTAATATAACAATAAAAGTAGCATACATATAATGCCTGGGGGCACCTACCTGCTTGCAGGTTGAGTATCCCAGTGGACAGCTTACCTGAGGTCATGGTTCTGTGTGAATTTGAAGATCTCATGTTGATTTATTTAGAATACTCCATTAAAAAAAATCCACTAAGCATTTTAGTTTCTGGGAGGAAATTTTCATTATAAAATGCTTCATCTTTATTATTATCATGGAGAAAAATGGCAATTCTTCTAGTTCAAACACTCATCCAAGTCCTTTGGCATGAGAAAACCTGTTGTGGTATCTCTCTGGGACACCCTGCCATCCACATTCAAACTAGCAGGTTGAATCCTCAAGGACTCTGTAGGTGTCTACAGGTGACTAATACTATAGTCCACAAGTTCCCGCCATACATTTACCTTTATTTCTAGTCTCAGCTAAAATCTCACCTTCTGCAAGAAAACTTTCTCCTTCCCTCTTAATGCTAGTGCCTTTCCTCTAAGATTGCCCTCCATTTACACTGTATATATTTTGTATGTACATAGTAGTTTGCATGCTGTCTTCCCCAATAGATTGCAAACTCCTTGAGCATGGACTGTTTTTACCTTGTTATCTCCACTGCTTAGCAGTGCCTGGCACATAGAGGTGCTTAATACTAGAAGGAGTAGATGCATCAATTGACATGGAAATTTTATTATAATTTTGCTTTGAAATTTTCACCATATCTCCATTTTTTATTTTTTAATTTTTTTGCTTATGGATTAAAAAAAATGTGCTGCATCAATTGACTTAGCTTGGTCCTTCAAGGTATCCTTAGATTTGAATCCTTCTCAATGTTGCTTGTCAATTTGAGTCTTGTTAGCCATAGGACACAATTTGCTCAAGACAAAGGCATTTACTGTAATGGTATAATGGTTACAGTATTTCACAAATCTGGAGAACACTTCCTACAAATAGGTATCAGAGGGAGGAGGAGACACCCACAGAGTTGGTAAATGAAGTACACACAAAGGGAATATGAGTCATGAAGATACATTGTAGTGGGGGGTGGCGGGAGACCACTGATGGTTGATATCTTCCAACTCCTGCCACTAACCTGGTTTTCCCAGGCTCTGGTAGAGTCTGATTCATTGATCAACTACCACTGCCTCCAGCTTTGGACTAAGCTAATATTGTGGTCTAGGGTACTATGATGCATTTCTGGAAGAGAATAGAGCACAAATCATAAGACTAGCAAGAATGTGATTTTTGAGGACTGCTGTCTCTTGAGTAAAATCCCCTCTCTTGGCAGCTAACACTTGATTCTTCTCCCTGACACACTTAGTTAGACTTTGCTGGACTCCCTTCTGCCCTGGACACTGGCATATGTTTCTGTTGCAAGTTGCCATTATTGTGGGGAGGGGATATACCTTTCCTTCCCAACTACTGCCATTTTATAATAGGAGCAAGGGAAAAGGTAAGGAGCCCCCTCTGAAGCTGAGTTCTTCCTCCATAGTTGTGTTCTTCTTCACTGACACAGCTGGCTAGCTTACTCTATAAATAGTCTCAAAGGTCAGGGGCAATCTTTTCAGTCCATCCCCAGATTTTGCAATAAGTATCAATTGCCTTCATTCAATGACTCATGCTCTATGATTCTACCAGTCTAAGTGAGCAACTTCCTATATCCTAAAGGAGTAACCCTTATACCTAGGGCTACACCTAGAGATGTCCCATGCCCTGACCTCATGTAGTCATGTAATTTTGTAAACAGGTTTCATTTTAATGGGGTTTAAAATTAATTACTCTTTTAACAAATTGAATAATTATTTTGGTCATTGTTTCTTAATCCCACCTCAAAAAGCATCCCCCCCAAAGTTTGGCTGAGAGATGGGGGTGTGCAGAAACAAGAAGCATTAGGGGATTCCATCTAGGACATCAACTTTTGACTCAATTCCACATTACTCTCTAATCCCCCCCCTCCATTTCCTTATTTATTTTTTATGGAATGGATATACCATAAAGGC
The DNA here is from genome assembly GCF_003287225.1 of Phascolarctos cinereus. Taxonomy (NCBI): domain Eukaryota; kingdom Metazoa; phylum Chordata; class Mammalia; order Diprotodontia; family Phascolarctidae; genus Phascolarctos; species Phascolarctos cinereus. The sequence continues at coordinate 313,371,627 of NW_027555958.1, read as the reverse complement.
AGTGGAGCTTTGTGGCTAGAAGACCAGTCTCCACACCAAGGAAGATCTGGGTTCAAGTCCCAGCTCTGACACATACTAGCTGCGTGACCCTAGGCAAGTCACTTTATCTCTTAGTGTTCTAGGTGACACTTCTTCGCCTGTTTCTCTGCATCCCCAGGGCACAGCAGGTATTTAATAAATACTTGTTGACTCGACACTATGAGTTGTAGAGAATGGGCTGCCTTACAATGGTAGAGGGAGTTTCCTCACCAAGTAACTCTCTATGTCAGCAATCCATTCCTCCATATACAGATAATAGGATCATGAATCCAGAGCTGGAATGGACCTAGCCCAATCCTTTATTTTAGAGATTTATTTAGACATTTTTTAGATTATTTTTAGACATATTTAGGAAACTGAGGTTCAGATTAACCACTTGACAATGTCAGAGAGGGTTGGAGGGGATCTGAAATCACATCCCCCTGATGCCCAAGCTAGTGTTCTCTCCACTGTGACATAGCTAGCTGCCTCCTATTCCATCAGGGCAGGGAAGATGTCCTTTCTTGGATAGGTTTCTGCATCCATATGCTCAGAAAAGGACATAAGAAAAGGATGAAAAATGACCTGAAGCAAAGATCCCCTTTCCCAGTTTAAACGGGCTGCCTAGAAACAAAACCAGCAGTACTAGATGCAAGGGAGAAGTCTGAATTACACACTGAAGAGTTCTGGGTCTGGAGTCAGACCCAGACTTTCAATCCTGACTTTGCCACACACAACCTGTATGCCATTGAATGAATGGCTTCACCCCTCTGGTACCAAGATTCCTCTTGGTAAAATGAGGAAACTAGATGAGATGGTTTATTCTAAGTACACCTCCAGCTCTAAATCACAGGAGTCACCTGAGTAACTAGAGAGGAGGTTTGGGATGACAAAAGAGTGCAAGACTAGGAAAGGCTCTGCTGGCCCAGGGTGAAAAAGACTGTCAGGAATTGGTTGGGGTGTCCAGACTCCACTTTGCAGCAACTGACAGAACAAGTGAGGGAGGCCATCTCTTCTCTTCCTTAGCCTCCCACTGGTTAGATGGGTGTCTGCCCTTTGGGTTGGTATCTTGTGCTGGGGAGAGGTTGCCCCAGGCTCTTCCTCCAGCCTATGAAAGCATATTAAAAGCCTCCCTCTTTAGTTCAAAGGAAATATTAAGAAATAATATTTCTCCAGCCTAAAACTCTTCCAGACTTTTCCTTCTAAGAAAGTGGGTAGAACAAAAATTAAGGTCTTTCCTAGAGGACTGGATTAAGAGTGAAAGCTAAATTTAACTCAAGTTGAGATAAGAACCTAGCATCCCTACTGGCCTGAAATGAATAGCTTACTCCTAAGGGCAGTGTCCACTTTTCCATTGATGATATTTTTGGGGTTTTTTTGGGGGGGGCTAGGCAATGGGTTAAGTGACTTGCCCAGGGTCACACAACTAGTAAGCCTCTGAGGTCAAATTTGAACTCAGGTCCCCCTGACTGCAGGGCTGGTGCTCTATCCACTTTGCCATCTACCTGCCCCCTCCACTCTTGATTAAGGTATTGATGGAAGCTAGGAGGGAGAGGAGGGGGGAGTAGGAAGTTACCTTTTTCAATCCTTGAAGGGAATGGTCCAAGAAGGAACTGGGTAATGACTATTCTGGCATGTTAACCCAAACTGTGTTTTAACATATTGTGATCATCTCCTTGTTCAAGATTCCTATAAATTCTACCTCATGTTATCTTGTGGTAAACAGACGTGTCAGGAGCTGTACCAATTTGGACAGCTCTCTCTCCAAGCTACAAACTACAGTCCTTCATAACTTGGCCCCCTCCTGTTTCTCCAGTCTCCTGACATTTACTCCCCTCTGCATACTATTCAGTCTAGCCTCCTGGATGCCCCTTGTAGGAGATGCTCCATCTTTGGACTCTGCATTTTCATTGGCTCTCCCTCCATGCCTGGAATGCTTTCTCTCTTCATTTCATCCTCTTGCCTTCCTTAAATTCAAGTTCTACGTTCTACAAGAAGGCCCCTTAATATTAGCACTTTCTCTTTGTGATTACATATATGTATATAGATAGTGTGTGTGTTACACGTACACATACATAGTTTGTATTAGAATGTACAGTATTTTTGTTTTTATTTTTATTTTTTCCTTTCTGTGTACCCCTAGTGTTTGGTACCTGGCCTGACACATAGTAGGAATTTAATAAATGTTTGTTGACTTCGCTACAGAGTGTTAAATGAAATACAATTCTTTCTGGCCTACTTGTGTATAAAAGGCACAGTATTGACATTTTCCTTTAACAACCCCAGAGCCGTCCCCGCCCTGCAACTCCCCCCCACCACGTGATTTCCCGTAACTCTTCGGTTCTCCTCCCCTACAGCTAGTTTCGTTTCTCTCTCCTCTGAAGCCATCCTGAAACTGTTTTCTTCCTTGAAGGCGTCTAGAGAGGATCTCGATGGCCGAGCTGCAGCCCCTAGCCGATGAGCTGACCTGCTCCATCTGCCTGGAGATCTTCCAGGAGCCCGTCACTACCCCATGCGGCCACAACTTTTGCTGGCCCTGCCTGGACGAGACGTGGACCGGCCAGAGCTTCCAATTCTCCTGCCCCCAGTGCCGAACACTCTTCCAGGAGAGGCCACAGCTGAAGAAGAACACGGTGCTGTGCGCAGTGGTGGAGCAGCTGCAGCAAGCGCAGAGCCGCTGGGATTGGGGGCAGCCCCACAGTGCGTCCCAAGATGGCGAGCCCTTGGACCTGCCGTCGGCGAAGGATGAAGCGGCGGGGATCGTGGCCTGTGACTACTGCTTCCAGGCTCCTGCGGCCAAGACGTGCTTCACCTGCATGGCATCCTTCTGCCAGGAGCACCTGCGTCCGCACCTGGACAACCCCACGTTCCACGGCCACGAGCTGCAGGCGCCCGTCGGGGACCTGGCCAGTCGCAAGTGCCCTGAGCACAGCCGCTTGCGTGAATTCTTTTGCTCTCAGCACGGCGTCTGCATCTGTTGCATCTGCCTGGTAGAGCACAAGACCTGCTCCCCGGTGGCCCTGGACGTGGCCACGACCGAGCTGAAGGTGGGCAGAGGGGGAGCGGGGAGAGGCACGGTGGGGGAAGTCCTGGGCTCCATGTAAGCCTGAGCCTGGGCTCTAGCCTCAGGCCCTTGCGGGAAGCCCGGTTTAGCTTCAATTTCCCTGTGCCAGGATTAGTTTCTCTCCCCTGGGGTTTCGGGCTTTCAAGGGGAAGAACCTGTAGTTGAGCCAAGAAACAGATAGGCGGCTTGTGCATGTGGGAGAGAGAGGCTGAAGCATCTCGGAGACCCTGGGCTGGGCAAAGGTTGTTTGGGTTCCTTTTCTGTGTGAGCGTGTTGATTTCTTGGTCTGCAGAAAGAGGCGAAGTAATCCTGTCCCGTGCCCAGACTTGTTAGGAGGAAAAGCGACAGTCAACGTGAGAGGGCTTGCTTGAAGAGTAGTTTTTTTGGGGTTCAAGCCCTGCTTCCTATATGGTGGCCGTGTGACCCTGGGCAAGTCACAGTGCCCCAGGTAACTTATAGAGTTCGTGCTGTTTTGCTTTGATCGAGGGAGATTCCTTCCCCAGAATTCTCTCAGAGAGGTGCTGGGTGGATCCTGAGGTCTCTTCCTATCTGTGAGACAGTATTGCTAAACCTAGGAAATCGAAGGTCCCGAAATTATTTAAAAAAGTATGGTGGGGGAGTGACGAGAAGGTCTCCTCTCAGTTTCCTTGAGACCCTGATAGAAGTGACTGCCCTAAAATCATGAAGCTGAGATAAGAGGGTCATAGATCTTAGCAGATCAGGACCTGAGGTCAAAGTGACTTGACCAGGGTGACCAAGTAGTAAATGTTTGAGGAGACATTTGAACCCAGATCCTCTTACTTCGAAGCCAAGGCTCTTTCTCCTGTGGCTTTCAATTTTCTCACTTGTAAAATGAGGGGGTTAGCTTAGGTGATCTCTAAGGCTCCTTCCAGCTCTAAATCCTATGATACAGGGTCCATCAGCCCTACTGTGAATCTCTCTGTCTGTCTCTCTGTTTCTGCCTCTCTGTCTCACACTTTGTTTCTGTCTCACTGTCTCTTTGTCTATCTCTCTGTCTCTCTGTGTCTCTGTTTCTCTACCAGGCCAAAAAATGCCTTAAAACTTCTCTTTTTTTTTTTTACATGATCTGTTGTATCTTTCGGTAAAAATGTATGCTCCTTGACAGCAGGAACTCTTTGTTGTTGTTGTTTTTCTTTGCATGTGAATCTCCTAGGATGTATATATAGTAGTAGGGATCTAATAAATTCTTGAATTGAAGGTGATTAGGTCTTTGAAGCCCAAGGCATTTTTGCAAACATTCTTTGAGCCTTATGAACTCTAGTCATCATCTTCCCTCCCTTTTTCCTTTTCAAAAATATTTTACTCTTTTAACAAATTCATTTTTAAAATTTTTAGTTCTCAAATCTCTTCCTCCTTCTCTGAAACCCATTGAGAAGGCAAACAACGATACCTATTATACTTGTGAAGTCATGCAAAGCATACCTTTTTCTATTTAATGATGAAAATTGGTTCCTCCACACACATTCCTTCTTCCTTAATCTCAATCTTCTTGGGGTTTTGAGGAGGTTTTTGGTGGCCGCATTTAAAAAAAATAACATTTGATTTTTCTCCCAGTTGTACGTAAAGATAGTTTTTAACATTTGTTGTTTTGGGTTTTTTTTGAGTTCCTAATTTTGTCTCTTCCTTCGTCACCTCCCTCTTCCCTGAGTTGGTAAGCAATTTGATGTAGGTTATACACGTTCAGTCCTGCAAAACATATTACAAAATTAGTCATGTTGTGAAAGAAGACACAGACCCAAAGGGGGAAAAAAACCCACGAAAAATACAGAAAAGTGAAAAATAGTAAGCTTGCATCTGCATTTAGAATCAATCAGTTCTTTCTCTGCAGGTGAATAACATTTTTCATCATGAGTCCTTTGGAATTGTCTTGAATCATTGTATTGCTGAGAATAGCCAAGTCATTCACAGCTGATCATTGTACAGTATTGCTGTTACTGTGTACGATGTTCTCCTGGTTCTGCTCAATTAACTTTGCATCAGTTTGTACAAGTCTTAATAGGTTTTTCTGAAATCAGCCTGCTCATCATTCCTTACAGCACAGTAATATTCCATTATACTCATATACCACAGCGTATGCAGCCATTTCCCAATTGATGGGCCTCCCCTCGATTTCCAATTCTTTGCCACTACAAAAAGTGGTTGCATTTTAAAATTTTGAATTCCAAATTCTCTCCCTTCCTTTCTTCTTCCTTCCCCTCTCCTTGAGAAGGCAGATGATTTGATGTAGATTAGACATATGTAGGTCATGCTACCAAAGAAAACACAGACAAAAAAAATAATCTGTAAAATAAAGGAGATTAGATGTTCTTTAAAGTTGCTTCCAGCTCTAATATTCTAATTGTGATATATCCAAGGTAGTAGCAGACCACCTCTGTGTCCAACATTCTGTCTTCTCAAGTCCCTGACCACATAACATGGCTTCTGAGTTCCCTTCTAGCTCTGTGGTTCTGTGATTGCCTATTTGGGGCTGAGGCTTTACCCAAGAGACAGGTTTTTTTGGTTAATCTAATAGGGCACCATCCTATAATTTGGGCTTTAAACAGTACACTTCTCAGTGACCTGTGTTTTCTGAATAACTCTATCTCCCTACTGTTATCATGTCAAATTTGGCTTTAAGGTCTGGCTCTGGATTTTGGACTGAGTTAAGGAAGGTTAACATTGCCAGTCAAACAGGTGAAATGAAGTTATTTCCTGGGTGCCTAAGAGGTCGTATGCAACCTTATTGTCAAATGCTGACCTCTTCTCCCATCCACATTTCTGTGTCCACAATCTGAGTTTGGAATCAGGTTTTCCATGAACTTGCTATGTGACCTTGGACAAGTCACAGTAAGAGTGGGAGAGGTGCAAGTAACCTTAGATATCTTGGAGTTGGAGGAATCTTAACCTTTCTTTATGTATAGCCCATGTATAAGCCTGTGTACCCCTTCTCAGAATAATGTTTTTTAATTCATAAAATAAAATATAATACATAGGATCATTAAAGAAACCAGTTATAGAGAAATATAGTTACCAGACTATTAAAAGAATAAGTTCACAGACTCTGTTAAAAACACCTTATTAGGTCTAATTAAATCTAAATTTCCCCATTTTGCAAGAGAGACTACTGAGACCCAGAAAACTGAAATGACCTGTCCAAGGTCTTACACTAAGTTAGGAACTCTGACTATGTTTCTTCATCTGTAAAATGAGAGAGGTAATCCGTACCTATATCACAAGATTGTTTGGGAGGTGAAAATGAGTCACTTAAAATGAGAGATGAATTCTTTTTAAAATTAAATTTTTTGCTGGTTTTTAAAAAATTATTAATTTTTTATTCTGAATTTAGGAAAAAAGCAACTAAAGTGATCATTTCCATATATGTAGAAGAACAGAAAAAGAGAATTGGCATAGAAAATTAGTTCTTTACAAATGTATAGCGTTTGGGATACAGCAAGGGCACCTGGCAGCTTCTGGGAACATCATGGGAGTTGGGCTGAGGAACACTGCCAGTCAATCACTTGAATTTCTCTCACCCTGTTGTTTTTAATTGCAGTCTAAGATGAAGCAGAAGCTGACAACCGTATATGGTCATATCAATATGGCTTCAAGTGCCTTGAGAGATGTAAAGTTGAAACAGCATGCAGTCCAGGTAAATAGGCAATGCCTTTACCAGTCATCCAAGCTTAGATGACTTAGCTCCCTGACTCCCAGCTGTCCCATTTTAGTGGAGATATGACAAATTGGGAGCATGCCCAGCAGCTTCTATCTAGGATTAGAGAGACCCATGCCTGAAACCTTCTGATTCTAATTTGAAGATTAAAATTTCCAAATATTTGGAGGTCTACCATGGGGAAGATGGATTAGACTGATTCTGTTTACAAGGAGAGGGCAGAACTAGTGGTTAGAAGAGGCATAATTCAGCTCACTGTCATTCGAGTCCACTAATAAGAACTTTGCACCAATTAAAGTCATCTGTCAATGTAACTGGTTGCTTTGTGAAGCATTAACTTCCCCATCCCTGGGTATGTTCCAACAAAGCCCCAAAGACCAATTTTTGGAGATTGTTGTAGAGTGGGGAAGGTTGGATTAGATGACATCTAAGGTCCTTTTGAACCCAAAGATTCTATGCTTCTCTAGGTCTTACAAGTCATTCCAACCCTCCTTGAGAGCGAAGAATCAAAGTTGAGCTTGGAAATCCTAGTTACATGTCAAATAGGGAATCATTTCAATGATTGATTTAAAAGGTAACCTTGGAGTCTTGCACCCAGTTCTCCCTCTGACTGCTAAGTAGAGATATTGACAAATTGGGGGGCATGGCCAAAGGTTCACATCCAGGATTAGAGGGACCCATACCTGAAGCGCAGTGATTAGAGGCTTCAAATATTTGGAAGTTTACCATGGGGAAGATGGATTCAATTGATTCCATTTGCAATCAGAGGGCAGATGTAGCCCTTAGCTTGTGTTAGGTTATCTAGCACTACTCTAGTGAAATGACTGTTATGGGATAAGGGAAGAGCTCTGTAGAAGCACTGGGACTGTTCATCTTATTTAAAGCCACTCCAAGTTAAAATCTTTCTTTGGATCCCTTAGGATACAGCAGCTAGAAAGATGGACTTGTTGAAACGTGAATATGAAGAAATGAAAGTCCTCATTGACTCAGAGGAGAAGAGTGCTCTAAAGAAGCTGAAAGATGAAGAAAAGAGAGTTTTGGACAAATATGACCATATTCATCAGGTCCTGCTCAAGAAAAAAGGGGAAATTGAGTCTATAAAAGAAGAGATTGAACGTTTGCTCACGAAAAATGATGAGATTGCCTTTTTGGAGGTGAGTCCTCATTGAGTCAATCCACAAGGGCTATATTGAATGCCTGCCTTGTCTCTTATTGGGCCAGCTGTTCCTCTGTTTCCCCCCTTTAAGGAGTATCACTGTTGCTGTTCTAGAACTGTGATTTCATCAGAGCAGGGAACTTCCAATGTGGAAATACACAATGTAGATGAGCAAGTAAGTGATCTATAATTCAGCCTCAGAGAGTTACACTGAGAAGTATGTGTCAGGGGAAGGCCAGCTCTCTGGACATTTTCTATTATATGTTGTCTTTTCCCATTGCAATGTAAACTGCTCCAGGGTAGGGACTGTCTTTTTTCTTGTATTTGTATCCCCAGCCATAGTGCCTGGCATTAAATGCCTGTTTCCTTAGTGTGCCTCACTGCCTCCCTAGCCATTATAGGGTGCTAAAAGTATATGAGAACATGGAGCCTGCCCTTCAAAAAAAAAAGTTTTACTGATTCATCTTATATTTATGCCATTATCATTTCAATATCCCCTCCATTTCTCCTGATTGAACCCTTCCTTATGACAAAGAAAAACCAGTTAGTAGATGTGCCAATTATGAGCAGCTTGGTGGCACAGTGGATACAGTACTGGGCTTAGAGTCAGGAAGACTCATCTTCCTGAGTTCAAATGTGGCCTATGACAACTTACAATCTGTGTGACCCTGGGCAAGTCACTTAACCCTGTTTACCTCAGTTTCCTCACCTGTAAAACAAGCTGGAGAAGGAAACGGCAAACCACTCCAGTATCTTTGTGAAGAAAACCCAAAATGGGGTTATGAAGAATCAGACCTGACTGAAAAATGACACACAATCATACCTAATACAGCAACTGGCCCTGTTAATGCATACAACATTCTATCCTAGTGGTGTTCTGCCTCTCACTCTACTGGGAAGAGGTAGGTATATTATCTCTTCTACTGCACTAGATAAAACTTTGGACACAGAATCAGGAAGCCCTGAGTTCAAATACAGCTTCACATACTTCCTAGCTGTGTGACCCTGGGAAATTCACTTAACCACTTTCTATCTCAGTTTCCTCACCTGTACAATGGTAATTATAATGGCACCCACCTCAGGATTGTTGTGAGGATAAAATGAAATAATGTTTTGAAAGCCCATTGCAAACCTTAAAGGAGTATCTAAATGCTAGCTATTATATTATTATTATTATTTTTCAGTTACTTAGAGTTCTACTTCCTTTTAATTTTCTCTCCGTTTGTATTGTTGTAGGCATGTGCATGTGTTGCTCCTGATTTTACTCCTTTCATTCATCATCAGGTCATACAAAACTCCCTGTGTTGCCTTTGATTCACACTTATCATTTCTTACTGCACAACACTGTTCCATTGCATTCCTGTAGCCTTTCTCCAATGAGTACTTATTTTTGCTTTCAGTTCTTTGCTATCAGAGAAAAGGCTGCCATGAACATTTTGTACATGTTGACCCTTTATTTCCGACTTTGAATTTCTTGGGCTTATTGCCCAAGGGTCTCTGGGTCAAAGGGTTACAGCTCCACCAACAGCATGTTAGTATACTTGTCCTCCCACAGCCCCTCCAATACTGAATCTTTTTTTTTTAATCATTTTCTCCAATTTGCTTGACATGAGATAAAGCCTCAGAGTTGTTTTAACTTGACTTTTTCTTACTATTTAGTGATTTGGAACATATTGTCAAGTGGTTACTTAGAGTCTGCAGTTTTTCTTTTAAAAACTTTCTAGCCTTTGACCACTGGTCTATTAAGGAGAAAGGCTCTTGATATTATACGTCTCTGTCCAAATCCTTTGATTTGGAATGTTATTGAATAGTCAGAAATGAGGACTGTGAGGAGTTCAGAGACATATGGGAAAATCTGCATGAAGATGATGTGGCTGGAGGACTCTCCTCCCTTTTCAGTATCTGCCTGGTTTGTCCTCATCCTCATCTACCATCCTTCCCATGTGGCTCAGTGATAGAACTTTACTAGGGAGCAGCAAATGAAGGTCCTTCCCACCTCCACACACATGCCCTTCTGCCTTAGTTTAGATGTCGTTTCATTTGATCCTTGTAATTATGGCGAGGACGACCCACAGACTGATTTGTCCCAGGCCTTACACTTCCCTAGCATGGAATTCAGTTCTGTACTCCCCACACCCTAGCAAACGCCCTGCCTAAACTCAGCCAAACGTTTCCTTTCAGTTTTTCTAGGAGTTGGGGAGAAGTGGAGGGTCTCCCACAGTGGTGCACTTTCACCTGGTTTCCCCTTGTGGCCAAGGCATACATGTGCATGAAGGTTTGATTATGTGAGAGATAGTGTGGTACAATGAAAAGAGAGCTGACCCCAAAGCCAGGAAGATGTGGATTCAGGTTCTGCCTCAGACTCATACTGGTTAAGTGACTTTGCAGGGCTCTAGGCAACTCTAAGCCTATAAGATGCAAAGCAGGTGCTGATCTGCGTTGGTAGAGGTCTTTCTTTAAGTAGGAGTTCCCTATACCGTGAAATCCCAGGCTGAGTCCCTGTCTCAGGTTCAGGGTGTCACCTGTGACATGGCAAAGCTACCTAGACCTGAAAGGATGAACTCTGGGATACTGGGCAAGTTGCTTTAGCACCTTTGGTCCAATTCAATTCAAGAAACATTTGGTCAGGGTTATGGCTACCAAAATGACATGCTTGCTCTCAGTGAGTTGGTTGTCTGTTGGGTGGGGGGAGGAAGATATATGTACAAAAAAAGTGTAATTGGAGGTTATCTGAGGAAGGAGACGACTGACAATGGAGGGATCAGGGAAGCTTTCATGGCAACTGAACTGAGCTTTGAAGGAAGTCGAGGATGCTGAGAGGAGAGTGGAGGAGGGAGTGCATTTAAAAAAGATGTATTTTATTGCTGTTCTTTTACATCTATGTTCCTTCCCACTGACAGCCTCCCTTGTAACTAATCAGAATATTGAGCAAAATACAATGGCCACATCAGAATATACTTCCCGTATTGCACACCTCTGGTCCAGTAACTCCTGGAGGAAAGATGAAACTCATACTTCACCCACAGCCCTCAGAGGTCATTTTTGGTCACTACTTTGATCTGCCTTTTGGAATCTTACTAAGTGCCCTCCTCTCCCTTTCCATTGTTCTCCTGGTCCTACTTATTTCATTAGGCTTCTCTTTAAGGATTGGTCATTTCATACAGCCCATTCATAATTCACTTCATTTGTACATGACATTTTACTCATTCCCCAGCTATTGAATATCCACTTTGTTTCTGCTATAATAAAGAAGTGTTGCTCTAAACTTTTTTCTATACCTGGAATCTTTGGAGGGAATGCATCACAAGCATGAGAGCTAGTCATTTGTAAAAACATGGAGGAAGCAGGAGATGAAATGTGGAGGTCAGGAACAGCTATACTTGAACACAAAGAGTTATTAATGGAGTAGAATAGTTTGAGATAAGGCTGGAAAGGTAGGTTGGAGCCAGATTATTTAGGACTTTCAAAGGCAGGCTAGGGAGTTTATAAGCAATGGGTAGCCACTGAAGGGTTTTGAACAGGGAAGTAATATGGTCAGGCCTATGCCACTGGGAGATTATTTTGGCAGCTATATGAAGGGTGATTTGGAGAGAGGAATGATTGAAAACTAAGCAACCTATTAGGAAGCTATTATAAAAGTTCTACTAAGAAGTGTTGAAGGACTGAAGTTCTGTGTGTATGGAAGAGAAGAAAGGATGCATGTGAGAGATTGTGGAGGGCTAGGTGTAGCAACTTTTTGCATATAGGATAGGGGGCAAGGAGAGGCATGCAGCAAACATGACTTCTAGGCTGCAAAACTACATGGTTTCAAGGGAGCCTTTGAGATGTTTCAGTGCATAACCCTCATTTTCAGAAGGGAAAACAGGTCTAGAAATGTTCAGTGAGAGGGCTGAGCTAAGTGGTGCTTCATCATGGTCCCTTTTGTGATTCTCTGTAGCTTAATCTCGTGCACTTTTCCTGGGCTAACCACCTGCCTTGTTTTAGAAAGCCTCAAAGCTGCAAGAACTTGTCATCAGGGCTGTGTATGTACCAAAGAATGAATTAGACCAAGAGATGATCCACAATGTTTATCAAGGTGCCTACTCCCTTAAAGACTTTTTAAAACAGAAAATAAACAACCTTCAAGAGAAGAAAACAGAGGAGGCTACTAGTCCAGGTAATTACTTAAAAACAAACAAACAAGTATTTTGATCTTAAGAAACACCAAATCCAACTGGAGTTTCTATATTCATAGTAGGATAGAAAAATATTTATACATTTAACTACAGACATTAATTATACATAGCTTGCTTTTCTTTTTTCAAGGTGGTTTTCAAAGCTGTTCTGCTTACCTGCTGGCCTTACTTCTGTTTTCTTCTGCACACTGAAAAAAATAGTTAAATGATTCTTTTTTTCATTTTGCTACCTTTTTTGTGTGTGTGTGGGGGGACCCTAGCCCTAACCGCTTCTTTCTCCTTCTAAGCCCTATTGGAGATTTAAAAAAAAGAAAAGAAAGTCCTTCTGACATTTATACACAGCCAAGCAAATCAAATTCTCACATTTACTGTGTCTGAAAATATATGTCTTACTATTCAGCTTGAGTCCCTTATTTTTCTGTCAGCAGGTAGGTAGCATACTTCCTTATCAGTCTTCTGGAATTGTGATTGATGCATTGATCAGAGTCCCGAAGTCTTTCAAAGGTGTTTTTCTTTATACTAATGTTGTTATTGTAAAAAAAAAATGTTCTGTTCTGCCCTCTTCACTCTGCATCAGTTTATATGAATCTGGAACTATCCCTGTCATCATTCCTCAGTAGCCCCAGAATTACTAGTCATTATATTTGGGACAAAAATTCTATTCTGGATGGTAGGGTGGAGATAGTTGGGGGTTATGGTGAGTAGTTTTGGGGAGAACTGAAACATCCTCTCCATACTGGACAAGTTGGGGAAGGAAATGAGAGTTGATACCTTTTCAAAACCCTTTTCTCCTCCATTGTCTCTGCATGCTGTTTAAAGCCAATAGCCAGGTTCTACTCTACTTTTCTACCCTTATTACACATTGTTCCCTTTCTCATATTCTGCATGAAGAACTGGCCTTCTCCCAACTCTCAACTCTCTTCCTTTGCATAGACTGTACCCCATGTCTGCAATATATTCTCTCCTCATCTCCAACTCTTAGAATCCCTGTCTTCCTTCAAAACTTAGTTGAAATATCTTCTACACCTTCTGTGTTAGTTCCTTCTTAATTAACATTCCCCTTCCTCTCTCCTCAATTACCTTGTATTTTAAAGAATCACAGAATTTTTGAGCTGGAGTACCCTTGGTGGCTGTCTAGACCAACCCATACATTAAAAAATCCTCTGAGGAAAATTAAAATTAATACTACTTTGATTCTATAATGTTTTGATTTTATATTGTAATTGGATCTATATCTGCCTAAAATTACCTTCCCATGTCCTTCAGTTGTGGTTTGAGTTAAAGTTATGACTTAAAGAAAAGTTGTTTTCTCTGATACAGGTAGCCCCTAGGATACTTCCATGACATCTGTTTGTTATATTCAAGCCCCACAAGTTAACTTGGCACCATCCTGCAAAGATATGTCTTCAGTCCTTGGATGTCCTTGTGCAATTAGGGGAGTTTTTCTCTTTTCCAAGGAGACTGCAAATAGTTTTGATTCCCTAGCAAAGATTGCAAGATGCAGATGGGTCCCATTGAACAATGAACACTCCTTAGTTGTCAAAGAGGGGCAATGATTAGCCTCATGTGAATGGCAACCCACCTTTTTCAGTTTAGCCAATTGTAATGCTCCTGTCTCAGCCCTACAACCTCTCACTTCTTCTCTATGCCTATCAAAACCTTTTCTTTGTTGCATATCATAAAGAGGTCTCCTCCTTCTTACTGAGGTTGCCAGTTAGACCCACTTTTTAACAGCTGTGTACCTCAGTTTATCTTTATTAATTTTATTTGCCACACCCTAATATAAAATACCCAACAAGTTGTCAGCTAATCTTTACTTGAAGACCTCCAACGAGGGGACATTCCACTCTTGGACAGCTCTAATTATTGTGAAGTTTCTCTTTGCAGTTTCCAACCATTACTTCTGATGCTTCCCTCTAAGGCCAAATAGAGTAAGTCTAATCCCAGCTAGGTGGTGCGGTGGCTAGAGTGCCCAGCCTGGAGTCAGGAAGACTCATCTCCCCAAGTTTAAATCAGGCCTCAGACGCTTCCTGGCTCTGTGATCCTGGGCAAGTCACTTAACCCTGTTTGTCTCAGTTTCCTCATCTGTAAAATAAACTAAAGGAGGAAATGACAAACCACTTTAGCATCTTTTCCAAGAAAACCCCCAAATGAGATGGATAAGACTGAACAAGAACAAAACAACAAATCCTTCCTCCATGTGACAGCCCTTCAGATGCTGGAAGACAGCTATCATGTTCTCCCTGAGTCTTCTCCATACTAAATATTACCAATACCCTGAACTGATCCTCCTAAGAAATGGATTCAAGGCCCTGCATTATCCTGGTTCCTCTCCTCTGGACTCTCTCCAGCTTACCAATGTTCTTCTTAAACTGTGGCAACAAGAACTGAACACAGTATTCCAGATGAGGTATGACTAGGGAATTGCACAGTGGCCCTATTATGTCCTTATTCCTAGATGCAGCCCAGGATTACATTAGCTTTTTTGTCTCCCACATCAATCCTATTGCTGACTCATGTTAAGCTTTTGGTCCACTGAAATCCCCAGATCTTTTTAAGAATAACTTCTGTCTAACCATGTCTCTCCCATCTTGAACTTGTGAGATTTATTTTTTGATCCAAGTACAGGGACTTTTACCTTTATCTTAATTGAATTTCATCTTATCAGATTCAGCCCAATATTCCAGGCAGTCCAGCTTTTTTTTTTAAGTCCAGATGGTTTTGAATCCTGATTCTATCATTCAATATCCTAGAGATCCCACCTAGCTCTGTATTATCTTTGTGCAAAGTTTCATGAGCATTCCATCTATGTTGTTATTGTTTCACCATTTTTCAGTCCTGTTGGACTCTTTTGACCTCATTTGGGGTTTTCTTGGCAATGATACTGGAATGCTTTGCCATTTCCTTCTCCAGTTCATTTTATAGATGAGGAAACGGAGATAAACAGGGTTAAGTGACTTGCCCAGGGGCATACAAGTAGTTTCTGAGCATTCCATCTATACGTTTAACTGAATCACTGGTAAAAATGTTAACTAGCACAGGGCCAAATTCAGATTTATGGAGTTCTCTCTTGGAGACCTTCTGCCATAATGATATTGAACTATTAGTAAATATTCTTTGAGTCAGGCCATCCAATAAGTTATGGATCCATGTAATTGCCTTCTTGTCTGGTCCCTTTCTCTCCATCTTTTCCACAAGAATAGTATGAGCAAAGGTGTGCTGATAATTGTGTGACCCCTAGCAAGGGGCTGGGAAAGGAAGAGGATGTTTAACTTAAATTATTCACATTTTCTCCATCATCTTCAGCCTCAAGACTAACAAAACACAAAACCAACCTTGATTTGTAGTGTTTGCCTATTTTTGAAGTGTGAATGTTCACACTGACAATTTAACAGTTGCCTCTTGTTAGCTGATTAGAGCTGGCTCCAGCATGCCCCTGAATATGAAGCACTTTATGAAGAACTTTACCAACATTCAGGGAAAGTATGTCTATGCTATTCCTTTCATCTACTTGTTGACATATTCTGATGACAAAGGAAAAGAGGTTATTCTGGCATGACCTGTTCCCCTAGGGGGCAACCTGGCCTTTTGAAATCATTACTTCCCTTTCTAGAAATTCATGGAATCTTTAATGAGTTTCCAAGAATTTCCCCAGGAGTTGAAATGAGTTTGTAGACTCTGTTCTCTTCCCTTTTTTCTTTTTTTTTTTTTTGAAAACTGGGATAATATTTGCCATTCTCTGACCCTGCAATATCTCTCCTATTTCCTGTGATCTTTCAAATATTACTGACAGTGGAAAATCAAGCATGCCTGCCAGTTCTTTTATTAGCAAAGGATATAGTTGACTGATGCCAAGTGATGCTTATTCATCAACATCAGCTAAGTTTCTCCAACCATCATCTTACTCATCTTGGGTATCAGTTCCTTTTCACTCATTTTTGCTTCATCATTTCCACTGTAAAGGTCATTGCCCTTTACAGAGAAAAGAGAAGTGATATATGCATCAATCAGCTGTACTTTCTCTCTGCGGTTAATTATCGTTGCATTTACCCTCGAGTAAAGGTTTTATCCCATCTTTCATCCTAATTTAGGTTTTTTATTTTTTTAAACCCCCTCCTTTTTTTTTCTTTTCCTTTTTCTTTTTTAGCATTTCTCATCAGCCTCAGCTTGTTTTGAACTTTAGCTCATATGCTACGGAGTTGTTTTTTTTTATGATCTGTTTCACACTTTTGTGTGTATCTTCTGTTACCTGACCTTGCTTCTTATTTCTGTACTCTGCCCCCCATCCCCACCTCCAAACCTCACTTGTTCAGTGAGTTGTCTCTGCATCCACATCAGTCTCTTTAGACCAGTCCCATTTTTTTTCTCATCATTAGAACTATTTCCCTTTGTATCTTGAGAATTTCATCCTTGAGAATCTTTTCCTTGGGCTGATTTTCCTTGTATCATTTTACTCCATGGGACCTTACTCGTTTTTCCTTTGGAGACATTAAAATCTGCTTTCGCCAGATCCAGGGTGCATGGCAGACTATGCCTGCATCTCCTCTCCTTCTCCGTTGCAGTCTCTTAGGTATATTCATTTCTCCCTTAGCATTCTTATTATTCCCTCTCCAGTAACTGGTTACTTCCCGTTTGGGAGAATCAGATCCAAAATAGAATTTCCTCTTGTTGTTTCTTCTACTTCGTGAAGAATGAAATAAATTGTACTTTGGCAAATCAAGAACATATTAACTGCTCTGCTTCTGGCAGAGCCTTAGAGTTCCATCAGATGTCTGGATAATGGTAGTGCCCCAATCACTACTATATCACGCCTCTACACCAGGCTTGTGATGTATTTCTGTGCTTCTTGTCCATTTCTCTTTCCATCCAGGTGGTCTGTATTATACTTCAGTGACAAAATCATTCTTGTTTCTCCCTCCGTTGAACTTCACCAAATACATTCTGTCATGATTCCATCCCCCTGCTCCTGTATTTCCTCATATGAGTATATCTTTTCAATATTCAGTGTTACCACCTCTGTCAACCTTTTACCTATTCTGTTTCTTTTGGAATGAAATACACCTCTCCAGAGCCTCAGTCCACTCATGGGTTTTAATCTCCCAATTCTCAGTGATATTTTCGAAGTCAAATTTATGTCCTTGCATTAGGACTTCTGTTGCATTTTGCTTGTTGCCTAAACTTTGGGCATTAAACATTTGAGGCCACAGGTTTTGCCAAAGGATCTGTTCTTGTCTTTTGGCTCCTATGAACTTCAGGGTGTTGAATTGATTCTCTCCCTTTTTCATAGCTCCACCCTGTGTTATCTAGCTTGAGGGATGTCTGCTTCCTCCCCCTCCCTTTTAGTTTAAAGCTCCTGTGATTAAATCGGCAAGACACTCAGCCAATTTCCAGGCAGCTAGATAACTCAGTGGATGTAGCACTGGTCCTGGAGTCTTCCTGACTTTTTGAACCTGAGTTCAAATCTGGCCTCAGATATTCACTAGCTGTGTGACTCTTGGCTGGTCACTTAATCTCTGTTTGCCTAATCTACTGGAAAAGAAAACGGCTGACTATTCTAGTATCTTTGCCGAGAAAACCCCACACAGGGTCATGAAGAGTTAGACGTGCCTGAAGAGCAACTCCATTGTGGCCCAGAAATCTCTTGTCTACGTATTTTAGGCCACGCTCAAGAAGCCCAGATTTCATTTGCAGACGCTACCTTCTTAGCCAGCTGTTGATAGCTCAAATTAATTTTTTTTCTTTTGCATCGCTTTCATTCAGGGGACAGCAGTGAGGAAAACAAACTGAGGCCGCTTCAGTTTATTGATAATCACTGACAGTGACTTTTTAGGCTACCGTTTGATGTTGTTGCTGTTGTTTCAGTCACGTCCGACTCTTCCTGACCCCATTTGGGGTCTGCTTGGCAAAGAGACTGGAATGGTTTGCCATTTCCTTCTCCAGCTTATTTTATGGATGAGGAAACTGAGGCAAACAAGGTTGAGGGACTTGCCCAGGGTCACACAGCTAGTAACTATCTGAGGCCAGATTTGAATTCAGGTCTTCCTGACTCCAGGTGTAGTGCTCTATCTACTGTGGCCACCTAGTTGCCCATAGTACCATTTGTGCCCATATTAATCTCCAGAAGTTGTCATCTGTTTTGATGAATCTTGGGAGTCTTTATGGTAGGTCTTCAACCCTTTCTTTTCTTGTTACCAGGTGGATAAGTAGCTGCCTCCATACCCCGAATTGGGGATTCACCTACTATTACTACAATTACTATTATTTGTCACTTCTTCTATGACCCTTACTAAATATCTCATCTGGTAGCTTTGGTGGCTCTACTCTACCATCTTATACAGGA
This sequence comes from Phascolarctos cinereus, assembly GCF_003287225.1. NCBI lineage: Eukaryota > Metazoa > Chordata > Mammalia > Diprotodontia > Phascolarctidae > Phascolarctos > Phascolarctos cinereus. Next base: position 313,353,204 of record NW_027555958.1, on the reverse strand, counting down.
CTAATTGCAGGGAATCACTACCTTCGATTACTCTCTGATTCTCCCTCAATCTTTTACTTATTTACATTGTATAGACTTTATTTCTGCCTATATGTTTGCATTGTCTTCCACCTGATAGAGTATCAGCTCCACAGAGAACAAGCCAAGCACAGTTTCACTAATGTATCTGTATCCTTGGTGCCAGGTGAATAAGAAGTGCTTGATGGTTAATTGATAGCCCCGCTCCTGATCTCTCTTCTGGATTCAGCTGGGCGGTTTTCATTATCATTTGGTTGTTTATTTCTTTTTTATAAAACAGACTTTGCCACCACCCGGTCATCTCCTGGCAGAAGCTGGCTGATTAGTTTGGGGCCACTTAAATCAACTTTAAGGGAATTTTACATTTGATCCAAGTCATAACTTCTCTATGTTGTGATCTGTCAGCACCTCCTAGCCATATCATTTTGCTCATTAGCCTTACCACTAAAAAGTTGGTGTAGGCCAGAAAAGAAGAAACTCCAGATTGGTCTGCTAACTACCTTCTTCACTGAAATTATACTTGATTGGGTGGAGAGGCCATTGGAAAGTGTTGACCAAAATGAAGTGTTTAAATCGTCCATTAATTTCAAATATCCAAATTCTCCCTATTCCCCCAGTGTGTCTCAATTAACTTGTTAAGCATTTATTAGGCTTCTGCTCATATTCAAGGCATGTGCTAGACGTTCAGGGGGATTACAAGGACAGACAAGTATAGGCACAATCATTCTATGGCTTAGAGTCTAGTACAGACAACTGGTATATAAAACAGGTTGGCTTAAGTGCACAAGAGTGGTGCAGACATGCTCAATAAGCATTTATTAAGCATCAGCTGTGTGCCAGGCACTGTGCTAAGTGCTGAGTATATAAACAAAAGCAAAAAACAGTTCAGGGAGCTCAGAGTTTAATGGGAACCAACACGCAAACAACTATGAACAAAGCAGACGTGCAAGATAAACTGGAGAGAATCATCAGAGGGAAGGCACTAGCGTGAAGTCATGGCACTGGTAGAACCAAGGAGGCCAAGAGATGAGGTCTGTCTTGGGGGAAATCAGTGAAGACTTGTAGAAGCATAGAACTTTAGAGCTGAAAGGGATCTCAGAGAGCTAGCTCCAGCTTTGTGGGGGAGGTGCATTTGTGTTGGGTCTTAGGGGATGGGCAAGATTTCAGTTGTCACAGATGTGGGAGAAGAGTATGATAGGTATGGTAAATGTTGTGAGTACAAGTACAGAGGTAAGAAATGATGGGATGTTTCTAGGAGATAACAGGTAGTTTGGCTGGGCTGGAGAGAATCTTGTTAAATGAGACTAGGAAAAAGCAGACTGAGAATAGATGGGGTTAGGGGTAGGGCTTTGCGTTGGGTTGGGGAGTTTGCAGAGTGGCTGATGTGTTTGTTTGAAGCTCAGTTGTGTGTACTGATCCCAATCTCTGTTGGAATAGATGATTCTGGAAAACCTTCGTCTTTCTTTGGACCAACATATCCCAACAGAGAGTATCGCCAAACAAGACGGATGCCCAGTAAGTGATTCCTCCTAAGGCTATACCCTGCTGTGCCTATGGTGATGCTTTTTGCTGAGGAAATGGCTAAGCCTGTTGGTAGGTGTTACTGGTAAGATGCTCATGGTTCTCTTTTCATCTCTTAAAAGGGGACAAGCCAGGGGACAAAGCAGAGCCCAAGCCACAGAAGCAGCAGCAAGAGAAAAGTGGGGTTACAGATGAGAGTAAGTAAACGTGGAAAAACAAAAAGCAATTGGGTTTTTGTTTGTTTCTTTTTGCCATCTCTACCCTGAGGAAGCGAAAAGAATTTTGCCTTGGCCAGTAGATGCTGGGTAATCATCCAGTTCAACCCTCTAATTTTGCCGATAAGGAAACAAAGCCAGAGAAATTTAGTAACTTGTCGGAGGACATAAGTACTAAGTAGCAGAGTGACTATTCTAACCCAGGTCTTCCAGTGACCTTTTATTTAAACTTTAGATTGAAATGTTTTCATGTTTGGGTTCGGGGGGGAAAATACTTTTCACTTTTGGATACATTTTATTGCTGCCTTTTGTTTTTGCATCACAGTAATTTCTGGAACATCCTTCCTCTTTCGTCCCCCAACCCTTCAAAATTGAACCCTCCCTTGTAACAAAAACAGACAAAACACCCAATTGTTTCAAGCAGAAAACACATTCCAAGTTACAAAAGCCTGACACAGGACCTTCTGGCCTCTGGATGTCAGTGCCCGTGTTTACATAGTACTTTACAGGCTGCAGCACATCCCAACAGCCCTGGGTCATTGAAGGATAGGGGACAGAACAGGGGGTGTTTAAGCTGGAGAAGAGGAGATAGGGGGTGATGTGAGAGTGCTTTTCAAGTTATCTGGCACGTGCATATGCATATAGCAGACTGCATATGATAAGATATACAAGATTCTTTCCTAGTAGATCCCTGTCTTTGCTGGGAGGAAGGAGGTAAGAATGTCACTTTCTTCTGAAGTATTTGAGAATTTGGTGGGGATACCTGTAGACCATAGAAAAATTTAAGAAGGGGCAGGGGGGTCAAAGAAAAGGAAAGAAAACTGAGTCACTGAAAGATTTTTTTTTAAATGCACAGAAAAGAACAGGACAGCCACAAGTAATCACAGATAAGCAAGAAAGCTTTGAGAGTTTAAATGTTGAATTTATTATGTATTTAAAAAGAAAAATGAACTCTATATAATAGAGATCTGCAATTTCATGTAATCCTTTTTTCTTTTCTACTATACGTATGGAAGTACCTTTTTATTCTATTTGTCAAGTTCAGAATTTTTTTAAAAAGAAAAATAGGTGGAGATTAATTGATGGGGGTAGGCAAGAGTCTCTTGTTTAAAATGTAAACGTGGAGTCAAAATTTAAAAAATATGTAGTAGCTTTACTTTTAATGTGCATGTGTATATATTATGAATTTCACCATGGGAACTATAAATAAAACAACCAGACCACGGGGAAGATGGGATCCTGAGTTAGGTCAGATGTGTGGTTATCCTTCAGAGCAGATAGGAAGGTAACTAGATAGATAAAGCATTTATTAACTACTTAAGAAAATCTAAAGGGTATTTTTTAAAAAAGAAATGAAAAAGGGGCAGCTAGGTGGCGCAGCAGATAAAACACTGGCCCTGAAGTCAGGAGGACCTGAGTTCAAACAAATCTGGCCTCAGACACATAACACTTAATCGCTGTGTGACCCTAGGCAAGTCACTTAACCCCAATTGCCTCACCCCCCCAAAAAAATCAAAGAAGGTATTAAGCTCGTTCTTTACAATTTTGCAACATTCATTTCCCCATGTTTTGTGACATTGTTGTATTTATTGTGTAAATTGTTTTCTTGGCTCTGCTTACTTCACTTTGCATCAGTTCATGTAAGTGTTTCCATACTTCTCTGTATATTTCATGCTCATCATTTTTTTTTGTTTTGGGGCTAGGCAGTAGGGTTAAGTGACTTGCCCAGGGTCACATAGAATGAGAACCTGAAGGGTAGAGTGGAACAGGAAAAAAGACACAGAAGAAAAAGGACATTAGTTTAGCCACCAAAAGAGACTATAGAGTCCATCTAGTCTAACTCCCTTATTTTACAGAAGAAGAAACTGAATCCCAAAGAATATAAGTGATTTTCCCAAGGTCACACACCTAATATTTATGCTGTGTATACTTATATGCCTGTACCTTACACAGTGCTTGAACATAGCAGATGCTTAAAAAATCCTTATTGATTGATATTTATATCAATTACCTATATATCTTGGACAGCAGACATATTTGTGGGAAAGATTTTTTTCTCTAATTAACAGCTTCTCTTATAATTCTTATTCAAATGCATTGATTTTCTTCATGCAAAAGCTTTTCAACTTTATGAAATAGTCCATTTTATCTTATATGATCACATTTCTCCCTTATTTAGGTGAGAATTCTTCCCCTAGTGTAATCCTTATGTTATGGTGTAAGATACTGGTCTGCATCTAATCTGCCAAATTACTTTCCAGTTTTCTCATTGTGATTCAGGGAGTCTTTGATACTAGGTGTTTTAGGTTTGTTGAACACTAAACCACTATGCAAGACTATTTCTGAGTCTTGTTGACCTTGTCCATTCCATTGATCAACTCCTTAATTTTTTTTAACTTGTATCAAATAATTTTGATTAGTGTTTTTTACTATAGTTTAAGATCTGGTAATGTTAGGCCTTCTTCATTCCTTTTTTTTTTGCATTTATTTTCTCTGAGGTTCTTGACCTTTTGTTCCATTAGATGAATTTTGTTATGTATCTAATTCAATAAAGTAATCCTGGGATACTTAGTTTGATATGACATTCAATCTATTAACTGATTTGGGTGCTATCATCATTTCTTGTTATGAAGATTGTTTCATATTTGTATTCATGCAAGTTCTGAGTGTGAATTGTTGAGTAGGTGTTAAGATTTTATACATTTTTGTAACTATATTGAATGGAATTTCTTTTTCTGTCTCCTGCTGGGTTTTGTCACTAATATAAAGAAAGTCTGGTTTTGTAGGTTTATTTTGTATTCTGCTGATTTCTGAACTTATAAATTGTTTTGATTAATATTTTCATTGAAGCCATCATATTATCTGCAAATAGAGATGATTTTGCTTCAGCTGATTCCTTCCATTTCTTTGTCTTTTCCCCCCCTGTTATGGCCAGCATTTCTAGACCTATATCAAATAGTAGTGGTGATGATGGCCATCTTTGCATTACTCTTGATCATATGGGAAAGCCTTCTTTCTAGTGTTTACACATTACAAATAATCTTGGGTTTTCATTTTATATAAACATTATTTATCAGAGTAATAACAGGTCCATTTAATTTTATGCTTTTTAGTGTCTTTGAAATAGATTTTTATGAACAATCTTTGTTTTAATGTCACCTAGTTTTTTTGTTGTTTAGTTGTTTCATTTGTGTCTGACTCCTCATGACCCCATTTGGGGTTTTCTTGGCAAAGATACTGGAGTGATTTGTCATTTCCTTCTCCAGCTCACTTTACAGGAAGCAGAGGAAAATAGGGTTGAATGACTTACCTAGGGTCACTTAACTACATCTAACTTGTACAACTCAATGGGGCCTGGAATTATGCTTAGATAAGCATCTAATATAGGTCAGATTTGAACTCAGATCTTCCTGACTTCAGGTGGGCTCTCTATCCACTAGCTCCCCGCATAGATTTACCCAGTGTGTTTCTTCCCTTTCCATAGAGCTATGCCATGTAACAAATAATGTTTTTAAGAAGCAGAGAAGAAAAAATTTCAGCAAAACCGACTAATACAAAAACCAAACCCTGATGTTATATACCCATAGACTCCCATTCCCACCCTCATCTCTGCATAGGAGCAGAGGGAGTGTCTGTTTCTCACATCTCTTCTTTGGTATTAAGCTTGTTCTTTACAATTTTGCAACATTCATTTTCCAATGTTTTGTGGCATTATTGTACTTATTGTGTAAATTGTTTTCTTGGCTCTGCTTACTTCACTTTGCATCAGTTCATGTAAATGTTTCCATACTTCTCTGTATTTTTCATGCTCATCATTTTTTTTTTTGTTTTGGGGCTAGGCAGTAGGGTTAAGTGGCTTGCCCAGGGTCACACAGCTAGTAAGTGTCAAGTGTCTAAGGCTGGATTTGAACTCAGGTCCTCCTGACTCCAGGGCCAGGTGCTCTATTTGCTGTGCCACCTAGCTGCCCCTCTTATCATTTCTTATAGCACAGAAGATCCCATTCTATTTAGGCACCATAAATTGTTTAGTCCTTCTGCAGTTGGTAGGCACCTACTTTCTTTCCACTGCTTTGCTACCACAGAAAGTACTGCTGTAAATATTTGATTGGTTATAGAGCCTTTATATTTGTCAGCATCATTGTCATCTTTTGAATTCTTCAGTTTTTTTTATTTAAAATATCTTAATGCAGAAAATTGTATTTTTTTTCAGAACAGGAAAAGAAACCTAAAAAACCTAGTAAGTATAAGCAACTTCTGTACCTCTTCTCCCTCCCCCACAACGCAACACAAACTTAGTGCTGCAAGCTTGTTTCTTGGGCTCACAGCCTGGAACCTTAGTCAGTAACTCCAGGATATGGTTGTTTCCCTCCCCCCTCCACCACCTTTCAGTATCTTCCTAGGTGTTCTGATTACAAACGAGCCATATAGTTGGGACCAGATGGGTTTTGCCCCTGGCATTATGTCTGTGTTTAAATGATTTAAGCCCAAGTTATTTTTAAAAAGCAGATAAGGAATGAGTCGACCAAGTCCTGCCCTGTCCTTCCTGCACATCACCAATTTAATTTTCTCCTCACTTAGCATCTGCTACTGCAGCCACCCCCAGTCTGAATCCCAGTGTAGGATCTGTGACAGACTTAACAAAATTAAAACCAGCCCTCCTAGAGAGTAAGTACTCTTGGGAATGGGGAGATGTGTGCTCTTGCCTTTTGAATGTCTTATCCTGAATTTATTTCGAAACAATGACAGATTTCTCCTCTGTAGCTATAGAAAAAGCCAGTGCCTTACCAAAGAATTCACCAAATCGGAAGACACAAGTACTAGAGGCCTTCTTGGCAAAGTCCAGACCAGAGCTCCTGCAGTGTAAGTGCCATTATCAGTGGGGGAAATACCTGGGATTGTAGGATCTACAGCTGGGAAGGTCCTTAGAGGTCATCTCATCCACCCCTTTACTTCCCTTACCCTCTACTTCCATTTTAAAGATGGGGGAAATGAGGCTCAGAGAGGGATCATAACATTACAGATTTAGAGTTACAAGAGACTTTAAAGTTCATCGAGTCCAAACCCTTTTATTTTACAACTTGGAAAAAAAAAGATTTCTAGAGAAGGGAAAGGACTTGCCCAAGATCACATAGTGAGTAATGGAACCTAGGATTTGATCCCAAGTCATCTTCAAGCTCCAAATTCAGGGCTCTTTCCACTGTACTATATTGCCTCTCACATGTGGTAGATCTCACTTAGTTTTGAATGTCTTTTCAGTGAAAAGTTATTGGACTCCTATCACACTATTAAGGATTTGGCCTTATTAATATAATTAACAAAGAAGCATTTATTAATAATGGCTAGAGGAAAAGATGGCTGATATTGGTCCCAATATATGCTGTCTCCAAATATAGGCTGTATCCCCTAAATGACATCTATAGTAAGGAAAAGCATGTTTAAAAAAGTTACATAAAATTATCATATATTTTTTTAAAAATAGGCTTTTTGGTTTATTATATTTTGTTATATTTTAATCATTACTTCTCTCCTCCTTGTAGTGATACAGAAAAGAGAACACTAGCTCTGGGTGTGACTTTGGGCAAATTACTTTAACTGCCCAAGACCCCAGTTTTTTCATCTGTAAAATAAGGACAAGATGGCCTCCAAAGTCCCTTCAACTCAAGTCTCAGATTCTATGATCTTAATCACTTTCATTGTTGTCTTCTTAGATTTAGAGCTGGAAGGGGCCTTGAGAGGTTAATTAATCCAACCTCTTCATTTTGTAGATGAGGAACTGAGGCTCAGAGATGGACAGTGACTTTAAGGTCATGCAAGTAGTAGGAGATCGAGGCAGGATTTGAACTCAAATACCCCAACTCCAAACCCAGTGTTCTTTCCACTCTATGAAATTGATTCTTACCTCAGTTGATGCTTATCTCAGCATAATTCCAGGCTCCATTGAGTTGTACAAGTTAGATGTAGGAGCAAAATCTAGGCTCTGTTTAGACTAAAAGAATATTACCTCCATTTTACCAATGACAAAATGAAGGCCCAAAATAGGTTAAGTAGCTTACCCAGGATCAGCCAGTCAGCCAACAAACACTAATTAATTAATTAATTAATTAATGTTTTCACTAAATATTTATTAAGTGAATACTACGTTGGCAACATTTGCTAAGCATTGGGGATGCAAAAAAAGACAAAAAGACAGTCCCTGACCTTAAAGAGCTCACGATCACCATATAGTATAGTGGCAGTTAGGATTTGAATCCAAAATGAATAATAATAATAACAACAACACCACCACCACATATAGTACTTTAAGGTGTACACAGGCTTCATTTAATTATCTCATTTGATTCTCATAATAACCCTATAATGTAGGTATTATTATTACACACACATTGATATGTATATATATACACATATAATTATGCCATAATATATGCAATATGTATATATATATATATATATGCGCAAACAATCCAGCTCTTGAAATGTTAGCTGCCATTACTGTCCCTAGTTTACATATGAGGAAACCAAAGTTAGGAATTTAAGTGACTTTTCCAGGGTCACACAATTCTTAAATGTCTTAGACTGGATTGGAGCTCCAGGCTTCCTGGCACCAAGTCTGCTGCTCTGTTCACTCCATTACCTAGATTCATGGCATGGTACCAAGTCCTTCCTCTTTAGGAGCTGATAATCTAATATTGACTTGGTGGTGTTTGTTAAAATGGAAAGAGCACTGAAAAATCCTGGTGACCTGGGCTTGAATCTTGGTTCTGTTGTTTACCAACTGTATGCTCTTGGGAAAGTTAACTTCCCCTATCTGGGCCTCAGTTCCTGTTCAAGAATTGATAACAATAATAATAGCTAATGTTTATAGAGCTCTTGCTATGTGCTAGGCACTGTGCTGAACATTTTACAATCATTATCTCATTTGATCTTAAAAATTCTGGGCAATAGGTGCTATTATTATCTCCATTTTACAGAAGAGGAAACTGAGGCAAACAGGTTAAGTGATTTGCCCAGGGCCACACAGCTAGGAAGTGTCTGAGGCCAAATCTGAATTTGAATTCCAAATCTTCCTGACTCTTGGCCCAGTGTTCCATGATAAAATGAGCGGATTGGCCTAGATGACCTTCCAACTCCCATAGAAAGCATGGAGAAGTAAAAACAAACAAACAAACAAAAAAACTGCCAGTTAATTTTAGGTCAAGTTGCTAGATTAGTATATTGAGGGTAAAAAAAGATATATAATTGGGCAGGAGTATGGAGATGGGAAAGCAAAACTCTCCTGAACTCAATCTGAAAAAGCTTTTCAAAGAGAGGGGATTTCAAGAGTTATTTGAATGATGGAGGAAGAGTGGTTGAGCAGGGAGGGGTTGGAGGATCGTGTTTCACCATGTCAAAGAGGCTTCTGTTTACTCTTTTTAGTTTGTTCTTTGCACTTTTCCTACCCAAGAGTTTTGTCTCTATAGATGCTACTCGAGTGGTTCTGAATTACAACACCGCCAACCACAAAGTGGCCTTGTCAGAGAACAACACTGTAGCAACCGTGGCCACTGTCCGCCAGCCCTACCCACCCCACCCTCAGAGATTCACCCACTGCTCTCAGGTGCTTGGCCTGCAGGGTTACGATTCGGGAGTCCATTACTGGGAGGTGGAGCTGCAGAAGAACACCTTTTGTGGCATTGGCATCTGCTATGGGAGCATGGATCGTAAGGGTTCTGACAGCCGACTGGGCCGCAACTGCTCCTCCTGGTGCGTGGAGTGGTTCAACACCAAGATCTCCACTTGGCACAACGATGTGGAGAAAAACCTGCCCCTCACCAAGGCCACCAGGATTGGTGTGCTCCTGAATTACAATGACGGCTTTGTCATTTTCTTTGCCATCACAGATAAAGTTAACCTTATCTATAAGTACAAGGCAGAGTTTTTGGAAGCAGTGTACCCAGCCTTCTGGCTGTTCTCCAATGGTACCACTCTATCTATCTGCCCACTGAAATAGGAAGTAGTTTTACTTAAAGGGTGGGACCCCGGTGTTCACACTCCATCCAACTCAGGTTACATCCTGTGATGAGTTCGAATAACTATCCTCTGAGCTAAGGCTGTCTGGTTATAGGAGAAGCAATCTACTCCCATACCATGATGGCATTCTTCTTTGGATCATTTTACAGATAATTCCGTGTGAGGTTGGGAAGTGGATTTGGGAAGGGGAAGTACATTCATGTTGATAGTGGGGGAGGATGGCACTTAGGGTTCAGTTAAGCTGAATTTTAAGGCCTAAAATCACCTTCTCATTAGGTAATATGACCTCTCAAAGTTGTACTGGCCAGTGCTGGTAATACCAGGCCATTGGGCAGTTCGCAGAGGCTTAGATCAATGCTAACCCAATCCCTAGAAAAGTATGAGTAGTACAGGCTGTCCTACTGGGTTGCACCCTGAGGGTTGGGTTTAGCTTATGTGGTATAACCTTGCCATCCTTCCTTTCTCCTTCCAACCCTAACTCTCATGATTATCTTCATCTTTTTGATTTTTTAAAGTAGTGATGTAGAAAGAGAAGCATTTGATATTGGGACCTTGATGCCAACCTCCTTCCCCACCCCCAACCCCAGTAGTTTTAACTCATAAGCCAAAAAATTTCAAGAGCTTTGCTGACTAGTCATGTGCTGCTATTGTGGTAAATTATAGTAACTTGTTATTGCATAGGGAAGAGGAGGCTATATATTTTCACGTCCTAAGAGAAGAAATTCTTCAATAATTCTTTACCGAGGATTAAAATTTTAAAAAAGAAATCATTCTTTATTTTATCTTTGTAGAGGGGAGAAAAAATATCCCTGGAGGTAGTTTTTAAAACTTTCCAAGGATATCAGGATCTTAGATATGGCTCCAGAGGGGATTATAATGATCATTTAGCCTAGCCCTTTCATTTTATAGATAAAGAAACTGGGACCCAGTTAATCTATTACTTGCTCAAGGTTATACAGGCCATGAACTGAGCAAGGACTGGAACCCTAATTCTTTTTCTCTAAACCCAGTACTCTTCTGCTATAGCAGGCAGAACTAGATCCTTTGTCACTGTATGTGGCCTTCTAAGATGAGAATAATTATTATTTTCCTTTCTGACTGCCCAGAGCATCCCTTATCCAATCCAAGGCTCTAAAGTCAGGTCCAAAGTGAACTAATGGGCTGTGGAGGGGATGGTCTCTGGCTTTGGATAAGCCAGGCCTCAGCTTCTGAGTTCTTAGTCAAGTGTCATCATTTGGGGAAGCTTTGACTACCACTCCCTTGCCTAAGGCTCACAGTTGCTACAGCTGACTGAGACCTTTCCTGTCATGGTACATGTTTACCGGAGGAGAAATAGCACTGGTGTTGATCCCAGGCTCTTGGAAGCTCATTAATCTTTCTTCCTCCCCTCTAACCTGAGTTTGTTTAAAATGATAACCATGGTTTTGCCGATGCTTTTCATCTCTTTCATTTGTGAATAACTCTTTTTTGTCTATATTATCTCAATGGACTAATGAGTTATTGGCAATATGTAGACACAGTTGGTCTTGGAAAAAAAACCAGGTATGTATAATGTCTGAATCTTCCATGTGATTGTGTCTCTAAGAGACTGCATCCTAGTAATGTTGGGGTGCTAGACAAGAACACGTATTTGAAACTTCAAACTCGACCCCCCCAAAAAGAAAAGAGGTAGGCATTCACTTGAATTGAGGCCATAGGTATCATAAATTTTGAGCTGAAAGGCATTGTAAATGTTGTGAAGTCCAACCTCCTCATTTTACAGATGAGGAAACTGAGGCATATAGAATTTAAGTGTCTTGCGTAGAGTCATACAGCTACTTAGTGTCAGAGGCAGGATTTGAACTCAGATTTTCCCTGAATTTCAAGTCTAGTGCTCTAATAATTATACCACGTCAGTCTCCAGATTTTTCTTTTTTATTCCTTCCTCTTTGAACTTGGGTTGTCTACATTATCTAGTATGGCATTTCACTCCTCTCAAAACCCCCCAAACTAATTTGGCCGCAGAATGCTTTGGGATTTGAAATGCTAGCCTAGAGGTAATTAGAGGTTTGGGAGGATCCCAAGAGAAAACCATGGAACAGAAATAAAGGAAATTGTCAATTTTCATACTGGAAAATTATTGTCTATAATAGGTATTTCTGATACATAGATGTTTTCACATTTGATGTATTTTTCTTAAGAGGGGAAAATATCATTATCAGTGAAAGCATTTCACAGAAACCTCTATCCATGTCCTGTGTAATAGTTCAGGACGTGCTGGTCTAATAACTTGCACAGAACCTGTCACAAACATAAAGGTGTGGACTCATCTTCCCAATGATCCGAAGTAATGACATGGGTTTTGTGGTATAGTTAGGCCTCAGGATCCCAAGGGAAACTGTTTTTACACTTCTTTAGACACTGGAAGGAAAGTTCTGGAGTCACCCTCTCAACTTTTAAAGTCCTTCTTAGGTCCTCTGGGACGGAAGGCTTGCCATGAGCTTAATTTTAGAAAGCCTGATTCCTAAGGAGAGAGAACCTCTCCTGTTCTCTTGCCCCAGATACAGTAGCAAAGAGTTGTGTCTTCTTGGCAAGACCCACCACTATTTCTCTACATAGAGTTGCTCTGTTTGTGAGAAAATAATAAAGCAGAATTACTCTGTTTGGAAGAGATTAATTGATACAAATGGTTGAAACTTCTGTACGTATGTATAAATGCAACATCTTAACAAGAGCTCTGGGACGTGTGAACTTCTACTTAGTTCGTTTTCTCTGAGAGCTTTAGTTGGGGAAAAGAAGGCCTCTAGGTCCCTTTCCTTATGTTATAAGGATAAATAACAAAAATGTGTAGAATAGAAAAACATGCTTTGGGGGAGACTAGCCTTGGTGATGCTGAGGGCAAATGAGAAGGAGGTGACCACTAGGCTCCCACCTCCTTAAGCAAGAAGATAATGCAGGATCAGGTTTCTCCCTAATATTTGTTGACCCAAAGTGTAATTGACAGACGAAACTCCAACATGTTTTTGGTTTCTTTTTTAAATATCACACCAAGCACGCTCTGGTGTTTAGGATCTCAGTGTTGGGAACCTTCCCAACTGGAGGCTTTGAGCTATTGTGATTGTATTCTAGCTTTTCCTTCAACGTAAATGCCACAGAGCAGCAGGGGCCAGGACCATGGGGACGTGAGGGACCATCATTTTGTTCCTATGCTTAAAAAACAAGCTAATTGTCGTAAGAAGGTGTGGTTGATTAAGGAGGAAAGGGCTGCTTGAGGCCAGCCAATTATACCCTCCATATTACCACCCCATGATTACTAATGCTACAAGCAGGAGCAAAATATCGTATACATTCTCACAGAGCCACTCTATTGGTTGTTTTTACTTAACTGGTTTTCCTGATAAGGAAATGGATAGCAATCTATTACTTAGCGTGATGTAGCAAAAGTTACGAGCTAATAGCATCATAAACCTAGAAGTAGAAGGTCCTCAGAAACCATCTCATTTAACCTTTCCATTTTAGAGATGAGGCAAATGAGGACAGGCAAGTGAAACAATTTGCTCAAGATCACAGAGGTAAAAAGTGTCAGAGGTGGGATTTGAACCCAAGCTCTGAACACAGAGCCAGTGCTCTTGTCATTGTCCCCTGCTGCCCCTTGTCATGTTTTTGCCTTTGAATTCTCAGTGCTTCATACATAGTAAATGCTTAATAGTTGTGAAATTGAATCTGTTTTTTTATCATTGATTACTTTGAGATGGATCTCTAGCCTATAATGAATCCTTACTCTGCAAATTTTCCTCTATTGATCTCCATTGATAATTGTAGAAGCTGTAGAAATTGATTTTTCATGTACCATGGGAAATGCCTATCCTGTGGTTATCTGACATAACCATGCCTTTGAACCTGAGTCCAATAAAATTGCATCAAAATAGAATTCAATAAAGTTGTATCATGTCAGAAATGGACTATGGCTGTTTTTTTTTTTTTGAACTATCAGTGTATGTTGGAGGGGTGGGGCTCTGAAACATTATGGACAAACAACATGAACCATTAGGGAAAAACAAATGTCCTCCAAAGTTATTCTAAATGTACTTTCTTGTAATATGTAAAACAATATAAGCCTTTTAGAAATGGAGGGGAAAGAGGGATGTGGTGATGTATGTCTGTGATTCCTGCCACTGGGTGGCAAGGAGGCTAATGGGTCTCTTGAGCCTGGTCATTCTGAACTGCAGTAGGACTAAAGGTGATTGGCTGTTCACAGGTCAGAAATAGGGCAGGAAGAAGGGAGAGAGAGGGAGAGACATAAGGGGAATGGAGGATGAGAAGGAGATGAGGGAGGGGGGAGGATAGCAGTGGGAGAAAAGTTACTAAGTTATTCATACCCTTTGACCCAGTGATCCACTCCCACTTGTGTACTGTAGGAGGTCAAGGATAGAAAGTTCCCACATGACCAAAATCTTCCTGACACTTTTTGAAGAAAGAACTGGTAAGAAAATGGGTGCCCATTATCTGAAGAATGGCTGAACAAAATGGCATGCGAATGGAATATTATGGACCATGTGAAATAAGCACTATAAGAAATGATGAATGTTAGGAGTTTAGAGAAATATCAGAAGCCTCTGAATTGATGCATGAGTGAAATAAGCAGAACCAAAAGAATGAGGCATGCAATGACCACAACTATAAATGAACACTGAAAGGAAGCCAAATGCTGAGTTACTGAGTCTTGATTTTAGAGAACAGATGAAATAGCTCCTTTGGCAGACAGGTGAGAGAGTATTGGGGCAAAATATTGTATACATGGTCATACAAAGTCACTGTTGTTTTTGCTTAACCTTTTTCTTAAAAGGATATTTTGGGGAGAAGGGGAGGGATATCTAGAAATAACTGATTTTCAAACAAAGAGCATTAGTAAAATATTTAACATGGGTAGCTAGGTGGCACAGTGGATGGAGCGCCAGCCCTGGAATCAGGAGAACCTGAGTTCAAATTCGGCCTCAGACACTTACTAGCTGTGTGACCCTGGGAAAGTAACCTAACTTTGCCCCAGTTTCCTCATCTGTAAAATTCACTGGAGAAGGAAATGGCAAGCCACTCTAGTATCTGTGCCAAGAAAACCCCAAATGGGGTCACAAAGAGTCAAACATGACTGAAATAACTGAACAATGACAAAATATTTAAAAGAACTAGAAGGAAAGAGAGGGAAAAAAAGATCCTTGCATCCCCTTTCTTTCTCTTATGTTCACCTCCTGCCCTGAGTACTCAACTGACTGGTAGCAGAGCAAATAATGTCTCACTGATAGGCTTGTTTTCAGACAGCCATTGAAGTATCCCTGATTTAAAGACTGTCCTTTAGACTTTCACTGGCAGCCACTCTCTCCCATTAAAAGGTTCAAAGACAGTGGTTTCTGAAACTTATTCAGTGAGGCAGAATTGGTAACTTGTGAGGAACTGAAGAGGAACTAGTTTAAGAAGTCAATTTGTGGTTCACTTC
Source organism: Phascolarctos cinereus (assembly GCF_003287225.1). Lineage (NCBI taxonomy): Eukaryota > Metazoa > Chordata > Mammalia > Diprotodontia > Phascolarctidae > Phascolarctos > Phascolarctos cinereus. The sequence continues at coordinate 313,337,970 of NW_027555958.1, read as the reverse complement.
TACTGACAACTGTTGAGGGCCCACATCTTTCTACTGTCTTGTTTCCTAGGCAGCAATCCCACAATACCATTACATCATAATGTTGGAATTGAACCCTTTATTGCACTTTGTGTGATAAATGAATCTATATCATTTTGAGGCATAACAATTTCATTTATATAATATATAGGTAATTATGTTCATGAATCCAGGGAGTGGTAAAGGGAGGAGAAGACATTAAAATGAAAAAGGCTATTGAAAAAGGATAGGTTGGGGAGCAGTTCATGAAGGGGAAAATCAATCAACAAGTATTTATGAAACTTTTACCTTATGCCAGACACTATGAAAAGTGATAGTGATATAGATACAGCAGTAGAAGTTCTTGTCCTCAAACAACTTAAATTCTACCATGACTTTGGCTGATTCCATCAAATAACCTTTTTGTTGTACATTATGATGTACGGTATGATTCCAGGTTTTTTGTTAATCATTTTCAAGAATTCCAATGATCATTAAGTTACCTTCCTTAAGCTGTTTTCCAGATCAATTATTTTTGGTATGAGATCTTTTATATTTTCTTTAATTTTTTTTCAATCTTTTGATTTTATTTGAATATTTCTTGCTGTCTCATAGTCATTGATTTCTATTTGGGCTGTGTTTTAAAAGAAAATAAAGCTTTATTGCTATTTTTGTTTGATTATATCACCAAAATATTCCCCAATATACTTATTCCTTCCTTTCCCAGGGAGCCATTCCATGTAGCAAATAATTTCTTTTAAAGAAAAAGGAGAAAAATAAATCATCAAAACTAATTAATACATTGAACAAATCTAAAAAATACATGTGCAATTTCCCATACCCATAGACCTTCTACTTCTACAAAAGCGTGGAGGGAGGGTGTTTTCTGAAATCTCTCCTTGGGAGCTATGCTTGTTCTTTGTAAGTTGGCGTCATTCCCTTTTGAATATTTTGATTGTTCTTTGTGTTTACATTGTTATAGTGGTGAATATGGGGCAGCTAGGTGGTACAGTGGATAGAGCACCAGCCCTGAAGTCAGGAGGACCTGAGTTCAAATATGACCTCAGACACTTACTGGCTATGTGACCCTGGGCATGTCACTCAACCCTGTTGCCTCAGTTTCCACTGAGTTTCTGTACAAATGAGCTGGAGAAGGAAATGGCAAACCACTCTAGTATCTTTGCCAAGAAAACCCAAATGGGGTCACAGAGAGCTGGACATGACTGAAACCTCTCAACAACAAAAGTCGTGAATACTGTTGTCTTTGCTCTATTTATTTCATTCTGCATCACTTCACACAAATCTTTCCATGCTTCTCTGTATTCATCATATTTGCCATTTCTGAAAGCACAATAATATTCTCTTACATTCACGTATCACATTTTATTTAGCTATTTCTCATTTGATGAACATCTACTTTGTTTTTGATTCTTTGCTATCACAAATAGTGCTGCTATAAATATTTTGGTGTTTATAACTTTCTTTTTATCAGTGCTCTCCTTGGGATATAAGCCTAGTAGTGGAATTATTTCTGCTGTGCAGGCCATAAATTCTGCTCTCATAATTTTTATTTCTTTCTTAAACCATTCAGGAATATCTTATTGTGGTTCTGTACTCTTTTAGGAATATGCAAAGCTCTCCACCTTATCAGGTGTTGATTCATTTTCCTTCATTTTGTAATATTTATTCATAGGTGTCTGGACTTGTTTAGATTTTACCTTCTGTTATTAATCTTCCTGTAGCCTATTTGTTTAAGGTCTTTAGAAAACAGTGTCCAGTTTTCTTGCTCTGGAGGTCTTGGGTAATTTCAATCTTTCCCCTCCATATTGCCCATCACTCACTTTCTGACTTCCTCATTTGAGGTTTCCCTAGAGGTTAGACTTCAACACTGTTTCAGCCTCCTTTCTTACTGGAGAATTCATTCTTCACTGACCTTAGTTTCTGCCTCATGTTACTTCTGGGAGACTGAACTTGCTTGTGTAACCCTGCCAAAGCGTGGTGGCCAATGGGGCAGGGGTAGAGGGTGCGGTGTTGAGTGAGAGCATTAGGATTAGAGATTAACTTTCTCTGCTGATAATTTGTAGGTGCCTCCTTAGGGTTCCTGGTGTTTAAACCATGGAGACAGCTGAAATTCCTTAATTTCTTGTCCAGAATTATTATTTTGGAGAAGTTTGAGAGGATGTGATGATTAGAGAAATCTCGTACTCCATCTTGTTGGTCATACGACCCAAAAGGCCCTGATTGGTCTGTTCTCCACCTTGAGCTCAGCACTTTTTTGTCAGATGTGGTACTTCATTGCAGGACCTCTAGAAAATCATTTGGTCATTGCTTTTATGGGTGTTCTTAAGTCTTCCAAAGTTGTTTTTCTTTTTTTTTTCTTTTTTTCTTTTCTTTTTTTATTTTTCTTAGGCAATTGGGGGTTAAGTGACTTGCCAAGGGTCATACAGCTAATAAGTGTTGAGTGTTTGGTCTGAGTCCAGATTTGAACTCAGGTCCTCCTGACTTCAGGGCCAGTGCTCAAAGTTGTTTTTCTTCGAAATGTCATAATCATATGAATTTTTCCCTTCGTTCTACTCATTTACCCTTGCATCAATTAATATTTTCCCATTAATCTCTGAATTTGTCTCGTCTGTTATTTCTTATGGAAAAAATGATTTTCTAGTACATTCAAAGGCCACAATTTGTTTAGCTGTGCCCAAATTGATGGACACCCTCTTAGATTCTAGTTCTTTGCCTTTCCTTTCTTTTTCCTTTTCATCCTTCTTTCAGAATCAGGAAGTTTGTTTTGCTGGTGACTATTCCCTCTCCAATGTTATCTTCCGTCTAGACCCAGCTTTCTTCCATGGGTTGGCAATGGATTCTGCCTTCACTTTGTCCTCTGGTTCTAATAGATCGGGGTAGATTTCATTTATGATTTCTTGAAATACAGTGTCCAGGCTTTTTTTTTTAATTGTGAATTTCAGGGAAGTCCAATTATTCTGAAATGACCTCTTGATCTGTTTTGCAGCAGCTTTTGATATGATAGATTTTACATTTTCTTCTATTTTTTCAAACTTTGGGTCTTGTTTTAATATTTCTTACTGTCTTGTGGAGTCAGCAAGCTTCTGCTTGGTTTACTCTAATTTGCAGGGACTCTGTTACTTGGGTAATGTTTGCCACTTTCTATTCTAAGAAGTTTCTTCTTCCAGTTCTTTACACAGGAGCTTTTATTTTATTTTTGATCTCTTGCTTCATTTCTTCTTCAGATTCACATAGTCTTTGTGGGAATTCTCTCTCTCTGTGTCTCTGTCTCTCTCTCTCTCTTGTCTCTTTGCTTGCAGTTGTTCTGACATCACTCTCTCCTTTATATTGGGTTTTGGACAACTCTGAATCTATAATAATATGATAATTGCTTATAAATGTTGCTGTTTTCTTCAGTTTAGTTATCTTTCCAGCCTTAAAAAGAATTGGGTTTTTTCCAGGGATAGTCATTTCCCTCTGCTGTACTTTTGGTTGGAGTGATCAGTCCATCTTGGTTTCACCTGGGGTCACCTGGATTCTTTGTGCTGACCCTTCCATTACCCAGGCTTTAGACCCCTGGATCTTTGAGGTTTAGAGCACTGGATCTTCAGGGCCTTTTCTGGTGTCTCAGGACAGAGTCTTAAGGACCTGGGCCTGGGGTATCCTGGTCTGAGCAATGCCTGATGTGCGCTTGTCACTACTATATCCTTATTGGTTGCTACTGCTCCCTGGGAAGGCTTTCTGGGTGTGAGCTTCTGACCCTTGGACTTTCTGGAGGAGCCATCTGTTCTAGTTGCCTCCAAACACAGGCAGCATATTTTTTCTGACCTATCCCTGCCCATGCTGAGAAGTTGCAAGTTTGTTCACCTGTGGTTGTGTGGATTTTATCGGCAGGCCTTTCCTAGTGTTTGTTGGTTTCTACCAGACTTTCTCTTTACTCTTAGGGTAGAAGTAGTCACTTTCTGTAATTTCCCATTGGATTTCTTGATCTTTAGTCAGTCTGGTATGAACTGTAGGTTTTGGCTGGACTCAATTTGGGGGAGCTAAGGTTTCTGCCTCTGATCAGACAGCTATCTTGGCCAGAAGTTAACCAGAAAGTATTTAAAAGAGAAGTGAAAAGCTGTGATGACTAATTGGATGTGAGGAGGAGAGAAGGGGTAAATTAAAGATGATCCATGCCTACGAATCAGAAATTGAGGGAATGCCCATCAATTGGGGAATAGCTGAACAAGTTGTGGTATATGAATGTAATGGAATATTATTGTTCCATAAGAAATGATGAGGGGCAGCTAGGTGGTGCAGTGGATAGAGTACTGGCCCTGAAGTCAGGAGGACCTGAGTTCAAATCCAGCCTCAGACCAAACATCTGACACTAGCTGTGTGACCCTGGTCAAGTCACTTAACCCCAATTGCCTAAAAAAAACCAAACGAATCCCCAAAAACAAAAAAACATAAGAAATGATGAGCAAGTGGACTTCAGAAAAACCTGGAAAGACTTACATGAACTGATGCTGAGTAGAACCAGGAGAACATTGTACACAGTAACAGCAACATTATGTGATGACCAGCTTTGGTAGACTTAGCTCTTCTCAGCAATGCAATGATCTAAGACAACTCCAAAAGACTCATTATGGAAAATGCTGTCTCCATCCAGAAAAAGAATGGTGGAGTCTGAATGCAGATTAAAGCATAAAATTTTCTCTCTCTTTTTTTTCTTTCTAATGGTTTTCCTTTTTGATCTGATTCTTCTTTCACAACATGACTAATGTGGAAATGTATATCAGATTTCATGCTGTCTTGGGGAGGGGGAAGGGAAGGGAGGAAGAAAATTTAGAAGTCAAAATCATATAAAAGTGAATGTTGAAAGCTAAAAACAATGAAATTAAAATTTTTTTTTTTTTACAAAAGATAACCCATGCCTAGGTGAGTTGAAGGATAGTGAAATAATTGGCAGAAAGAGAGTCAAGAGAAGAAATTTGGTGGTGGTGGTGGTGATGAGTGCAGTGTCAGACTAATAATTTTCTCATCTATACAATGAGCTGGAGAAGGAAATGGCAAATCACTCCCATATCTTTGCCAAGAAAATCCCAAATGGGGTCACAAGGTGTCACACACACCTGAAATGATGGAACAACAAACAGTTCTTAACTTGAAGTCTATAAACTCATTTAAAAAATAATTTGATAACTACATTTTGATATAATTGCTTTTCTTTCTAACCCTGTGAATTTTATTTTATGCATTTACAAACATGATATTAGGAAGGGGTTCATAGGCTTCACCACACTGCCACAGGGACACAGGGACCCATGACATATAATAGGTTAAGAGCCCCTTGTCTAGACAATGAATTTGAGATGCTGGCAGACACCTGGGTGACATTCAATAGATAGTTTATTGGAAATATGGCACTAGAAGCACAGGGTTGGGAATCATCAGTATAGAGGAGACAATGGAAGAACAATCTGAACATGGAAACCAGCTCATGCCTATGCAGCATAGCAGCAGAGAGGTAAGAGGACACTGCTGGGATTGTGTTGGGTAAGAGGAAAGAAACCAGCCTGGAGTTGAAATCTCTCTGAATTTGACAAGATCTTTCTGGGCTATGAAAAGAAAATGTGTGTGTGTGTGTGTGTGTGTGTGTGTGTATGTGTGTTTGAGGATGGGGGTGCAAGAACAGGGGAGGAAAGCCATTTCCATGCTGCAAGTATGAATGGTGACCAGGAATGGAAGTGTGGCAGTTAGGAGCCAGAGGGTAGGCTAAGGAATATAGTCCAGCCACAGTCACAATAATCCTGGGCACAGTCTTGGCCAAGTGTTTGCCAAGTAGGGCAGAGGACACCACTGCTTTTTCAGTGCTATTCCAAACACAGTTCATGCTGTCCCTGGACCCAAGCCCTAGATCAGAGATTTTGACCTTTTTTATATTATGGATCACTTCAACAGTCTGGTGAAGTTTATGGACCTTTCCAGAATCATGTTTTTAAAGGATAGGATTACAAAAGAAATCAATTTTGCTGAAACATAGTAGCAAAAAATTCAAACAAGAAGTTTAGTGACCCCAAGTTAGAGCAAGCATTCTGTTCTGTCTCAAGATTTCTAACTGCTTTATAAAACTGCTTACCTTTGTGGTGGCTAAGATGTGGAAATCAAAGGAATGACCATCAGTTGAGGAGTTGCTAAACAGTCTATGGTATATGATTGTAATGGAATATTATTGTGCTATAAGAAATGACAGTCAGGATGATTTCAGAAAAACCTGGAAAGACTTACATGAACTGATACAAAGTGAAATGAACAGAACCAGGAGAACTTTATACACAGTAACAGCAATATTGTTCAGTGAAGAATGGTGAATGACTTAGCTATTCTCAGCAAGACAGTGATCCAAGAAAATCCCAAAGGCTAATAATGAAGCATACTGTCTCCAGAGAAAGAACTGATATTGTTTGAATACAGACTAAAGCATACTATTTCTGACTTTCTTTCTTTTTTCCCTTTATTTGAATCTTCTGGTACAAGACTAATATGGAAATGTTTTACATGATTGCACATGTATAACCTATATCTGATTGCTTACATCTCAGGAAGGGGAGAGGAGAGAAAGGGAAGCATAGAATTTGCAACTCAAAACTAAAAAAAAATGAAATGTTCAAAAAAAGTTTTCACATGGAGTTGGGATTGGGGGGGAATAAAATATGTTTTTTTTTAAAAAAGTAAAATAAATTGGGTGAATAAAAAAATGGGACATTATCCTTGATAAGTTCACTGTTACCTAGTAATAGTGATGCCAAAAATGTTACATTTTCATCTGCCTTGTTCTTGCTTTCTAGGAATGATGAGGCCTTTCCATTTGTCCTACAGTTGTGCTCTCCTATATGTGTTGTCTGTTATCAGGGATCTTTTTAGCTTTCTGTTTGTATCCCAGCATTTAACATAATGCTTTGCACATAGTAAGCACTTAAATGCTTTTTTCATCCATTCAGAGACAGCTGTAACTGAAAAACTTAGGTTTGTGTATGTCCTTTTGGCCACGTATGCATGATAATGGCCTCTGTATTGGTGTGTAATGTTTTTATTCCCCTGAATTCTTGCTTCTCTAAATCCATCCCTATCATCATTTCCTAGGGTGCAATAATATTCTACTTTTACATTCCTGTACGATAGTTTGTCCAGTCCAACTGATGGTTACTCCCTGCTATAAAAATTTTTGTACATACAGGTCCTTTCCCTCTTTATTTTACCTCGTAGGGGGTATAAGTCTAGCAGTGACATGTGAGGGTGAAAGGAAATGAAGACGCTGGTGACTTTTGGAGAGCAGTTCCAAATTGCTTTCCAGAATGACTGGTACCAATTCACATTCCACCAGTGCGTTAGCGTGCCTATCCTGCCAAATCTCCTTCAACAACTATCGTTTTTCTTTTCTTTTTTTTCATCTTTGCCAATTTAGGTGGTTACCAAACAATGTTCTCTAGATGGACAAGATGTACGTGTTTAGGCTTGGAGGTGGCCTTGTGAGCTGGAAAGGTTCTAGGTCCCTCTGGCAGTGCTGTCTGGTGGCAATGCAAGCTCCTTCATCATTACCTGAGAAAATGACTGTCAGCAGGATGGTGGGTCCAAGCCCTGGCCCAAACAGTCAGAAGACATTGACTAGAAATTCTTTAAATAGTGCAGAAGTAAGGTGAAATGTATAATACCTATTTGAGAACCCCCAAACTGCCTTAAGTTCTGATAAGCTTTAAGTATCATCAGCCTCTTGAAAGGATATAAAAGTAGGTATAAGTCCTTACTTGTTTTGTGTTCTGTCAATTCTATTTTTGTGTGTTTGCTTTCTTTTGTGTGCAGGAAATAAATACTTGTCTCATATCTGATTCATATTGCACACTGAGTATGCTTATAATTCCCACTTTAGGGAGAACCTAGGTATAAGCTACAACCTAAACCTTAAGAAATGTTCCCCAGGACACCAGGGGGAGGGATGCAACAAGTTGAAGAGTGTGGGGGAAAAAAGAGAGAGAGATTGACCCCTCACATTAAAAACCAGTTTCCCCCAGGACTGAATCCAGTCCAGACATGGTGTCTCGATCCAGAATAGAGGGACATTAGTAGAAGGGGAATGGGTATAGTGCCCCAGCCCCCTGGGCCCAGCAGTGCTTCTAAACATTAGACTTGTTTTTCATTTTTAACCAAAGCTATTTTTACCTGTTTTTTGGGTCCTCGTGAAACATAATAAATTCTGCTCTGTTTCTTCATTTGAACTGAATGACTGTGTTTCAAGTAAGCAACATATTGTTGGATTTAGCTGTCTCATCCATTTTGCTGTCTTCTGTTTTCTGTTTATGACCAGTTGTGTACATCCCTCCATCACATCACGAAATGTATTTCCTTCTCTTTTCTCCCTGTCCTTCTCTTTTACAATGAAGAAGGAAGAAGTGGAAGAAAAAGCAGGTGATAAACTCTAGTGGTCTGTAATTGAAGCAATCTGCTTTCACTCCACTACCCCTTGTCTCTTCCCCATGCTCAGATCCTGATTCCTGGTTCTTAACCTTTCTTCTTCTTTTCTTCTCCCCTTTATTATCCACACTCCAATATTTGTCTTGCTATTCTTTCCACAACTCTTCTCTCCCTCTTAAACCCCTCTCTGACCTCTCCCTATTCCTCCATGTTTCCCTGTTGAATTTAATGTATTTCTACACCAAGCTTTATGTCTATGTGTGTGTTTTCACCCTTCTTATGTCTGGTTCAGATATGAATGAGGTTCATATGATGTCTGCTGCCTCCATCCTTTCCTCTGTGTTTGTAATACTTTTTTTTTGTGCACAACATCCCAATTATGAGAAATAGTTAGGTTCAATGTCCTTCTTCCTGATTTCATCTCCAGTATATTCCTTTCCCCCTATCTTTTATTTCCTCTTTTAAGACAACCAGAACAGAATAAAACAGCACCTTTGACCCTCTTAACTTCCTCTGGAACCTGTTAAGATATTAGAATTCTAAAAGGACACTCATGTCTTCTCCCTCATTAGAATATAAACACTTCATCATTGTTTAACCCCTTCCAATTACTCAAATACATTTACCCGTATAGGTTTCTATTGATTTCTATATTTGTATTTCACAGTTTCTATTCAGCTCTAGTATTTTCAACAACAATGCTTGAAAGTCCTGCATTCCATTGAAAATCTATGTTCTTCCCTCATATGATTTCATTCATTCTTGCAGGGTAAATGATTCTTGGTTGTAAGCATTTATCTTTTTATCTTTTGAAATGTTATATCCTAAAGACATTTTCTATCCCTTATAGCAATTGTTACCAAATATTGTGTGATCCTAACTATAGCTACTTGGTACTTGAAATGTTTCTTTCTGGTGTCTCATCATATTTTTTCTTTGAACTAGAAACTCTGAATATTGGCCATAATATTCCTGGGAATTTCATTTTAGGGTTTCTCTCAGGATAAGACTAGTGGCTTGTTTCTTATTTTCATTTTGCTCTTTTCCTATATTATTCATTGAATTATCAAATTCAAGGTTTTTTGTTTAATCGTGGTTTTCAGAGTCTGATAATGCTTTAAAATCTACCTTTGGCCTATATTTTAGATGTTTAATAGATGTCACATTTTGGTCTATTTTTTCAATCTCTTGATTTTGTCCTAATATTTTTTTTTGTCTCGTGGGGTCATCTGGTTCTTTTTGTTCATTCTAATTTTCAGAGTATTCAATACTTAGACAAGTTGTTTGGGTTTTTTTTTTTGTTTGTTTTTTTACTTTCTGTTCCAAGCTATTTATTCTCCTATTTTTTTTTCTCCAGAGTCCTAATTTCACTTGTAATTTCATTTTTTGTTTCTTGTTTCATTTCTTCCAGATGCTCTTATAGTGTGTTTGGCCAAGCCATTTACAAAAAAAATCTCTCCAAGGCTTTGTTTATAGTCGTTTTGCAGTTGCTCCTTCTGTTTTACATCTTGGGCATCTCTTGACCTATAACATTTAAAAAAAAATTTATTGTTCACACATATCTCCAATCCCAGTTATTGGTTTGGGATGTTTTTTCAGGACCACAGTCTAGTCCATCTAGCATTCTTAGGTGGGGTGATTGAGCCCTGTTTGGTCTTTACCTCAATTTCCTGGCCTTCTACTGCTGGCTGCTAGGTCTGTGCTTAGAGAACAGGTTTCAGATCTTCCTAGTGGTCAAAGCATGGAATGTTTCAGGTTAGAGGTGTCAACTCCAGGGACGTCATCCATGGTCAAAATGATCAGAGCCTGTAGGTATCTCATCCCTCCTCTCTCTCTTCCAAGACCAACTACTCTAGGCTTTCTACCCCACCCCCAGAACAGATGGCTACAGGTTCCAGGTACTTCTAAAACATCTTGCTTCATGGGGCTGGTAGGCTGAATTCAACTTTTTTTACCCAGGTTTGTGCTAGCTTCCTCACTAGAACAGTCCTGTGGGTTTTTGGCTATCTTCTTGTGTATTCCTTGACTAGGGAGGTCAGTACTTGGTAAGTAGTTTAGATGTGTGGGTTATGTGAAATAGAATTAGAGAAGAAGATGATGGCAATGAGGATTCCAGGTTCATACCACCCAGAGTTTTTGAGAACACTAAACTTATCAAACGCTGGACATGGGGATGACAGGTCATAGATAATGGATAGGATTTGGCTGAGTGTGGATGAGCAGAAAGGATTATTTGTCCCCCCTCTAAATGGTCCCATAGAGCTGTGCTTTTTGAGTTCTTGTGTCTGATTTTTATAATTTTTCTGTTTTCTCACTCATTATTCTTTGTCACCTCTTGTTGCTCTGGGTGTGCCTACCACTAGCAATCATCCACCTTCTTCTCCTCTGTTGCTTCTGGTCTGCCATGGGTGAACAAATCAGCAAACTTGTGAGAATTGTGTTCAAGCTAAAAAACAATAGTTTCTGAGGTGAGGCCAAAAGGCATATGACTTTTAAAAGTAAAAAAGTTTAATCGGAATTTTAACATTGAACAACAATACAGCCAATTTCTCTCCTTAGGCTTTTAGGAATGACCCTGAGAGGCTGGGGGTAGGGGTGGAGGTAGGGGTCCTATTCTAGTCTTATTCCTCTCGATCTCCCACTGGTGTGCTCCTCCATTATCAGCTTACCTGCTTTTAAATAAAGAACAAAGTTAAAATTCTATTCAGCAAATGTAAGAAATAATCTGTATATGTACATATGCGTACCTACATTTGAACACATACGCATTTGAAAATAATATATTTCACATTATTATCTTCATTTTACAGATGAAGAAAGTGAGGCTCAGATATGTGAAATCTTTGCCTGTGATCAAATAGCCAGTGTCGGAAGTGGGATCCAAGATCAGGCCTCTACTGACTCCAAGTCCAATTCCACCATGCTGCCAATAATTTTTAATTAGCTTAGGTGGCCAGTAATTGATAATTTTAAACCTATTGATAGCAATAACACACACACACACACACACACACACACACACATATATATATGGAATACACACACATATAATATATACATACATATACACATTCAAGATATATGTGTGTGTGTTGTGTGTGTGTGTGTGTGTGTGTGTGTGTGTGTGTGTGTGTACCTTCTAGATAACATTAGTTTCGTTTGCAGGGGAAGAAGGGATGACGTTCTGTTCTGCAGTCTTATAAAAAATGACTTGACCTATTCTCCCCATATTCTAGGAAGTGAAACCAAGGAGCAGTTGGGCAAAGTAACTAACACGTAATAGCTGAGGATAAAAATAGTTTCTGCCAACTCAGAGAGCACTACTATATGGAGATTTCTATATTGTTTACTTCGTGTCTGCTCCTGTTTACAAGGACAGGCTAGACTAAAGAAATACTCTGTATGCTCACATAGTTCAGATTTATTACAGAACAAAATATGGGGGGGAAAGCTAGCTTGAATTAATTGTAAGACTGAATTCTAGAATGGAGTCAAAGATCATTAAAGTTAGAAAGTACCTTAGAAAGTCCAATCCTCTCATTTTACAGGTTAGAAAACTGAGGCTCAAGAAGTAGATGTGACTGGCCTAAGGGATTTGTTGATTTGTTAGGGATCAACCTAAGTCTCCCAAATTGAAGTGTGTATGTCACTCTGTCTCTGTCTCTGTCTCTCCTCTCCCTCTGTCTCTTTCTTTCTCAGCTAGGCAGCTATGTGGCATAGTAGATTGATTACTGGCCCTGGAGTCTGGAAGACTTGAGTTCAAATCCTGCTTTAAACACTTACTAGCTCTGTAATGCCAAGCAAGTCACTTAAGTGCTGTCTGCCTCATTTTCCTCATCTGTAAAACAAGTATACTATTATCATGTACCTCTCAGGGCCATTGTGAAGATCAAATGGGACAATATCTGTAAATTGCTTTGTGAACCTTAAAGTACTATATAAACACTAGCTGTTATTATTATTACAACTGAGTTCAAATCCTTCCTTCAGACATTTACTAGTACTGTAATCCTGGGTAAGTCACTTAAGCTTTGTAAAATGAGAATAATAACCTTTTAATGATTTTGTTGGATCTGCTTTTTGTTGGAAAGCATTTGAATATTTTGTTTCAGCATGGAGGTCCTCAGTTTCAGTTGATCCTCCAGATGAGTATCAGTCATTTGTGACCTTAAGGATTAGGTAGGAGACTGCAGATTTGCAGCAATAAGTGATTGAAAAGCAAGAAAGCATTTTTCAGGCATGTTGCTGAAGGTGTGGGTGTTCTACTGCATTTTTCCATATTTCAGTTGGATCTTTCTTAGCATCAAACAATGACTTTAAAATGTCATCTACTGAGAGCTCAATCGATTCCATCTGTGATTCTTTAGGTGCCTTAGTGATATCAACTAGATGAGACCGAAATGCTAATTTGAATGTGATGTCATGATTCTCAAAGTCAGCGAATCTTTCATTGTATGTTCTAATTAATAGGTCTATAACTGCTGCATATTCTTCAGATGATTTATGTATATCATCCTGCTCATCAGTGACCTTTGCTAACTGGGAAAATGATCATCCAAAATTTCCTTTTGAAGAAGTGTTTTCAAAAAAGATAGCTTTTTTCAAAATGCTTGGATTTTTTTTTTGCCACATATCATATGTAGACCTTGCAAATTCAAATCGTTTTGATTTGACATATCACACAGAAATGCAGCATTCCTGTAGAAATCTTTCAATAATTCAAAATTCTGATTCTGTTCTTCATAAAATTTAACTATCTGTTCTTGGAGAGTTAAAATTTTGATTAACACCTGTCCCTGAATAGCCAAAGCATTTTAGAATGATTTGACAAATCCACACTGCATACTTCATTGTTCAACTTTAGTTACGAAATTGATGATACAATGTTGCATTTGCATGAATTATAGTTAACAATACTTATAACTTGTTGCAAATTGCCTCTTAAAATAGTAGCTTTAGCACAAAGATTTTGCTGATGCAAGCTACAATGAAAAGAAATGAGAGCATCTGGATCTGTTAATACTTTTTTTAATCTGTGAAATAAAGCCTTCATGTTTTCCTGTCATTGAAGGTGGACCATCTGTACATACACTCACTAAATTTACCAAATTCAGTCCAACTTCAGGATATTTATCTTGAAAATTGTTGAAGATATCTACTCCCTGTGTTCTGTTCATAAGAGTGCCCAAAGCAAGTAACTCTTCGTAGCAAAGAAAATTTTCTGTTATGATCTGAATGAAGTCTAAAACCTGTGCTGAGTCAGTAGCATTAGTTGATTCATCCAAAGTGATGGAATGATATGTATTTTCCTTTTGAAATATTGCATGAAGTTGTTCTGTTAAGTTGAAGGCTAGTTCATGCTGCCGATCAGCTGTGGTTCTCCTTGAAAGAGGTAGTTGTTTGTACTTTGAAACATCATTCAGGGTCTGAGCACCCTACAACTTCAACAATGCATTCTTTCACAATATCTACATCACTGGATGGCTTCTCTTTTTTCCTGAGTATATAAGCTACTTTATAAGTTGCTTTAGTTGCATTATCTCCAGGTCTTATTGCTGCTTGAAAGAATTGTCTTTGCTTTTTTCCCCCATCTTTTAATTTCTGCAATACAACCTTTCATGCTTCTCCCTCTAATTTAAAATATTTGTGGTCCATATGAGTGTTATAATGCTGATGAGCATTGAATTTCTTTAATGTTGATATTGCAGTATTACAAAGCTAGCAAATCATCTTATCTTTAGCAGAAATAATATAATATTGCAATTCTCATTAAAAAATCTGTTTTCTTCCTTCAGAAAGTGTTATATAAGTACTCATAATACTATATGAGTATTATATAAGTACTCATAATACTATACTAAAACTCTGAAGAGTTTTAGGCCCAACTGTGCTAGAAACAATTTTTCTTGTTAATCAATATCCATGCCATTTCTAGTGAGGAAAATGAGAGCTCTCCAAACTGGCACAGTTCCCTAATATCCTTCTACATGACTCTCTCCCCAAGACCATTGGAGGAAATATTTATAGGAATCTTGAACAAGGAAAAGGCATGTTAAAATACAATTTGAATTAATGTTCTAAAATAATTGAGTCATCATCACTTTCCCTCCTAGACCACTCCCCCCCCAAGGGATCTATGGGACCCCTGGAGTAAACAACAGGACCCCCTCTCATCTGACCAATTTCTGAATCTTTTCTCAAAGAAGTCAGAGAGAGGGGGGAAGGGGAATGTACCAATTCTTTCGAATAGGTGGGGAGGTAATGACCTTATCTAGACCAGAGTTAAGTTTGGTTATCATTGTTAATCCAGTTCCCTAAAAAAAGTCCATCTCCCAGCTTTCTAAGAGACTTTTTCTAGAAACTGGAAGTGACTTTAGAAAAAAATATTATTTCTTAATATTTCCAGTTTTTAATTTTGCTTCCACTCAGTAAATTTTTAATACACTTAACTAGTCTCTTATTTTTGCACTAGTAATTCTTGGCATCAGAGAGGCAGGTTGTTGTCACAAGCTCCCACTTGTCCTTGGAATCAGGAAGACTTGAATTTCATGGCCTACCTCTGACAAATGCTGGCTGTGAGGCCCTGGACAGTCACCTTTTCACCTCTCCATGCTCCAGTCAATTCTCTTAAGATTATAATTTGCAGAGCTGGTATTGATATCTATGTGGGTAGAGGGGGTTCCTTACTGGGTACTCAGTATACCCATGAAATCATAGCACTGGTCCAAAAAAAGGGTTTGGGCATTACATGCAAGTGACCCTCTCTGCTTGTAGGGATGGTTTTGTGCAACTGGTATGCTTGATCTGTTTTCTTTCCTTCTTTCTTTTTTCTTTCCGTCTTTCTCTGTCCCCTAATTCTCTCAATCTCTGCCTCTGTCTATGTGTCTCTCTCTGTCTAATTCTAATTTTCTGTGTGTATCTTTCTGTACGTCCCTTTAACCTTAATTCTCTGTCTCTCTGTCTCTCCCTTTCCGTCTCCTCCTTTCCTTGCTCAGTGTACCACACAATAACAGATGGTAATTGTATTTCTTCAGTTCATCCTAAAATCATTTGTAACACTACCACTTAACCTTTGCCTTTGCTACCAGTTTGGAGGCCATTTTTCTCCTCCAAGAATTGTTTGTGAGGTCCAATTAAAAATGTCCTCTTATTCACTCCCATATACATATATTCAAATACTTTATTTCTTTGGATCTGTGATCTAATCAATGTGGGTATTCTCTCTAATAGTGAGAATTAGAACTCATTCATCCTATGCGATTCTGCTCCTTCATGGACCACAATCATACCCCAAAGGTCTCACATTCTGAGCCCACCCCACATTGCACACACTCACATTTCCCTTTGTCCTGATGACTCATTAACAATTAAAATTTCCTTGTTTCTTGATTCTCCTTAGTGAAGTTATTAATCCTCCTGCAGCTAAGTTGGGATCTGCCTTCCACCACTCTCCCTCTCCCCCTTGAAGCTAATGTGGTGTGCAGTGGAAGGTCTATAGACTGACGGCAGAAGCAGACTAGAAGGAATCCTTTTTGAACTGACTCTGTTCATGAACTGACTTCCATAGCCCAAACTGACAAATCTCCATTATCTATTATTATTTTTTAATTAGAAAAGATATCTGTGAATGAAATTATAGAGGTCATCTCCATGACCCCTTCCCTACCCCCAGCCTCTGGCTGAATTATGGCTTTGTGAGATGCCTGAGAAAGGAAGATTCAATTACTGGGTTTCAAGCAACAATGGATCAATCCAAACTTCATAGAACAAATCCCCCCTAATAAAAGGATTTGTTCAGTAAAACTTGGACTCAGTTAAAAGGCTGCACCCAAGGACCTCTAGACCATGTGTGGCTTTGAGGCCACAGGTTCCCCACCCCTGGATCAGCCCATGATTACTCCCTCCTCTGTAGGTTCAATGGCATCTGATTAAAGAGACCTGTGCAAAGTCAAACTGGTATGGAGCTGAAGAGAAGGCATCTCTAATACTAACCAGAGGTACCTCCCAGAGGGAGGCTGGGATGTTGACTTAGCCTAGGAAGTTCCAGAAAAGAGCAGATATAGATGATATGACATTGCCTCCAATTTCTAGAAACTCCTCTTCTGGCTTATATAATAATGACTGGCATTTCATTTTGCTCCCTTTAAGACTTATCAACTGCTTTACATTGTATCTTTTTTGATGCTTGTACCAACCCTCATGAAGTAGGCACTATCCCCATTTTGAAGATTAGAAAACTGAGGTTCTGAGTGTTTAAATGACTCAGTGGAAACAGTGGGAGAGCAGAAAGAGTATTGACGCCTGAGGCAGAGTGCCTGGGTACATATGCTGCCTCTGAGGCTATACGGGCACTAGTTCCCTCATCTGTAAAATGAAGGAGTTGGATTACATGGTGCCTGGGAGCCCTTCCGGCATTATGTCCATGATCCTAGGACTGGCTCCTTCTCATTCAGTTAACAAGTGGCAAAGGTAGGTGGGACTCAAGCCTAGGTCTCCCCTGACTCTAGACCTAGTGCTTTCCCACCTATACAGTGATGCCTCTTTCTTTAGGTTTTCCTCTAAAAGATGGTGATCTCACCCCTTTTGATGTCACATGACATTTATTGCTCAGGGTAGGAGAAAAAGTATTGAATGTTAGATTTGACATTGAGTTAAACATACTTTGGTGAGAGAGACAGGACAGAAGCAGGGGTCCAGGATTTGCCCACAGGATGCTATCTTCCTACCTCCCGATCCCTTTCTCATTGGCAGACCTTCCAGCAGGGAGGGAGGCTGCAGAGCTAGCTACCTTATAAAGACAATAACACCTATTTTGTCCGAACAGCAGGCATCTAACTACCACAGTACTTTACACCTGCTGTTGTTCAGTCATATCTGCCTCTTTGTGTCTCCATGGACAAAGATGCTGGAGTGGATTGCAATTTCCTTCTCCAGCTCATTTTACAGTTGAGGGAACTAAGGCAAACAAGGTTAAGTGATTTGCCCAGAGTCACACAACTAGTGTCTCAGGCTGGATTTTAACTCAGGTCATAATATATATTATAATACGAATAGCTAGTATTTATATAGTACTTTAAGGTTCATGAAGCAATTTACAAATATTATCCCATTTGATCTCACAACAACCCTGAGAGGTAGATGATATTTTTATTCCCATTTTACACATGTGGACAATGAGGCAGACAGCACTTAAGTGACTTAGCTGGGATTACAGAGCTAATAAGCATTTGAAGCAGCATTTGAACTCAGGTATTCCTGACTCCAAATCCAGCATCCCATCTACTATGCCACATAGCTGCTTAGCTGAGAGAGAGAGACAGAGAGAAAAGGGAAGGAGAGAGAGAGAGAGAGAGGAGAGAGAGAGAGAGAGAGAGAGAGAGAGAGAGAGAGAGAGAGAGAGAGACGGGGAGAGAGGGAGGGAGGGAGGGAGAGAGACTTGAATTTAGGAGACGGTTTGATCTGTAACACATTAGCTGAGGAAGCTTAGGCCAGGCACCTGCCCCTTTTGAACCTCAGTTTTCTCATCTGTAAAATGAGAGGATTGGACTTTCTAAGGTACCTTCTAACTTTAATGATCTTTGACTCTATTCTAGAATTCAGTCTTTTTAAAGTTAGCTTTCCCCAAATATTTTGGACTGATAAATCCAAATGGTGTGAGAGTATACAATGTTTCTTTAGTCTAGCCTGTCATCATAAACAGGAGTAGACACGAAGTAAAGAATATAGAAATCTCCATATAATAGCGCTCTATGAGTTGGCAGAAACTATTTTTGTCCTCAACTATCACCTACCTGTGAGTTACCTTGCCCAGCTACTCCTTGGTTTCACTTCCTAGAATACGAGGAGTGTTCTTATTTACTCAGCAGGTCAAGTCATTTTGGATAAGAACACAGAACAGAATGTCATCCCTTCTTCCCCTGCAATTGAAAGTAATGTTATCTAGAATGACTGTACACACACACACACACACACACACACACACACACACACACACACACATCTAGAATGTATGTGTGTGTATATACTCCTTACATTTATATTGTCATTGTTTAGTCATTTCAGTCATGTCTGACTCTTTGTGATCCCATTATGGAGTTTTCTTGGCAAAAATACTGGAGTGGGTTGCCATTTCCTTCTCTAGCTCATTTGACAGACAAGGAAACTGAGTCAAACAGGGTTAAATGACTTGCCCAGGGTCACACAGCTATTGAGTGTCTGAGGCTGGATTTGAACTCATGAAAATGAGTCTTCTTGATTCCAAACCCAGTG
Organism: Phascolarctos cinereus; assembly: GCF_003287225.1. Taxonomy (NCBI): domain Eukaryota; kingdom Metazoa; phylum Chordata; class Mammalia; order Diprotodontia; family Phascolarctidae; genus Phascolarctos; species Phascolarctos cinereus. Next base: position 313,319,250 of record NW_027555958.1, on the reverse strand, counting down.
CTCCATCCACTTTATCACCTAGCTGCCCTCATTATATGTGTTAGGAACACTTAAAAAGTCAGTGTCAACTTCCCATCCATACGATAACTAAGTGGTCAAAGGATATGAAATTTTTTCAAAAAGAAGCACTAAATTGGGGGCAGCCTAGGTGGTGCAGTGGATAGAGCACCGGCCCTGGATTCAGGAGGGCCTGAGTTCAAATCTGGTCTCAGACACATGACACTTACTAGCTGTGTGACCCTGGGCAAATCACTTAACTCCACTGCCTGGTCCCCCCCCCTAAAAAAAAGAAAGAAAGAAAGAAGAAGAAGAAGAATGAATTGTTAGTGATAATCACTTGAAAATATTTAGCCTTCAAGAATAGTTGAAAAGATCACAATTAAAAATAACTTTGAGGTACACTTCACTCATCCAACTGGGTAATCATAATTAAAAGCAACGAAACTCAGTGATGGGGAAGTTTTAGACAAACAGGCACACTCATAGATTGCTGGTGGAATTACAAACTTACAAAATTTTTCTGGAAAGCAATCTGTCAGTAGGATGTAAAAAAATACATAAAAAATAATTATTCCCTTCATTTGGAACAGACCTGACTTAGGGCAAAGTGCTATTAGTTCGGAATCTGTGTTAGGATGAAATGGGGTACTTGTAGGTCATTGAACAGCTAATAAATGATTTATTTAGCCCTAACAAAAAAAGGATATTCAACAAGGATGGGCCACTAGGTGGCGCAGTAGATAGAGTGCTGTGCCTGAAGTCAAGATTTTCCTGAGGACAAATCCAGCTTCAGACACTTATTAGCTGTGTGACCCTGGGCTTGTCACTTAACCTTGTTTGCTTTAGTTTCCTCATCTATCAAATGAGCTGGGGAAGAAAACGGCAAACCACTCCAGTATTTTTGCCAAGAAATCCCTAAATGAGATCACAAAGAGTCAGATGTGACTGAAACAATTCAACCCCCTCCCCCCAAAATCAAAATTCAACAGGGATACAGGACTTCACTCAACTAGAGAGGGCTTCTTTTGCCTTCATATAGAAACTCATCTGTCAGCAGGGCAGGACGTGGTGATTTGCAGTCTTGGGACAGACACCTGCCAAGTCTGAAGGGCCCTGACCTCACGTGGCTGGGCCCTTTTATGACCTTAGATGACCAGGAAGCCTGATCAATATTGTCAGAGGCTACCAGGAAGCTACATCTAGGAAAGCACAGCTTGAACCTTGTCCCATTGAATGGCCAAACAAGTTCCAAATTTGTAGTCATCTGTTAGGGAAAAAGCATGGTGAGAGTGGGGAACTCTGGTACATATATTACATAGTAATTTCACCTAAAGGGTAAAAGAGTTGCCAAAGACAAAAATGCAAAAAAATCTATCTGTGCAAAGATTTTCAAAGCAGCATTGTATGTCATTGGGAAAAACAACATCTGCAAACAACCTAAATGATAATGTAGTGAAAAGGTTAAAAAAATTGAGGTCCATGAATATAGAGAAAAAACTATAATGCATCTGAAACTGACAACTGCATCTGAAACTGATAAGGTCAGAAAGGCCTTTATGAAAAAATATAAAGAGAAATTAGTGGAACCAGAAGAATGTAGAAAACACTAAATATAATCATACAAGAGAAAAAGTAAATGAGAATGAATGGACAAACAAAATCCTGTCAAGTACAGAGGAATTGACTGAAGAATTATTCTAATTTTTTGGGTTGAACCTAATTAATTTATACATAAGTAGTTACTATGTAAGTCAGTTGCATTATTGTTCAATGTTAAGTTTTTTTAAAAAATGTTTAAAGAAAAAAAGGAACTGATGTTATTTGTACTTAAAAAGAGTCAAGGACTCAGACTCATTATTACAATGAGTATGCTATCAATGTATTTAAAAATTGTTAATTATTGGTCACCTAAACTAATTAAAAATTATTGGCAGCATGGTGGAATTGGACTTGGAGTTAGTAGAGGCCTGGTTTTGGATCCCACTTCTGACACCGGCTATTTGATCACAGGCAAATAATTTTATGTATCTGAGCCTCACTTTCTTCAACTATAAAATGAGGATAATAGTGTGAAGTATATATTTTCAAATATGTATGTATTCAAATATAGGTATGCAGATGTACATATATAGATTATTTCTTATATTTGCTGAATAGAATTTTAACTTTGTTCTTTATTTAAAAGCAGGTAAGCTGATAATGCAGGAGCACACCAGTGGGGGATCACAAGGAACAGGACTAGAATGGGACTCCCCTACTCTGACTCCTACCCCCCAGCCTCTCAGGGTCATTCCTAAAACCCTAAGGGGAGAAACCGGTTGAATTGTTTAATGTTAAGATTCTGATTAAACTTTTTTACTTTTAAAAGTCATATGCCTTCTGGCCTCACCTCAGAAACTATTGTTTTTTTAACTTGAACACAATTCTCACAAGTTTGCTAATTTGTTCCCCCACAGCAGACTAGAAGCACCAGCAGAGAAGAAGGTGGAGGATTGTGAGTGGTAGGCACACCCAGAGCAACAAGAGGTGACAAAGAATAATGAGTGAGAAAACAGAAAAATTATAAAAATCAGACACAAGAACTCAAAAAGCACAGCTCTATGGGACCATTTAGAGGGGGGACAAATAGTTCTTCATCCTACTCCACACTCAACCAAATCCTATCATCCCCATGTCCAGCATTTGATAAGTCTAGTGTTCTCAAAAACTCTGGGTGGTATGAACCTGGGATCCTCATTGCCATTATCCTCTTCCCTAATTAAATTTCACATATCCTCAACATCTAAACTACTTATTAGGCACTCGCCTCCCTAGGTTAAAATCATATCTCATGCTTCTGAACTCTTCTTTCCTTCTTTCTTATTTCCTTTTATATTAAGGGCTGTCCTTCACATCTACCAGCAGGTGTCCCTTCCTTCCCTCTTTCTTTCCTTCCTTTTTTCTTTTCTTCCTTCCTTTCTTTCTCAAATTTAACGCATATAGCCTTTACACAAATTGTTATAGCAAATGGCCATAATTGGCAATGCCAACAGATTACCAACTAGAAAGACTTTGACCATAGGCCCAGTGACAGCATGCCTGCCTTTCAAAGACCAGCCCAGCTAAGTCTGAAGAAACAGCATCTTAAGATCAACTATTAATTATAGAAAGCTTTTGATCCATCCCTTGGAAATTATCTATGCCAGTGGAGTTGTGAATCCTTAAAGTAGCCAAAGAAGTGCTATGATTTAATGGAAAGAATTCAGAATATGGCATTGAGTGAACTCTGGCTCTGATGCTTAATAGCTGTGTGACTATGGACAAATGACTATCTCTCTAAGCTTCATGCTCCTTGTCTAGAAAATGGGAATAACCCTATCTGTATTCTTCCATCCTACTTTTCCACCCCACCCAAAGGTTGCTGTGGGACAAATGTTTTATAAACCTAAAAGTACTACATAGAAATATGAGTTATTAAAATTCAAATGGAAAGATTGAAAATTAAGTCCCTTTGGAGTTTAGTTAGTCCTTGCCTTTCAGGCAGATATAGAAAAAGATTGACTGCCCTGAACTTGGCAGGCTCAAAAGTGCCACCAAGAATCAGATTTTGAGTTGGAAGGGCCCTCAGAAGCTGTCTAATTCAATCTCTCATTTTACAGATCCCCACCTGTAAACTAGAAATTGAGACCCAAAAAGGTGGCCTTGCCAAAGACCACATAGGCAGTGTCAGACATGAGATTTGATGCTTAACTTTTCTGGGTCTCAATTTTCTATTTGCAAAATGAATGGGTTGGACTCAATGGCGTCTCAAGTCTCCCACAGCTATAAATCTGTGGTCTTATGATCCTATAATCTTAATTCAATTTGACTAGATATACGACCTTGGGAAAATTACCAAACTTGCTGGAACTCAATTTCCTCATTTGTTAAAAAGAAAAAAAGAAAGAAAAAAAGATGGGATAGGGTGGACTTCTGCTTAAGATGGTAGCATGAAAGGTCATACAGAAGCCCAGCTTTCCCACTTATACACCAGATATTATCTAAAAAAGTAACAGGGTCAAATAATTATCAATAGATCCAAATAGAAACAATAGTAAGCTCCTTTATCTAGTCAAGGACTGCACAAGAAGATTGCCAAAAACCCGTGGGACTATTCTACAAGCAAAGCTAGCACAAACCTGGGTAAAGAAGTTAAATTCAGCCTACCAGCCCCCTGAACCAAGATGTTCTACAAGTACCTGGAACCTGCAGCAATCTGTTTTGGGGGTAGGGTAGGAAGGCCAGAGTGATTGGTTTTGGAAGCTGGTCTTGGAAGGGGGAGAGGAGGGATGAGAAACCTACAGGCGCTGCTCATTCTGACCATGGATGAGGTTCCTGGAGCTGGTGCCTCTGAGTGGAAGCATTCCATACTTATTTAGCTCTAGGAAGATCTGAAACCTGTTCTCCAAGCACAGACCTAGCAGCCAGCAGCAGAAGGCCAGGAAATTAAGGTAAAGACCAAACAGGGCTCCATCACCCCATCTAAGAAGGCTAGATGGGTTAGACCCTCATCCTGGCAAAACATCCCAAACCAATGAAAGGGGTTAGAGATATGTGTAAAAAGAAGACAATAAATATTTTTTAAAAAATATTATCAGTCAAGAGATGCCCAAGAGGTTAAAAACAAACAAACAAACCCAAAACCAAAAGACAGGAGTAACTTCACAACAACTATAAGCAGAGCTTCAGATAGATCTTTCATTTCATTTTTGGGGGTAATCAGGGCTAAGCGACTTGTACAAAATCACACAGCTAGTAAGTGTCTAAGGCCAGATTTGAACTCAGGTCCTCCTGACTCCAGGGCTGGTGTTCTATTCCACTGTACCATCTAGCTGCCCCTTGCAGAAATTTTTTTTCAAATGGTTTGGTCACATGGACTGCAAGAGCACCTGGAAGAAGTGAAATAAATAAAAAATGAAATTATAAGTGAAATAAAGAATCTGGAGGGGAGAAATAAGAGAATAAATAGCTTGGCAGGAAAAGGTAAAAAAACTTATCTAAGCATTGAACACCATGAAAATTAGAATGGAACAAAAGGAAACAGATGACTCCATGAGACAAAAAGAAATATTAGGACAAAATCAAAAGATTGAAAAAATAGATGACAATGTGAGTTATCCAGTATCAAATACCTAAAAATAGGTCAGAGAGAGATATTTAAGCATTACTGACTCCCTGAAAATGATAATGGAACAAAAAACCTAAATATGATAGTTCTACAAATAGTAAAGGAAAAGGGCAAAATGAAAATAAGAAAGAAGCCATTTATTTTCTCCTGAAAGAAACCCCAAAATGAAAATTCCCAGGAATGTTATAATCAATACTCAGAGTTTCTAGGTCAAAGGGAAAATACGGTGAGAAGCCAGAGAGAAACATTTCAAGTACCAAGGAAGTATATTTAGGATCACATAATACTTGTCAGCAATTACTATAATGGATAAAAAATAAATATAACATTTCAAAACACACAAAAAATGATTAGCCCTGGAAGAATGAGTGGAATTGAGATAAAAAACATTTATATGTGTATAAAAATATTAATAGCAGATCATTTAGTAGTGCTGAAGAATTAGAAATTGAGGGGATGTTCATCCACTGGGGAATGTCTGGACAAGTTGTTGTATATGATTGTGATGGAATACCATTGTGCTTTAAGAAACAATGAGCAGGATGCTCCCAGAAAAACATGGAAAGACTTATATGAACTGATGCAAAGTGAAATGAGCAGAACCAGGAGAACATTGTACAAAGTAACAACAATATTGTATGATGATCTACTACGAATAACTTAGCTATTCTCAGTAATACAATGATCTAAGATAATTCTGTAGAACTTATGATGAAAGGTGCTGTCCATCTCCAGAGAGAGAACTTTTAGAACCTGAATGCAGATCAAAGATACTTTTCTTTACATTCTTTATTTTTCTTGTTTTTTGTCTGTGTTTTCTTTCACAGAATCACTTACATGCAAATGTGTTTTCCATGACTACACATGTATAACCTGTGTTAAACTGCTTGCCTTCTCAATGAGAAGGGGAGGGGAAGAATGGAGAGAATGTGGAATTCAATATTTGAAAAAAATGTTAAAATTGTTTTTATATGTAATTGGGGAAAATAAAATATTAAATTAGGGGAGAAAAAGAAGAGGGAAATCCGACAAGGGAAAAACATTGATTTTTAATAGAATGGAGGACTTTCAAACATTGTTGTTGAAAATACCAGAGCTGAGTAGAAACTTTGAAATACAAAGATAGAAGCCAATAGAAACCTATAAGGGTAAATTCATTTGAGTAATTGGAAGGGGTTAAACAATGATGAAGTGTTTATATTCTAATGGGGGAGAAAATGTAAGTGTCCTTTTAGAACTCTAATATCTTCAGATTTCAGAGGAAGTTAAGAGGGTCAAAGGTGCAGTTTCATTCTGTTCTGATTGTCTTAAAGGAGGAAATAAAAAATAGGGGGAAAGGAATATACTGGAGATGAAATGAGGAAGAAGGATATTGAACCTATTTCTCATAATTAGGATGTTGTGCAAAAAAAAAAAGAGTATTATAAACACAGAGGAAAGGATGGAGGCAGCAGACATCATCTGAACCTCATTCATATCTGAACCAGACATAAGGGTGAAAATACACACATAGACATAAAGCTTGGTGTAGAAATACATTAAATTCAACAGGGAAACATGGAGGAATAGGGAGAGGTCAGAGAGGGGTTTAAGAGGGAGAGAAGAGTTGTGGAAAGAATAGCAAGACAAATATTGGAGTGTGGATAATAAAGGGGAGAAGAAAAGAAGAAGAAAGGTTAAGAACCAGGAATCAGGATCTGAGCATGGGGAAGAGACAAGGGGTAGTGGAGTGAAAGCAGATTGCTTCAATTACAGACCACTAGAGTTTATCACCTGCTTTTTCTTCCACTTCTTCCTTCTTCATTGTAAAAGAGAAGGACAGGGAGAAAAGAGAAGGAAATACATTTCGTGATGTGATGGAGGGATGTACACAACTGGTCATAAACAGAAAACAGAAGACAGCAAAATGGATGAGACAGCTCAATGCAACAATATGTTGCTTACTTGAAACAGTCGTTCAGTTCAAATGAAGAAATGGAGCAGAATTTGTTATGTTTCATGAGGACCCGAAAAACAGGAAGGCAACAGCAAAAATAGCTTTGGCTAAAAAAGAAAAACAAGTCCAATGTTTAGAAGCACTGCTGGGCCCAGGGGGCTGGGGTGCTACACCCATTCCCCTTCTACTTATGTCCCTCTGTTCTGGATCAAGACATGATGTCTGGACTGGATTCAGTCCTGGGGGAAACTGGTTTTTAATGTGAGGGGGTCAATCTGTCTCTCTTTTTTCCCCCACACTCTTCAACTTGTTTCATCCCTCCCCCTGGTGTCCTGGGGAACATTTCTTAAGGTTTAGGTTGTAGCTCATACCTTGGTTCTCCCTAAAGTGGGAATTATAAACGTACTCGGATATGGGACAAGTATTTATTTCCTGCACACAAAAGAAAGCAAACACACAAAAAAAGAATTGACAGAACATCAAACAACGGGGCAGCTAGGTGGCGCAGTATACAGAGCACTGGTCCTGAAGTCAGGAGTACCTGAGTTCAAATCCAGTCTCAGACCAAACACTTGACATTTACTAGCTGTGTGACCCTGGGCAAGTCACTTAACCCCAACTGCCTTAAAAAAAAGTGGAAAAAAAAGAACATAAAACAAGTAAGGACTTATAGCTACTTTTATACCCTTTCAAGAGGCCGATGATACTTAAAGCTTATCAGAACTTAAGGCAGTTTGGGGGTTCCCAAATATGCATTCCACATTTCACCTTAGCTCTGCACTATTTAGAGAATTTCTAGTCTGTCTTGTGCCTGTTTGGGCCAGGGCTTGGACCCACCATCCTGCTGACAGTCATTTTCTCTGGCAAAGATGAAGGAATTTGCATTGTTACTAGACAGCACTGCCAGAGACAGCACTACAACCTGTCCAGCCCATAAGGCCACCTGCAAGCCTAAACACATACATCTTGTAGAGAACATTGTTTGGTAACTACCTAAATTGGCAAAGATGACAAAAAAGGAAAATGATAGTTGTTGGAGGGGATGTGGCAGGATAGGCACACTAATGCACTGCTGGTGGAGCATGAATTGGTACTAGTCATTCTGGAAAGCAATTTGGAACTGTTCTCTAAAAGTCACCAAAGTCTTCATTTCCTTTCACCCTCACATGTCACTGCTAGATTTATACCCCCTAAGAGGTTAAAAAAAAGAGGGAAATGATCCTTATGTACAAAAATATTTACAGCAGTACTTTTTACTGTAGCAAAGAACTGACAATTAAGGGAGCAGGACTGGACAAACTATGGTATAGGAATGTAAATAGAATGTTACTGCATCCTAAGAAATGATGATAGAGATAGATTCAGAGAATTCTGTGACGACCTGTATGACTGATTCAGGGTGAAGTGAGAAGAACCAGGAGAACAATATATACAGTGATTATAATACTATAACGAAAAGTAACTTAAAAGACTTTAGAACTTGCAACTATGTAATGACCAATCATAACTCCAGAGGATCCAATACCTCCCATCTCTTGACAGAGAAATGATGGACTAAAGATGTAGTATGAGACATATTTCTGGTCATGGTCAATATGCAATTTGCTTTGCTTGACTAAGGTTTTTTTGTTACAAGGGCTTTTATTTTTATTGGAGAAAAGGGCACCTAGTAATACTGCTCCCCCCTCCAAAAAGACAAAGAAAAGACAAAGAAAAGAGTGTAATTGAGGTATTTAAAAGAATTCACAGAAGGAAACAGGAGGTTCAGAGGAAAACAGACAAGCAGGAAAGCTTGGAAACTAACATGTTGAAATTATGTTATATTATTTATTTATTTCTTATTATATTATTTTAAAAAGCAAATAAGCTAGCAATGTTAGTGTTTGTCAAGTTTAGAAAAACAAAAAATTAAGTGAAAAAATGATGAAAATGGATGTGATGACCTCTGAAGTCCCTTCCTGTGAGCCTATCAATGCAATGCAAAACACATTTATGAATTGCCTGCTGTGTTGATACTGGAGTTATGAAGACAAACATGAGCACAATCTTTGCAATATAGAACCAATGGAAATTCAAAAGGACCAGAAAAGGAGTAAAAACATTACATACCAATACAGAGGCCATTATCATGCATACATGACCAAAAAAACCACACAGATCTAAGTTTTTCAGTTATAGCAGTCCATGAACAGATGAACAAACACATGAAAAAAAGCATTTTTTAAAGTGCTTACTATGTGCAAAGCATTATGTTAAATGCTGGGGAATACAAATAGAAAGCTAAAAAGATCCCTGATCTAGACAACACATATAGAGCAGCACAACTGCAGGGCAGATGGAAAGGCCTCATCACCCTTAGAAAGCAGGAGCAAGGTAGATGAAAATGCAACATGTTTGGTATTACTAAGTAACCATGAGCTTATACAGGACTATATCTTATTTTTTTTCAATCACCCAATTTATTTTATTTTTAAATATATTTTACTCCATGCCACCCTCCCCAATTACATGGTAAAACAATTTTTTAATATTTGGAGAGTTTTTTTAATTTTTGAGTTCCAAATCCTGTTCCTCCCTTCTTCCTCTTCTCCTCTCTGAGAGTAAGCAATCAGATACGGGTTAAACACGTGCAATTGTGTAAAACATTTCTAAATTAGTTATTTTGTACAAGAAGACTCAAATAAAAGAAAAATGAAAGAAAGTAAAAAATAGCACGCTTCAGTTTGTATTTAAACAATATCAGTTTCTTTCTCTGGAGGTGGATAGTACATGCAACATTATTACTTCTTTGGGATTTTCTTGGATCATTGTATTGCTGAGAATAGCTAAGTCATTCACCATTCTTCACTGAACAGTATTGCTGTTACTGTGTATAAAGTTCTCCTGGTTCTGTTCATTTCACTTTGTATCAGTTCATGCAAGTCTTTCCAGGTTTTTTGAAATCATCCTGACTGTCATGTCTTATAGCACAATAATATTCCATTACAATCATATACCACAGCTTTTTTAGCCAATCTTCAATTGATGAGCATCCCCTAAATTTCTGATTCTTAGCCACCAGAAAAATAGGACTATGTCTTATGAAACAGTTAGAAATCTTGAGATAGAATAGAATTGCTCTGGAGCAAGAGTTTTTAACTTGGGGTGGCTAAACTTCTTGCTTGAATTTTTTGCTACTGTGTATTGGCATAATTGGTTTCTGCATTTAAAAACATGATTCCAAAAAGGGTCCGTGGGCTTCCCCAGATGGTCAAAGTGATCCATGACATAAAAAGGTCAAAAATCTCTAATCTAGGGGTTGGGTCCAAGGACAGCATGAATTGTGTTTGAGATAGCACTGAAAAAGCAATGATGTCCTCTGCCCTACTTGGCAAACACTTGGCCCAGACTGTGTTGTGGCTGTGGCAGGGCTATATTCCTTAGCACAGCCTCTGCCTCCTAATCACCATACTTCCATTCATACTTGTAGCATGGAAATGGCTTTCCTCCATTCTTCTTGTACTCCTATTCTTTTTACCATATGACTTCAACAACACACACACACACACACACACACACACACACACACACACACACACAAATGCATGCGTGCACACAAATGTTTTCTTTTCATAACCCAGAAAGTTCTTGTCCAACTCAGAAAGATTTCAACTCCAGGCTGGTTTCCTTTCCTCTTACCCAACACAATCCCAGCAGTGTCCTCTTACCTCTCAGCTGCTATGCTGCATAGGCATGAGCTGGTTTCCATGTTCAGATTGTCCTTCCATTATCTCCTTTATACTGATGGTTCCCAACTCTATACCTCCAGTACTACATTTCCAATAAACTATTGAAAAACACCCAGGTGTTCTGCCAGCATCTCAAATTCATTGTCTAAACCTATATGTCATGGGTGCCTGTGTCCCTGTGGCAGTATGGTGAAGCCTATGAACCCCTTCTTAATATCGTGTTTATAAATGCATATACATATAAAATACATAGGATTAGAAAGAGAAGCAATTATATTAAATATAGTTATCAAATTATCTTCTTAAAATGAATTTACAGACTTCAGGTCAAGACCTGCTTATTGTTGTTTAGTTATTTCAGGTGTGTCTGACTTTGTTACCCCATTTGGAATTTTCTTGGCGAAGATATGGGAGTGATTTGCCATTTCCTTCTTCAGCTCATTGTACAGATGCAGAAACTGCTAGTCTGACACTGAACTTATCACCACCACCACCACCACATTTCTTCTTTTGACTCCCCTTTTGCCAATTACTTCATTATCCTTCAACTCGCCCAAGTATGGGTCATCTTTAACTTATCCCACTCTCCTCCTCACATCCAATTAGTCATCACAGCTTTTCCTTTCTCTTTTAAATACTTTCTGGTTAACTTCTGGCCAAGACGGCTGTCTGATCAGAGGCAGAAACCTTAGCTCCCCCAAACTGAGTCCAGCCAAAACCTACAGTTCATACCAGACTGACTAAAGATCAAGAAATCCAATGGGAAATTACAGAAAGTGACTACTTCTACCCTAAAACTAAAGAGAAAGTCTGGTAGAAACCAACAGACACTAGGAAAGACCTGCCAATAAAATCCACACAATCACGGGTGAACAAACTTGCAACTTCTCAGCATGGGCAGGGATAGGTCAGAAAAAAATATGCTGCCTGTGTTTGGAGGCAACTAGAACAGATGACCACTCCACAAAGCATTATATTAGAGAAACGTAAAGTAAAGCAACTCAGAGGTACCACCTCACGCCTAATATAGCTAATATAGCAGAAAGGGAAAGTGATAAATGTTGGAGGTATGGGAAAATTGGAACACTAATGCATTGTTGGTGGAGTTATGAACTGATTCAACTATTCTGGAGAGTAATTTGGAACTATGCTCAAAGGGCAATCAAACTCTGCATATCCTTTGATCCAGCAATAGCACTGGGTCTGTATGCCAAAGAGATTATAAAAAAGGGAAAGGACTCACATATACAAAAATATTTATAGCAACTCTTTTTGTGGTGGCAAAGAATTGGAAATTGTGGGGATGCCCATCAATTGGAGAATGGCTGAACAAGATGTGGTATATGAATGTAATGGAACACTATTGCTCTATAAGAAATGATGAGCAGGCAGACTTCAGAAAAACCTGGAAAGACTTACATGAACTGATGCTGAGTGAGGTAGGCAGAACCAGGAGAACGTTGTGCACAGTAAAAGCAACATTGTGTAATGATCACCTATGAATGACTTAGCTCTTGTCAGCAATACAGTGATCCAAGACAACTCCAAAAGACGCGTGATGGAAAATGCTGTCCACGTCTAGAGAAAGAACATGACTAACGTGGAAATATGTTTAACATGATTGTATATATATAAACTATATCTGATTGCTTGCTGTCTTGGGTGGGGGGAGCAAGGGATAGAGGAGAAAAATTTGGAACTCAAAATCTTACAAAAGATAGAGCTCTGTCCTTGGAGTCAAGAGGACCTGAGTTTAAATCTGGCCTGAGACACTTGACACTTACTAGCTGTGTGATCCTGGGCAAGTCACTTAACCCCGATCACCTCACCAAAAAGGAAAAAAAATAATCTTACAAAAATGAATGTTGAAAATTATCTTTACATGTAACTGGAAAAAAAATACTATTAAGTACCAAAAAAAAGTCTTTCAATAAGATCAAGAGCAATGAAAAGATGGCCATTGTCACCAGTACTATTTGATATAGTTCTAGAAATGCTGGCCATTACCAGGGTGAAAAAAAAAAGACAAAGAAATGGAAGGAATCAGCTCAAGCAAAGAAGAGGCACAATCACCTCTATTTGCAGATAATATAATAGCTTCAATGAAAATGTTAATCAAAGAAATTTACAAGTTCAGAAAATTTCAGGATATTTACAAAGCCCATTTTCTCTTTAAGTTAGTGACAAAACTCAGCAGGAGACAGAAAAAGAAATTCCATTCAATGTAGTTACAAAATGTATATAAAATCTTAGCAGCTCCTCAACAATTCACACTCAGACGTCTTCATAATAAGAAATAATGACAGCACTTAAATTAGTTAACAGATTTAATGTCATATCAAACTAACTACACTAAGATTATTTTATAGAATTACATACATAACAACATTCATCTAAAGGAATTAAAGGTCAAACATTTCAGAGAAAATAATGTCTGAAAATAAAAAATGTCCTGTGGCAATGGGTGGTCTGCCTGGCTTCAGTGGGGAAGGCACCCCAGCACTTGCTACTCCAGCTGGGTCTGTGAGGGCTGGTGGGCTTGGGGAGTTCTTCATCTTCTCCACACTGTCCAGCAGGGTCTTGGCACCGGAAGCTGGAGGAGCAGCTGGTGAGGAGAAAGGCTTCTCTGGGGATGGTCAAGTGAAAAAAAGAGGTTGAGAGGTACTAGAAAAGAAAAGAGAACTGTACATGAATTTGCAGATTTCTATTATATAGAGTTCACTTTTCTTTTAAAAAAATCTTTCAGTGACCCTATTTTATTTCCTTTTCTTTGACCCCCCCCACCCTACCTCTTCCCAAATTTTTCTTTGGTCTACAGATATCCCCACCAAACTCTCAAATACTTCAGGAGAAAGTGACATTCTTATCTTCTTCTCAGCAAAGAGACAGAGATCTACTAGGAAAGAATCTTATATATCTTATCACATGCAGTCACCTCTTGGGTGTTTTTGCCTGTTTTTGTTACAAGGGAGGGTTCAATTTTGAAGGGTTGGGGAAAGAAAAGGGAAGGATATTTCCAGAAATTACTGTCATGTAAGAACAAAAGACATCAGAATCCAAACATGAAAGCATATCAAACTAAAGTTTAAATAAAAGGTCATTGGAGGACCTGGGTTAGAACAGCCACTCTGCTACTTACTACCTATGTCCTCAGACAAGATACTAAATTTCTCTGGCCTTGTTTCCTTGCTTGTAAAATTAGAGGGTTGAACTGCATGATTACCCAGCATCTAATGGTCAAGGCAAAATCTTTTTAGCTTCCTCAGTGGCTGTCTACTGGGTAGAGATGGCAAAACAAACAAACAAAAACCCAATTGCTTTTTGTTCTTCCATATTTACTTACTCTCATCTGTAACCCCACTTTTCTCCTGCTGCTGCCCTTGCAGCTTGGGCTCTGGTTTGTCGCCTTCTGAGAGATGAAAACAGAGACATGAACATCTACCAACAAGCTTTTCTTCAGCAAAAAGCATCATCATAGGCATAGCCTTATGAGGAGCTACTTACTGGGCATCTGATAATCTCTGTTGGGATATGTTGGTCCAAAGAAAGACGAAGGTTTTCCAGAATCAACTATTCCAACAGAGATTGGGATCAGTACACACAACTGAGCTTCAAACAAACACATCAGCCACTCTGCAAACTCCCCAACCCAACGCAAAGCCCTACCCCTAACCCCATCTATTCTCAGTCTGCTTTTTCCTAGTCTCATTTAACAAGATTCTCTCCAGCCCAGCCAAACTACCTGTTATCTCCTAGAAACATCCCATCATTTCTTACCTCTGTACTTGTACTCACAACATTTACCATACCTATCATACTCTTCTCCCACATCTGTGACAACTGAAATCTTGCCCATCCCCTAAGACCCAACACAAATGCACCTCCCCCACAAAGCTGGAGCTAGCTCTCTGAGATCCCTTTCAGCTCTAAAGTTCTATGCTTCTACAAGTCTTCACTGATTTCCCCCAAGACAGACCTCATCTCTTGGCCTCCTTGGTTCTACCAGTGCCATGACTTCACGCTAGTGCCTTCCCTCTGATGATTCTCTCCAGTTTATCTTGCACGTCTGCTTTGTTCATAGTTGTTTGCGTGTTGGTTCCCATTAAACTCTGAGCTCCCTGAACTGTTTTTTGCCTTTGTTTATATACTCAGCACTTAGCACAGTGCCTGGCACACAGCTGATGCTTAATAAATGCTTATTGAGCATGTCTGCACCACTCTTGTGCACTTAAGCCAACCTGTTTTATATACCAGTTGTCTGTACTAGACTCTAAGCCATAGAATGATTGTGCCTATACTTGTCTGTCCTCGTAATCCCCCTGAACGTCTAGCACATGCCTCGAATATGAGCAGAAGCCTAATAAATGCTTAACAAGTTAATTGAGACACACTGGGGGAATAGGGAGAATTTGGATATTTGAAATTAATGGACGATTTAAACACTTCATTTTGGTCAACACTTTCCAATGGCCTCTCCACCCAATCAAGTATAATTTCAGTGAAGAAGGTAGTTAGCAGACCAATCTGGAGTTTCTTCTTTTCTGGCCTACACCAACTTTTTAGTGGCAAGGCTAATGAGCAAAATGATATGGCTAGGAGGTGCTGACAGATCACAACATAGAGAAGTTATGACTTGGATCAAATGTAAAATTCCCTTAAAGTTGATTTAAGTGGCCCCAAACTAATCAGCCAGCTTCTGCCAGGAGATGACCGGGTGGTGGCAAAGTCTGTTTTATAAAAAAGAAATAAACAACCAAATGATAATGAAAACCGCCCAGCTGAATCCAGAAGAGAGATCAGGAGCGGGGCTATCAATTAACCATCAAGCACTTCTTATTCACCTGGCACCAAGGATACAGATACATTAGTGAAACTGTGCTTGGCTTGTTCTCTGTGGAGCTGATACTCTATCAGGTGGAAGACAATGCAAACATATAGGCAGAAATAAAGTCTATACAATGTAAATAAGTAAAAGATTGAGGGAGAATCAGAGAGTAATAGAAGGTAGTGATTCCCTGCAATTAGTCCTGTATAAGATGGTAGAGTAGAGCCACCAAAGCTACCAGATGAGATATTTAGTAAGGATCATAGAAGAAGTGATAAATAATACTAATTGTAGTAACAGTAGGTGAATCCCTGCTTAGGGGTCTTAAGCAGCTACTTATCCACCTGGTAACAAGAAAATAGAGGGTTATTGTTCTACCAAGATATATATTGAAGACCTGAGCCTCCCAAGACTTGCTGAAACAGATGATAATATTTGCTTCTGGAGATTAATGTGGGCACAAATGGTAGGTACCATGGGAAGCTGTGTAGCAGAGTGGATAGAACACTATACCTGGAGTCAAGAAGACCTGAGTTCAAATCTGGCCTCAGACAAATAGTAACTGTGTGACCCTGGACAAGTCACTTAATGCTGTTAGTCTTGGTTTCCTCATCTATAAAATGAGCTGGAGAAGGAAATGGCAAACCACTCCAGTATCTTTGCCAAGAAAACCCCAAATGGGGTCACAGACTCAGACAGGACTGAAAAATGACCAAATGACAACATAGAATCCTCATGAAACTTTACACAAAGATAATACAGAGCTAGGTGGAATCACTAAGATAGTGAATGATAGAATTGGGATTCAAATACATCTGGGCTAAAAAAAACCATCTGGACTGCCTAGAATATTGGGCTGAATCTGATAAGATGAAATTCAACTGAGACTTGGATCAAAAAATAAATTAACTTCACAATTCAAGATGGGAGAGGCATAGTTAAACAGCAGTTATTCTTTTTTTCTTCTGCTTTTTTTTGGTGAGCCAATTGGGGTTAAGTGACTTACCCAGGATCACACAGTGTCAAATGTCTGAGGCTGGATTTGAACTCAGGTCCTTCTGACTCCAAGGCCAGAGCTCTATCCACTCAGCAACCTAGCTGCCCCAACAGCAGTTATTCTTAAAAAGATCTGGGGATTTCAGTGGATCAGAAGCTTAATATGAGTCAGCAGTAGGATTGATGTGGGAGACAAAAAACCCCCCCCAAAACCTAATATAATCCTGGGCTGTATTAGGAGAATGGTTTCTAGGAATAAGGACATAATAGGGCCACTGTGCAATTCCCTAGTCATACCTCATCTGGAATACTGTGTTCAGTTCTTGTTGCCACAGTTTAAGAAGAACATTGGTAAGCTGGAGAGAGTCCAGAGGAGAGGAACCAGGATAATGCAGGGCCTTGAATCCATTTCTTAGGAGGATCAGTTCAGGGTATTGGTAATATTTAGTATGGAGAAGACTCAGGGAGAACATGATAGCTGTCTTCCAGCATCTGAAGGGCTGTCACTTTTGTTCTTGTTCAGTCTTGTCCATCTCATTTGGGGGTTTTCTTGGAAAAGATGCTAAAGTGGTTTGTCATTTCCTCCTTCAGCTTATTTTACAGATGAGGAAACTGAGACAAACAGGGTTAAGTGACTTGCCCAGGATCACAGAGCCAGGAAGCGTCTGAGGCCTGATTTAAACTTGGGGAGATGAGTCTTCCTGACTCCAGGCTGGGCACTCTAGCCACTGCACCACCTCGCTGGGATTAGACTTGCTCTGTTTGGCCTTAGAGGGAAGCATCAGAAGTAATGGTTGGAAACTGCAAAGAGAAACTTCACAATAATTAGAGCTGTCCAAGAGTGGAATGGGCTACCTTGAGAGCTCATGGGCTGTCCCCTCGTTGGAGGTCTTCAAGTAAAGATTAGCTGACAACTTGTTGGGTATTTTATAGTAGGGTGTGGCAAATAAAAATAATAAAGGTAGGCTGAGGGACCTAGCTCAGAGCAAAATCAGTTTATGAATAGGGATGCATACAACTGTTAAGAAAGTGGGTCTGACTGGCAACCTCAGTGAGAAGGAGGAGACCTCTTTATGATACGCAACAAAGAAAAGGTTTTGATAGGCATAGAGAAGAAGTGAGAGGTTGTAGGGCTGAGACAGGAGCATTACAATTGGCTAAACTGAAAAAGGTGGGTTGCCATTCACATGAGGCTAATCACTGCCCCTCTTTGACAACTAAGGAGTGTTCATTGTTCAATGGGACCCATCTGCATCTTGCAATCTTTGCTAGGGAATCAAAACTATTTGCAGTCTCCTTGGAAAAGAGAAAAACTCCCCTAATTGCACAAGGACATCCAAGGACTGAAGACATATCTTTGCAGGATGGTGCCAAGTTAACTTGTGGGGCTTGAATATAACAAACAGATGTCATGGAAGTATCCTAGGGGCTACCTGTATCAGAGAAAACAACTTTTCTTTAAATCATAACTTTAACTCAAACCACAACTCAAGGACATGGGAAGGTAATTTTAGGCAGATATAGATCCAATTACAATATAAAATCAAAACATTATAGAATCAAAGTAGTATTAATTTTAATTTTCCTCAGAGGATTTTTTAATGTATGGGTTGGTCTAGACAGCCACCAAGGGTACTCCAGCTCAAAAATTCTGTGATTCTTTAAAATACAAGGTAATTGAGGAGAGAGGAAGGGGAATGTTAATTAAGAAGGGACTAATACAGAAGATGTAGAAGATATTTCAACTGAGCTTTGAAGGAAGATAGGGATTCTAAGAGATGGAGATGAGAAAATATATTGCAGACATGGGGTACAGTCTATGCAAAGGAAGAGAGTTGAGAGAAGGCCAGTTCTTCATGCAGAATATGAGAAAGGGAACAATGTGTAATAAGGGTAGAAAAGTAGAGTGGAATCTGGCTGTTGGCTTTAAATAGCATGCAGAGACAATGGAAGACAGAAGAGTTTTGAATAGGTATCAACTCATTTCTTTCCTCAACTTGTCCAATATGGAGAAGACATTTCACTTCTCCTAAACTACTCACCATAATCCCCCAATTACCACCACCCTACCATCCAGAATAGAATTTTTGTCCCAAACATAATGACTATTGATTTTGGGGCTATTAAGGAATGATGACAGGGATAGGTCAGAAAAACTTTGAAAGATTCATATAAACTGAAGCAGAGTGAAGAGGGCGGAACTAAGAGAACATTTTTTACAATAACAACATTAATATAAAGAAAAACTTAGGGACTCTGATCAATGCAATAATCAATTATGGTTCCAGAAGACTGATAAGGAAGCATGTTACCTACCTGCTGAAAGAAAAATAAGGAACTCAGGATGAAGTGTAAGACATACATTTTCAGACACAGTCAATGTGAGAATTTGATTTGCTTGACCATATATCAATGTCACAAGGACTTTTCTTTTTTTTGTCCCCAATAAGGATTAGAAAGAAGAAGGGAATACAGATAGGGTACCAAAAAAAAAAAGGAACAAAAGAATCATTAAACATTTTTTTTCAATGCAGAAAACAGAAGGCCAGAAAAAGCCACAGATAAAACAGCTTTAAAAGTTACATAGTGAATTTATTATATATTTAAAAAGAAAAATAAGTTACATATAATAAAAGTCTGCAGTTAAATGGATAAATATTTTTCTGTTCTATTATGAATATGGAAATCTCACTTGGATTTGGTGTTTAAGATCAAAAATTTTTTTAAAAGGTAATTACCTGAGATAGTTGCCTCGTCTGTTTTCTTCTCTTGAGGGTTGTTTATTATATCCTTTAAAATCTCTTTAAGGGAGAAGGCTTTTTGAAAAACGCTGTGGATCATCTCTAGATTTAATTCATTCTCTGGTACATTCACAGCTTTGGTGACAAGTTTCGAGGCTTTCTAAAACAAGGCAGGTAGTTAGCCCAGGAAAAGTTCACAGAATCACAAAAGGGACTTTGATTAAGGACCACCTAGCCCAGCCCCCTCACTGAACATTTCTGGACATGTTTTCTCTTCTGAAAATGAGGGATACGCAAAGGCTCCCTGCAGGCCATGAAGTTTTGTAACCTAGAAGTCATGTTTGCTGCGCGCCTCTCCTTGCCCCCTACCCGATATGCAAGTCACCAAGCCCTCCACAATCTCTCATATGCATCCTCTCTCCTCTGCACAGCCACATCACTTCAGTCCCTCATCACTTCTTATCAAGATTTTATTTTATTTTTTCAGGAATCAAGGCAGATCGCAATACTTCTACCCATGGCTCTGCACTGAGCTGTAGCCCAGACTATGAGAGTTAAGAGCAACAATGTGACAAGCTTAATTCATAGCTGGGCTTTACCACCAGTACTTGTCCAAGCTTTTCTGGTGCTTGTCTGAGCTCAGAGAACACCTGGTGCTAGTCAAAGCAATACAATAATTATGTGATTTTGTCAGAGGGTGAGCACAAAGGATTGTTGTTACATCAAGCTGGGGCAAGATGTGCTTGCTGGGCCTTAGCTCTGGAAAATAGGGTGTCTTCTAATATCTTAACAGGTTAAACACATCTCTTTTGCCTAGTCACAAACAGTTGAGGCTGGGTAGGCCATAATTGATATGAAGCCAGGCTATCAATCAATCAACTTTTTAAGTGAAAAAAAAAAAAGCTTCAATCTGCCCTTCGAGTTTACAAGTTCTCTCTCAAAGCATTTTTTTCTGATTATTTATTTATATTTAGTTTAACATTCACTTTTATAAGATTTTGAGTTAAAAATTTCCCCTCTCTCTTCCCTCCTCCCTCCCCAAGACTTTAGCAGGACTTTTATAATGGCTTCTTAATAGGTTGCTTAGTTTTCAATCATTCCTCTCTCCAAATCACCCTTCATATAGCTGCCAAAATAATCTCCCAGTGGCATAGGCCTGACCATATTACTTCCCTGTTCAAAACCCTTCAGTGGCTACCCATTGCTTATAAACTCCCTAGCCTGCCTTTGAAAGTCCTAAATAATCTGGCTCCAACCTACCTTTCCAGCCTTATCTCAAACTATTCTACTCCATTAATAATAACTCTTTGTGTTCAAGTATAGCTGTTCCTGACCTCCACATTTCATCTCCTGCTTCCTCCATGTTTTTACAAATGACTAGCTCTCATGCTTGTGATGCATTCCCTCCAAAGATTCCAGGTATAGAAAAAAGTTTGGAGCAACACTTCTTTATTATAGCAGAAACAAAGTGGATATTCAATAGCTGGGGAATGAGTAAAATGTCATGTACAAATGAAGTGAATTATGAATGGGCTGTATGAAATGACCAATCCTTAAAGAGAAGCCTAATGAAATAAGTAGGACCAGGAGAACAATGGAAAGGGAGAGGAGGGCACTTAGTAAGATTCCAAAAGGCAGATCAAAGTAGTGACCAAAAATGACCTCTGAGGGCTGTGGGTGAAGTATGAGTTTCATCTTTCCTCCAGGAGTTACTGGACCAGAGGTGTGCAATACGGGAAGTATATTCTGATGTGGCCATTGTATTTTGCTCAATATTCTGATTAGTTACAAGGGAGGCTGTCAGTGGGAAGGAACATAGATGTAAAAGAACAGCAATAAAATATATCTTTTTTAAATGCACTCCCTCCTCCACTCTCCTCTCAGCATCCTCGACTTCCTTCAAAGCTCAGTTCAGTTGCCATGAAAGCTTCCCTGATCCCTCCATTGTCAGTCGTCTCCTTCCTCAGATAACCTCCAATTACACTTTTTTTGTACATATATCTTCCTCCCCCCACCCAACAGACAACCAACTCACTGAGAGCAAGCACTGTCATTTTGGTAGCCATAACCCTGACCAAATGTTTCTTGAATTGAATTGGACCAAAGGTGCTAAAGCAACTTGCCCAGTATCCCAGAGTTCATCCTTTCAGGTCTAGGTAGCTTTGCCATGTCACAGGTGACACCCTGAACCTGAGACAGGGACTCAGCCTGGGATTTCACGGTATAGGGAACTCCTACTTAAAGAAAGACCTCTACCAACGCAGATCAGCACCTGCTTTGCATCTTATAGGCTTAGAGTTGCCTAGAGCCCTGCAAAGTCACTTAACCAGTATGAGTCTGAGGCAGAACCTGAATCCACATCTTCCTGGCTTTGGGGTCAGCTCTCTTTTCATTGTACCACACTATCTCTCACATAATCAAACCTTCATGCACATGTATGCCTTGGCCACAAGGGGAAACCAGGTGAAAGTGCACCACTGTGGGAGACCCTCCACTTCTCCCCAACTCCTAGAAAAACTGAAAGGAAACGTTTGGCTGAGTTTAGGCAGGGCGTTTGCTAGGGTGTGGGGAGTACGGAACTGAATTCCATGCTAGGGAAGTGTAAGGCCTGGGACAAATCAGTCTGTGGGTCGTCCTCGCCATAATTACAAGGATCAAATGAAACGACATCTAAACTAAGGCAGAAGGGCATGTGGGTGGAGGTGGGAAGGACCTTCATTTGCTGCTCCCTAGTAAAGTTCTATCACTGAGCCACATGGGAAGGATGGTAGATGAGGATGAGGACAAACCAGGCAGATACTGAAAAGGGAGGAGAGTCCTCCAGCCACATCATCTTCATGCAGATTTTCCCATATGTCTCTGAACTCCTCACAGTCCTCATTTCTGACTATTCAATAACATTCCAAATCAAAGGATTTGGACAGAGACGTATAATATCAAGAGCCTTTCTCCTTAATAGACCAGTGGTCAAAGGCTAGAAAGTTTTTAAAAGAAAAACTGCAGACTCTAAGTAACCACTTGACAATATGTTCCAAATCACTAAATAGTAAGAAAAAGTCAAGTTAAAACAACTCTGAGGCTTTATCTCATGTCAAGCAAATTGGAGAAAATGATTAAAAAAAAAGATTCAGTATTGGAGGGGCTGTGGGAGGACAAGTATACTAACATGCTGTTGGTGGAGCTGTAACCCTTTGACCCAGAGACCCTTGGGCAATAAGCCCAAGAAATTCAAAGTCGGAAATAAAGGGTCAACATGTACAAAATGTTCATGGCAGCCTTTTCTCTGATAGCAAAGAACTGAAAGCAAAAATAAGTACTCATTGGAGAAAGGCTACAGGAATGCAATGGAACAGTGTTGTGCAGTAAGAAATGATAAGTGTGAATCAAAGGCAACACAGGGAGTTTTGTATGACCTGATGATGAATGAAAGGAGTAAAATCAGGAGCAACACATGCACATGCCTACAACAATACAAACGGAGAGAAAATTAAAAGGAAGTAGAACTCTAAGTAACTGAAAAATAATAATAATATATATTATAATAGCTAGCACTTAGATACTCCTTTAAGGTTTGCAATGGGCTTTCAAAACATTATCTCATTTTATCCTCACAACAATCCTGAGGTAGGTGCCATTATAATTACCATTGTACAGGTGAGGAAACTGAGGTAGAAAGTGGTTAAGTGAATTTCCCAGGGTCACACAGCTAGGATGTATGTGAAGCTGTATTTGAATTCAGGGTTTCTGATTCTATGTCCCAGAGTTCTATCTGCTGTACCACCTGGTCAGGTAGAAGAGACAATATACTTACCTCCTCCCAGCAGAGTGAGAGGCAGAACACCATTAGGATAGAATGTTGCATGCATTAGCAAGGCCAGTCACTGTATTAGGTATGATTGTGTGTCGTTTTTCAGTCATGTCTGCTTCTTCCTGACACATTTGGGCTTTTCTTCGCAAAGATACTGGAGTGGTTTGTCATTTCCTTCTCCAGCTTGTTTTACAGGTGAGGAAACTGAGGCAAACAGGGTTAAGTGACTTGCCTAGGTCACATAGCTAGTAAATTTCTTAGGCAAGATTTGAACTCAGGAAGATGAGTCTCCTGATTCCTAGATGAATCATACAGATGAGGAACTGACACAGCTTGCATCTGAGGCCAAATTTGAACTCAGGAGGATGAGTCTTCACGGCTTAGTGCTTTATCCACTGAACCACCTAGCTGACCTCATAGACAATCATAGATTTATAGATTTAGAGCAGAGGTTCCCAAATTTATTTGGCCTCCCACCCCTTTTCAAAGAAGAAATTACTCAGTGCTCCCCTGGAAATCTACTTTCTTTTTTTTTTCTTTCTTTTTCTTTTTTTTGCTTTTAGGCAATTGGGGTTAAGTGACTTACCCAGGGTCACACAGTGTCAAGTGTTTGGTCTGAGGCCGGATTTGAACTCAGGTCCTCCTGACTTCAGGGCTGGTGCTCTCTCCACTGCACCATCTAGCTGCCCCTGGAAATCTACTTTCTTTAACCATTCAATGGTTTTTTGAAATTTGTGTCATTTCAAAAAAAATTAAATTTTTTTTAAATGATGCACCTTAAATTCAATAATTTATTGTAAATGTGTGGGTTTTTCCTGCATTGAAATTTTGATGACATAATATTGCATCATATAACTGTATAGTATTGTAAACAAGTCCTTATATTTACATATTTCTGCCATTGCTTGCTGGACTTCCCCACAATGCACCACACACTCACCTGCCAACACTTGCTTGTTAAGACCTGTCAGCAGACTTGACCACTGATCAGTTATAGCTTGTATTTTGTGTGTTTATTAGGAAAATAATGTATTCACTAAGACTTTAACTCTGTTACACAACAGATGAAATGAGTATGAATGGTTTTTCAAAATATTCTTCTCTTCTTTCCTCATGCTTCCACTGTCCCCTTATTTTTATTAAATGTCCCCCAACTGCACCCAAGGCTATTACTAACCCCCTGGATCATTCTAGCACCCCCCAGGAGGTGGTATCACCCACTTTGGGAACATATGATTTAGAGTTGAAGGTACCTCAGAGACCATCTAGTCCAACCCTATCACTCTACAGATAAGGAAACTGAGGCCCAAAGAAGTTATGTGACTTGCCTCAAGTCAGAGAGGTGAGCTTGGACTTGAACCCAGGACATCCTCCTACTTCCCTAGCTTCACTCACCTTTCCACTGTGCAACACTACCAAGACAGTAAGTGATCCAATTTAAAAACATAAATAAATAAGAGCTGCATCTTTCAAACAGGGCCAAGTGACTTGCCCTGGGTCACAAAGCTAGTAAGTATCTGATGCCAGATTTGAATTCAGGAAGATGAGTCTCCCTGATTCCACACGTAGAATCTATGCACTATGGCACCTCCCAGCTGCTCATAATAGGTCCATTTACTAACTGGTTTTTCTTTGTCACAAGAGAGGGTTCAATCTGGAGAAATGGAGGGGGTATTGAAATGATAATGGCACAAAGACAAGATGCATCAGCAAAACTTTTTTTTTTGAAGAGCAGGTTCAGTGCTCTCATATACTTTTAGCACCCTATAATGGCTAGGGAGGCAGTGAGGTACAACAAGGAAATAGGCATTTAATGCCAGGCACTATGGCTGGGAATACAAATACAAGAAAAAAGACAGTAAATTCCTTGAGGAGTTTATATTACAATGGGAAAAGACAACACATAAAAGAAAATGTCCAGAGAGCTGGCCTTCCCCTAACACATACTTCTCAGTGTAACTCTCTTCAGTTAAATTATTAATTTAATTAATTAAATACTACATTGTGTATTTCCACATCGGGAGTTCCCTACTCTGATGAAATTAGAGGTCCAGAACAATAACAGTGATACTCCTGAAAGGGGGGAATCAGGGGAAATAGTTCACTGTTTCTATTTAATACAGCCCTTGTAGACTGACTAAATGAGGACTCACCTCCAAAAAGGCAATTTCATCACTTTTCATGAGCAAAAGTTCAATGTCTTCTTTCATAGACTCAATTTCCCCCTTTTTCTTGAGCAGGACCTGATGGTCATATTTCTCTAAAACTCTCTTTTCTTCCTCTTTCAGCTTCCTCAGAGCACTCTTCTCCTCTGATTCAATGAGGACTTTCATTTCTTCATATTCATGTTTCAACAAGTCCATCTTTCTAGCTGCTGTTTCCTAAGGGATCCAAAGAAAGATTTTGATTTTGAATGACTTAAAATAAGATGGAACAGTCCTAGTGCTTCTACAGAGCTTTCTCCCTATCCCATCACAGCCATTTCACCAGAGTAGTGCTAGATAACCTAACATAAGCAAAGGGCTACATCTGCCCTCTGATTGCAAAGGGAATCAATTGAATCCATCTTCCCCATGGTAAACTTCCAAATATTTGAAGACTCTAATCACTGCTTCAGGTATGGGTCCCTCTAATCCTGTGAACCTTTGGGCATGCCCCGCAATTTGTCAATTTATCTACTTAGCAGTCAGAGGGGGAACTGGGTCCAAGGTTACCTTTTACATCAGTGATTGAAATGATTCCCTATTTGGCATGTAACTAGGATTTCTAAGCTCAACTTTGATTCTTAGCTCTCAAGGAGGGTTAGAATGACTTGTAAAACCTAGAGAAGCATAGAATCTTTGGGTTCAAAAGGACCTTAGATGTCATCTAATCCGACCTTCCCCACTCTATAACAGTCTCCAAAAATTGGTCTTTGGGGGCTTTTTTGGAACATACCCAGGGATGGGGAAGTTAATGCTTCACAAAGCAACCAGTTACATTGACAGATGACTTTAATTGGTGCAAAGTTCTTAGTAGTGGACTGGAATGACAGTAAGCTGAATTATGCCTCTTCTAACCACTAGTTCTGCCCCCCTCTCTAAACAGAATCAGTCTAATCCATCTTCCCCATGGTAGACCTCCAAATATTTGAAAATTTTAATCTTCAATTTAGAGTCAGAAGGTTTCAGGCATGGGTCTCTCTAATCCTGGATGGGAGCTGCTGGGCATGTCCCCAATTTGTCAATATCTCCATTAAAATGGGACAGCTGGGAGTCAGGGAGCTAAGTCATCTAAGTCTGGATGACTGGTAAAGTTGTTACCTATTCACCTGGACTGCACGTTGTTTCGACTTTGCATCTCTCAAGGCACTTGAAACCTCATTGATGTGATCATATACGGTTGTCAGCTTCTGCTTCAACTTGGACTGCAATTAAAAACAACAGGGGTGAGAGAAATTCAAGTGATTGACTGGCAGTGGTCCTCAGCCCAACCCCCATGATGCTCCCAGAAGCTGCCAGTCCCCTTGCTGTATCCCAAACACTATGCATTTGTAAAGAACTAATTTTCCATGCCAATCCTCTTTTTCTGTTCTTCTACTTATATGGAAATGATCATTTTAGTTGTTTTTTCTAAATTTGGAAATAAAAAATTAATAATTTTTTTAAAAATCGCAAAAAATTTAATTTTAAAAAGAATTCATCTCTCATTTCAAGTGACTTATTTTCATCTCCCAATCTTCTGATATAGGTATGGATTACCTCTGTAATTTTATGCATGAAACATACTCAGAGTATGTTGGACAGGTCATTTCAATTTTCTAGGTCTTGGTAGGCTCCCTCGCAAAATGGGGAAATTTAGACTATTAGGTGTTTTTAACTTAGGGTCTGTGAACTTGTTCTTTTAATAGTCTGGTAACTATATTTCTCTATAATTGGTTTCTTTAATGATCCCATGTATTATATTTTATTTTATGCATTAAAAAGCATTATTCTGAGAAGGGGTACACAGGCATGTACATGGGCTATATACAAAAAAAGGTTAAGATTCCTCCAACTCCAAGATATCTAAGGTTACTTGCAGCTCTCATATTCTTACTATGACTTGTCCAAGGTCACATACCAAGTTCATGGAAAACTTGATTCCTAATTCAGATTGTAGACATAAAAATGGGGATGGGAGAAGAGGTCAGCCTTTTGACAATATGGTTCCATATGATCTCTTAGGCACCCAGGAAATAACTTCCATTTCCCCTGTTTGACTGGCAATGTCAACCCCCTTAACTCAGTCCAAAATCCAGAGCCAGACCTTAAAGCCAAATTTGACATGATAACAGTAGGGAGATAGAGTTACTCAGAAAACACAGGTCACTGAGAAGTGTACTGTTTAAAGCCCAAATTATAGGATGGTGCCCTATTAGATTAACCAAAAAAACCTGTCTCTTGGGTAAAGCCTCAGCCCCAAATAGGCAATCACAGAACCACAGAGCTAGAAGGGAACTCAGAAGCCATGTATGTGGTCAGGGACTAGAGAAGACAGAATGTTGGACACAGAGGTGGTCTGCTACTACCTTGGACATATCACAATTAGAATATTAGAGCTGGAAGCAACTTTAGAGAACATCTAATCTCCTTTATTTTACAGATTATTTTTTTTGTCTGTGTTTTCTTTGGTAGCATGACCTACATATGTCTAATCTACATCAAATCATCTGCCTTCTCAAGGAGAGGGGAAGGAAGAAAGGAAGGGAGAGAATTTGGAATTCAAAATTTTAAAATGCAACCACTTTTTGTAGTGGCAAAGAATTGGAAATCGAGGGGAGGCCCATCAATTGGGAAATGGCTGCATACGCTGTGGTATATGAGTATAATGGAATATTACTGTGCTGTAAGGAATGATGAGCAGGCTGATTTCAGAAAAACCTATTAAGACTTGTACAAACTGATGCAAAGTTAATTGAGCAGAACCAGGAGAACATCGTACACAGTAACAGCAATACTGTACAATGATCAGCTGTGAATGACTTGGCTATTCTCAGCAATACAATGATTCAAGACAATTCCAAAGGACTCATGATGAAAAATGTTATTCACCTGCAGAGAAAGAACTGATTGATTCTAAATGCAGATGCAAGCTTACTATTTTTCACTTTTCTGTATTTTTCGTGGGTTTTTTTCCCCCTTTGGGTCTGTGTCTTCTTTCACAACATGACTAATTTTGTAATATGTTTTGCAGGACTGAACGTGTATAACCTACATCAAATTGCTTACCAACTCAGGGAAGAGGGAGGTGACGAAGGAAGAGACAAAATTAGGAACTCAAAAAAACCCAAAACAACAAATGTTAAAAACTATCTTTACGTACAACTGGGAGAAAAATCAAATGTTATTTTTTTTAAATGCGGCCACCAAAAACCTCCTCAAAACCCCAAGAAGATTGAGATTAAGGAAGAAGGAATGTGTGTGGAGGAACCAATTTTCATCATTAAAAAGAAAAAGGTATGCTTTGCATGACTTCACAAGTATAATAGGTATCGTTGTTTGCCTTCTCAATGGGTTTCAGAGAGGCTGGAAGGAGGAAGAGATTTGAGAACTAAAAATTTTAAAAATGAATTTGTTAAAAGAGTAAAATATTTTTGAAAAGGAAAAAGGGAGGGAAGATGATGACTAGAGTTCATAAGGCTCAAAGAATGTTTGCAAAAATGCCTTGGGCTTCAAAGACCTAATCACCTTCAATTCAAGAATTTATTAGATCCTACTACTATATATACATCCTAGGAGATTCACATACAAAGAAAAACAACAACAACAAAGAGTTCCTGCTGTCAAGGAGCATACATTTTTACCGAAAGATACAACAGATCATGTAAAAAAAAAAAAGAGAAGTTTTAAGGCATTTTTTGGCCTGGTAGAGAAACAGAGACACAGAGAGACAGAGAGATAGACAAAGAGACAGTGAGACAGAAACAAAGTGTGAGACAGAGAGGCAGAAACAGAGAGACAGACAGAGAGATTCACAGTAGGGCTGATGGACCCTGTATCATAGGATTTAGAGCTGGAAGGAGCCTTAGAGATCACCTAAGCTAACCCCCTCATTTTACAAGTGAGAAAATTGAAAGCCACAGGAGAAAGAGCCTTGGCTTCGAAGTAAGAGGATCTGGGTTCAAATGTCTCCTCAAACATTTACTACTTGGTCACCCTGGTCAAGTCACTTTGACCTCAGGTCCTGATCTGCTAAGATCTATGACCCTCTTATCTCAGCTTCATGATTTTAGGGCAGTCACTTCTATCAGGGTCTCAAGGAAACTGAGAGGAGACCTTCTCGTCACTCCCCCACCATACTTTTTTAAATAATTTCGGGACCTTCGATTTCCCAGGTTTAGCAATACTGTCTCACAGATAGGAAGAGACCTCAGGATCCACCAGAAGAGGTCTAGGGGTTATGGGGTGCTGGGACCCCAAGACCGCGGTACCGGGCCCTGCTGAATGAATTCAACTCAAATCTTCTTCAGCCAGAGGAAAGGTTTATTAGTGATAAATCACAGAGGCCAGGTGACGCCCATAAGGACAGGCGGGCATGAGAGGTTCTCAGCCTTTGGGGCACGAGAGATTCTCAGCTAGGTGACGCCCATAAGGACAGGCGGGCATGACAGGTTCTCAGCCTTGTGGGCCTGAGATTCTCAGCTGGGTGATGCCCGTAAAGACGAGCGGGCATGAGAGGTTCTCAGCCTTGTGGGCTTGAGATTCTCAGCATCTGAATGAGGGCCAAGGTGGATCTTAAATACTAAAGTGACTTTGGGTGGCCAGAGGAGGGGGTTGGGGAAAGGGTCTAGGTAAGAATTCTAATTGGGGAGGTCAGAGAGATTGAATAGACAATGGGAATAGATAATGGAGGGAACAGGAAGGCAGAAGTTTGAAAGGCATCTGCACAAAATCAAGGTGGGGCTAGGACTTTCAAAAGGAGATAAAGGAAGTCGATAAGGAACAGTTTGAGACCAGAGAAGGCCTTTCTGTAGCCTGTAGACAAAAGGGAGCCTAAGGCTTTCAAAGGGAGATGAGGGTCTGGGGCCTGTGAGTCAGATTCCCTTTTGGGGCAAAGGGCGAAGATCTTGGCTTGGGCCCTACCCCCATCACACCCAGCACCTCTCTGAGAGAATTCTGGGGAAGGAATCTCCCTCGATCAAAGCAAAACAGCACGAACTCTATAAGTTACCTGGGGCACTGTGACTTGCCCAGGGTCACACGGCCACCATATAGGAAGCAGGGCTTGAACCCCAAAAAAACTACTCTTCAAGCAAGCCCTCTCACGTTGACTGTCGCTTTTCCTCCTAACAAGTCTGGGCACGGGACAGGATTACTTCGCCTCTTTCTGCAGACCAAGAAATCAACACGCTCACACAGAAAAGGAACCCAAACAACCTTTGCCCAGCCCAGGGTCTCCGAGATGCTTCAGCCTCTCTCGCCCACATGCACAAGCCGCCTATCTGTTTCTTGGCTCAACTACAGGTTCTTCCCCTTGAAAGCCCGAAACCCCAGGGGAGAGAAACTAATCCTGGCACAGGGAAATTGAAGCTAAACCGGGCTTCCCGCAAGGGCCTGAGGCTAGAGCCCAGGCTCAGGCTTACATGGAGCCCAGGACTTCCCCCACCGTGCCTCTCCCCGCTCCCCCTCTGCCCACCTTCAGCTCGGTCGTGGCCACGTCCAGGGCCACCGGGGAGCAGGTCTTGTGCTCCACCAGGCAGATGCAACAGATGCAGACGCCGTGCTGAGAGCAAAAGAATTCCCGTAAGCGGCTGTGCTCAGGGCACTTGCGACTGGCCAGGTCCCCGACGGGCGCCTGAAGCTCGTGGCCGTGAAACGTGGGGTTGTTCAGGTGGGGACGCAGGTGCTCCTGGCAGAAGGATGCCATGCAGGTAAAGCACGTCTTGGCCGCAGGAGCCTGGAAGCAGTGGTCACAGGCCACGATTCCTGCCGCTTCATCCTTCGCCGACGGCAGGTCCAAGGGCTCGCCATCTTGGGACGCACTGTGGGGCTGCCCCCAATCCCAGCGGCTCTTCACTTGCTGCAGCTGCTCCACCAGTGTGCACAGCATCGTGTTCTTCCTCAGCCGTGGCCTCTCCAGGAAGAGTACTCGGCATTGGGGGGCAGTACAAGTAGGAACCCTTGCTGGCCCAGGCCTTATCCAGGCAGGGCGAGCAAAAGGTGTGACCGCAGGGGATAGCGACAGGCTGCTGGAAGATTTCCAGGCAGATGAAGCAGGTCAGGTTATTGACTAGGGGCTGCAGCTCAGCCATTGAGATCCTCTCCAGATGCCTTCAAGGAAGAAAATAGTTTCAGGATGGCTCCAGAGGAGAGAGAAATGAAACTAGCTGTAGGGGAGGAGAACCGAAGAGTTATGGGAAATCTCGGGAAATCACGGGAAATCACGTGGGGGGGGCGGGGAGGGAGCTGGGGGAGAAGAGGTGGAATAGACTCTGCCTTTTAGACACAAGTAGGCCAGAAAGTTTTATTTCATTTAACATTTTATATTGAAGCCAACAAATATTTATTAAACACCTAGTATTTGCGGGGCAATATACTATGAAAAACAATTATTAATTACCAATATCTTGGTTATTTAGAGCTTAGCCCTGCCCCCCCCAAAGCCCTGACTTTTAAGTCCAGTTTTAACTGGACGCATCACTGATAATGAGATTGAAGTGACTCTCCTCACCCTGGTGAAGAGGTCTAGGACTTTTGGGGTGCTGGGACCCCAAGATCGCAGTACCGGGCCCTGCTGAATGAATTCAACTCAAATCTTCTTCAGCCAGAGGAAAAGTTTATTAGTGATAAATCACATTGACCAGGTGACGCCCGTAAAGATGAGCGGGCACGAGAGGTTCTCAGCCTTTTGAGCATGAGATTCTCAGCCTCTGAATGAGGGCCAAGGTGGATCTTAAATACTAAAGTAACTTTGGGTGGCCAGAGGAGGGTGTTGGGAAATGGGTCTAGGAAGAATTCTACTTGGGGAGGTCAGAGAGATTGAATAGACAATGGGAATAGATAATGGAGGGAACAGGAAGGCAGAAGTTTGAAAGCATCTGCACAAAACCAAGGTGGGGCCAGGACTTTCAAAAGGAGATCAGGAAGGCCTTTCTGGGGCCTATAGACAAAAGGGAGCCAGATCTGAATAAGATTGAAAGGTAAGGCTAAGGTTTTCAAAGGGAGATGAGGGTCTGGGGCCTGTGAGTCAGATTCCCTTTGGGGCAAAGGGCCAAGATCTTGGCTTGGGCCCCGCCCCCATCACTGGTCTGCTCCACCCAAGCTGGCAAGTAATTTAATCTAAAGTAGGGAAGCTGGTGTTTTACTCTGGTTTAGGTGGAGACAGATTCTTTTGTCCAGATAGCCCAAGGCTGAGAGTGGTCTGGTACAGCTAGGAGTTTTCTGATATAAAGATATTTTTTCAATATGGGTGAAAAAATGATTGAATGACATCAGTCCCTGTTGAAAAGGTATATAAACCCTGCACCCTAACCTCAAAGAGCAGGTTCCAAACTGGCCCCCATGCATGGACGCATGCATGCAGCTGGCTTTGAGAGAAATAAACATTGATACAAACTAATTCTGTTTTTCTTAGACTGAACTCTGAAGTTTGACATATTAAACACTAGGGATACAGAAAAGCAAAAATAAAAATAAAAACTCACAAAATCAGTAATCCATGTCCTTGAAAAGAGTACATTCCAATGGAAACTATATGTGTGTATGTATATGTATACACACTATATAAATATATACATATGTGTGTATACATATATTTTTACATATGTATATGTATATATAATTGTAAAGAGAAATCGCTAATATTAAGGGGGAGTGGTAAAGGCCTCTTGAAGAAGGTAGGACTTGAATTTAAGGAAGGCAAGAGGATGGAATGAGGAGAGCTTTCCATTCCAGGCATGGAGGGAGAGCCTATGAAAATGCAGTGTCCAAAGATGGATCATCTCCTGCAAGGGGCATCCAGGAGGCTTGTGTCGCTAGATGGAATAGTACTCAGAGGGGAGTAAATGTCAGGAGACTGGACAAACAGATGGGGGCCAAGTTTTGAAGGACTGTAAGCCGTTTGTAGCTTGGAGAGAGAGCTGTCCAAATTGGCATAGCCTCTGACAAGTCTGTCTAGCACCAGATGACATGAGGTAGAATTTATAGGAATCTTGAACAAGGAGATGATCACAATATGTTAAAACACAGTTTGGGGTTAACTTTGTAGAATAGTCACCACTTAGTTCCTTCTTGGACCATTCCTTTCAAGGACTGAAAAAGCTTACTTCCTACTTCCTAGCTCTCTCCCTCCTAGCCTCCATTAATATATTAATCTTGAATGGAAAAGGGGACACTGCCCTTAGGAGTAGGCCATTCACTTCAGGCCAGTGGCAATGCTAGGTTCTTATCTCAACCTGAGTTAAATTTGGCTCTCACTTTTAATCCAGTCCTCTAAGAAAGACCTTAACTTTTGTTCTATTTGATGGGGTGTGGCCCAAGCAGAGTCTTCACCCCTTGATCCAAAGGGAATCTGGCTCCCCTTTGTCTACAGGCCCTAGCCCCCTATTTCCCTTTGAAAGCCTAGCCCCACCTTTTTGATTCCATTATCTATTTCCATTGTCTATTCAATCTCTCAGACCTTCCAATCAGAATTCTCACCCACACCCTTTTCCCAGACCCTCCCCTGGTTACCCAAAGTCACTTTAGTATATAAGATTTACCCTGGCCCTCATTCAGGGGCTGAGAATTCCAAGCCCAAAAGGCTGAGACGTTCTTATGGCTGCTCCTCCTCATGCGCGTTACCTGGCCTAGGTGATTTATCACTAATAAACTTATCCTCTGGCTGGAAGAAGATTTGAGTCAAATTCTTTCAGGCAGAGCCCAGTGTCCCGATATTGGGGTTCCCAGCACCCCAAAACCTCTAGACCTCTTAGTATCTGCTTTCCTAAAGAGTGAAGTCTGGAAGAGTTTTAGGCTGGAGAAATATTATTTCTTAATATTTCCCTTGAACTAAAGAAGGAGGCTTTTAATATGCTTTCATAGGCTGGAGGAAGAGCCATTGGGGCAACCTCTCCCCAGCACAAGATACCAACCCAAAGGGCAGACACCCATCTAACCAGTGGGAGGCTAAGGAAGAGAAGAGATGGCCTCCCTCACTTGTTCTGTCAGTTGCTGCAAAGTGGAGTCTGGACACCCCAACCAATTCCTGACAGTCTTTTTCACCCTGGGCCAGCAGAGCCTTTCCTAGTCTTGCACTCTTTTGTCATCCCAACCCCCTCTCTAGTTATTCAGGTGACTCCTGTGATTTAGAGCTAGAGGTGTACTTAGAGTAAACCATCTCATCTAGTTTCCTCATTTTACCAAGAGGAATCTTGGTACCAGAGGGGTGAAGCCATTCATTCAATGGCATACAGGTTGTGTGTGGCAAAGTCAGGATTGAAAGTCTGGGTCTGACTCCAGACCCAGAACTCTTCAGTGTGTAATTCAGACTTCTCCCTTGCGTCTAGTACTGCTGGTTTTGTTTCTAGGCAGCCCGTTTAAACTGGGAAAGGGGATCTTTGCTTCAGGTCATTTTTCATCCTTTTCCTATGTCCTTTTCTGAGCATATGGATGCAGAAACCTATCCAAGAAAGGACATCTTCCCTGCCCTGATGGAATAGGAGGCAGCTAGCTATGTCACAGTGGAGAGAACACTAGCTTGGGCATCAGGGGGATGTGATTTCAGATCCCCTCCAACCCTCTCTGACATTGTCAAGTGGTTAATCTGACATTGTCAAATGGTTAATCTGAACCTCAGTTTCCTAAATATGTCTAAAAATAATCTAAAAAATGGCTAAATCTGTACAATAAAGGATTAGGGTAGGTCCATTCCAGCTCTGGATTCATGATCCTGTTATCTACATATGGGGGAATGGATTGCTGACATAGAGAGTTACTTGGTGAGGAAACTCCCTCTACCATTGTAAGGCAGCCCATTCTCTGCTATTTATAGTGTCAAATCAACAAGTATTTATTAAATACATGCTGTACCCTGGGGATGCAGAGAAACAGGGGAAAGTGTCACCTATAACATTAAGAGATGAAGTGACTTGCCCAGGGTGTCAGAGCTAATATGTGTTGGAGCTGGGACTTGAACCCAGATCTTCCTTGGTATGGAGGCTGGTCTTCTAGCCACAAAGCCACACTGCTTCTATGGTGTATGTATACACACACACATATACATACATATGTATGTATGTGTATGTGTGTGTATATATGTATGTATGTGTATGTGTGTGTATATATGTATGTAGGTATGTGCGTGCATGTGTGTGTGTGTGTGTGTGTGTATGTGTGTATTCAAACTGCAGAATAGTTTTATCCTCTAGATTATGTTGTGGCCAGGCTGTATTACAGAAAAAGATGAGACATTATCTCTTAAGCTCCCCCTTTCCAAATTTTTCCCAATGCCTTAAGAGGCAACCTAGGGGAGAGTAATTATCCTATCCCATGTCCAAGATCTTGCAGACACTCACCACCTCAGTGTCCCAAAGAGGGGGAGAAGGAGAGAATATATATGGATATATATATTCAAAACTAAATAGGGGAATGGAGGTGGGGGGGGGATGAGAGAGTAATGTAGGATTCAGTCAAAACTTGAAGTCCTAGACAGAATCCTCTAATACTTTTTCCTTCTGCACACTCCCATCTCTCAGCCAAACTTTGTTCGAGATCCCTTTTGAGGTGGATGATGAGGCTGACTTCTGCCCAGCAACAATACTAGCCTTGCCTAAATCTAAATCTGCCCAGTGACAGGGGTTAATACCTGTTAACAAGACACACCTGCTACCCCTTTTCTGCCTCCCCTTCCCTGTGGTTAAAAGTACCCAACACACCTACTTCCTTTTCCCTGTGATTAACTGCCTATACTGTCTGAGTGCTCAAGATTTGTGTATAAAAGCAAGCCTCTGTCTTTCTGTAAGCTGTTTGGGCCTCTAAGGACTAGCTCACTGCTTTTGCATCAATAAAGCTCTCTTGACTAGGAGAATATCTGCTTCTTGAATTCTTTACAGATGACTCAACTCCTGAACCTCATCATTCTCCTCATTTTGGTGCCTCCAATCCCTTCGGAGGGTCAGATCTCCTAGCCAACAGGTAAGTAAATCTCTCTTTCTCCCTACCTTCTCCTTCCCCTGTATCCTGAGGCTAGACCCCTGCAGGTGTCTATGTTACCTGGAGCAGTGTTGTGGGTCTCTCTGCCTTCTAGGCAGTCATGCAAAATAATTCTCAGCTTCTTGAGGGGGATACCTTTCATTTAGCTTTCTTCTCTCATTCTCCCCCTCTTTGGGACACTGAAGAGGTGTTGAGTGGCTGCAAGATCTTGGACATGGGATAGGATGTTTACTCTCCCCTAGGTTGCCTCTTAAGGCATTGGGAAAAATTTGGAAAGGGGGAGCTTAAGAGATAACGTCTCATCTTTTTCTGTAATACAGCCTGGCCACAACATAACCTAGAGGACAAAACTATTCTGCAGTTAGATTTTTTTTGCCAGACGGAGGGAAAATCCTGCAAGATGCTCCTCACATGCCCTCAATTTGGTTCTGACCTCCCCAAATCTAAGAAGGCACCAATTAAGTGCATGTACTTCTAATAGAGGGTGCTACCAAGTAAGGCCTCCTTGGGGATGTCTTTGTCTTATGAGCCTGGACACCAAGTCTGTGACGAGATCTCCAGAAGCCTCTTATAAAGGCTGAAGGGGATTGAACCACATGACTCATGAGGACAGGGACCCCAATTTCCCAAACCCTAAAAATATAAAAAATGGTTTAGCTTACATAAAAAGGGGAAAGGGCAAAGCTGCTGGCAGCAGTGCCTATGACTGGAGAAGCAGGGCACTATGATTTCAGTTGCAGAGTGGGGACTGGTGGTGGAGCTTTGTAACATTTTAATAGGAATGAAAAAGTCCTTTTATTTATGAAATAGCTTTCATGCTATTAGGGCTGATTACAGCTACACCAAGGCCATTTTGAGCAATCCTCACTGACACCAGCTTTTTAAGTAAGGGTAGCCAGTCAGAAAGTCATGAAAAACCATCAATGATTATAGTCATAAATGACCAAGGGTGCTCAGATTATAAAAGACCAAATCAAAATGAGCATATAAAGGTATAAAGACATATAGACTTATAAAGGTATGAAATAACTGAAATTTTGAGGGAGAAAAAGCAGAACTTTTAAATTAAAAAACAAAATAAATGTACTTAATTTTGAGTGATTTAAAAGGAAATAGAGAAAGAGTTACACCTTGAGCCCTTCAGAAAAGTATAATCTCTATTAGATAGTTTTCCAATAGTATAATTCCTGTTATATTCCTGTGCCATAGTTGGGCTTTGGCTTTGCCAAAATAGCTGGATGAATGCTTTTCCAGTGTAAAAGAAGTTGACTTTGAGAAGAAACCTCCTTCTCAAAGTCATCCTGCTTGCTAAAATCTGTGACACCCTAAAATCAGGAACATGTGCTGAGTGAATTGTTTTGAGTCCCTTTGCCTAGCACTTACAGGAAACTAGGTGATTGTAACCAATTCTAATTGCCCAAAAGCCTTTAAAGAAATTGGTAATAACTGTGTGTTTGTAACCACTACAGAACCAAAAAGGGATTTATTAGAGGAATTAAGAAAGAAAGTAGTGTTGCATAAGGAAATGAGAAAAGTTAAGGATAAGTATGAAGGTAAAGAAAGTTGGAGTCTGCACTTTCAGCATAAATTTGGGGTTTGAAAGTAAGTTTTGGAGTTTTGAAAAGGAGATTTCAGAGATGGTCTTAATCACACTGAAATTTAAAAAATTTAGGAATTTTTTTTAAAGCAATGCCTCTTTAACAGCTGCTGCATGTCTCCTTTCCCCAATCAATATAAGACTACAAAATATGTTTCATAAAATGCATGTTAATTAATTGATAGAGAAAGGATTACCTCTTTGCTCTGGTTTAAATAGTCATGCTAAAGGATTAGTAATTTAGAAAATTTAAAGAAATTGGTTTGGCTCTTTGGGTAACTCAAAGAAACAAAGAAGCAGTAATGGGAATTTGGGAGTGTCACCATTAATTTTTTTAATATAAATCAATTAAAAATAATGGAACCTTGTACAAAATGAAATTTAGTTATTGCCACTGATCATTATAAGTCAAAATTGATTGGGTTGAAAATATTATGATGGTGGTAAGTTAGAGAATCTAATCAGTCCTTGTATGTACAAAAGGAATAATAAATATTTACACCTATCTCCCAGAGTTGTTGGGAGAAATACATAGTCGTGAAGTGCTTAACACACTGCCTAGCTTGTCTAAAGGATGAGTACTGTAATGTTCAGACCTCATAGGAATACAATTGAACAAAATGTTGTTCTGCTGACAGGGTATTGTGAAGCTCTGGAGCACTGCCATTTGAAGAGCTAAAGCCTCTCCCACCCAAGAGGGAGAAATGAAATTTTTGAATAAATAAGTGGGTGTCAAAGTTTCATTTCTCCACTTTGAGTAGGAGAGAAATGGAAAGAGCAATACAAGGCTAAACAGGTCTCTTGGGTCTGAGTGACTGAGGAAGGTAAGCCACTCATTCCCAGAACTTCTCCCACCACAGGTATATGTTTTTAGTTCATGGGTGGGTGGTGGGCATTGTGGCACACAAGGGATAATAGATTAATGAAGCAAGAATGGATTGCTCCAGACACCACCCCAGTGCAACTTGCATGACGGACACTCGTCCAACTTGTGTGGCTTTTAATCAGCTTACATTTCAAGTGGCCATCTGCTGACTTGCACCCTTCTTTGAGCACTTACAG
The DNA here is from genome assembly GCF_003287225.1 of Phascolarctos cinereus. Classification (NCBI taxonomy): domain Eukaryota; kingdom Metazoa; phylum Chordata; class Mammalia; order Diprotodontia; family Phascolarctidae; genus Phascolarctos; species Phascolarctos cinereus. The sequence goes on along the minus strand of NW_027555958.1, from coordinate 313,280,260 downwards.
AAAAAGATTATTGTGCACAAGTTAGTCCCTGACCAAGGGTGAACTACTCCCTAGTTCAGGGGTGGGGAACCTGTGGCCCTCTAGGTTCTCAAGTGCAGCTCTTTGATTGAATCAGGACCTAAAGGGCCACATGTGGCCTTGAGGCCTCAGGTTCCTCACCCCTGCCCTAGTTCTAAGGCTGCAGCTTCAGCTGACACCAGAGCTTTCACCAAAGAAACTGTGCCCAGGTATAACCCACTTGCCTACATGTACTCTGCTGGGGTAATTTTGTCTCATCTCGCTTTCGTCCCATTGTGTTTTAGAAATGGCCTAATGTTCTCCCTTTGGCTTTATCTGCAGACCAATGATAGATGAATAGATGAAATTTGTGAATAGTTTAAAAATTCTAGATGAAATTTTGAGGCTAATATTTGAGAAAAATAACTAGCCTGTAATTAGGGAAATTTTGCTATTTGAGGAGGAGTTTCTTGGGACTTCAATTTGCTGTTATTCTAAGTCTTGAGTCCAGGTATAAGTGTCTGATCCCTTCATAAAGCTGTTGGTTCATCATTCAAGGGAAATGCCATGTGCTTCTGCACTCTGAGGACTGTTACAAGTGGATATCTGTCCCTGGGAAAGTCAAGAGAATGACCTTGTGAAGGTGAAGGTAGGATTCTCTTGATCTATCCCCATCTTGGTAACTAAGACATTTCCCCACTTGGTTAATTCTGAACCTGGCTATGACATTCTGTCATACATTTGGCTGCCTATTACTCATACCTGAAATCAAACAGAACAAAATGCCTCTATGTCCCTACCTTTCTCCTCACATAACAAATCCCATTGATAAGGGCAAGTGTAAAAGAAGATGAATCGGATTTAAAATTTTTTTCAATTCTTATTTGAATTCTGGTCTAATGATGTTCACATTAGTGCTATTAAGGTCTGGGCTAGCTCTCACTACCAGACCTGGTTATTGTAACTGCGAACTAGAATTGTATTAAGATCTATTTTGTCAGATTTTTAACAGAGAAGATGATCTGTGAAAGTGACCTAAACTGGGAAAGCAAATCCTCTAGAAGCTGCTCTGAAGCCCCACTCATTCCAGTTGGAGTGGAGAGATCTCCAGAGGACCACCGGTTTGCATCAGATGATTGTTTCAGAGACTGGACAACTGGATGAGATGAGATGAGTAAGCATGACACCTTCATTGTCATCTTCTTCACAAATGGTTCCTAATCCACCTGTTCCTGAGTCTGCAGTGACTGGAACTTCAAAGCCTCCTTTTCAGTCAGTCTCCTACTTTGGCTTTTGCTCCAACACTGGCAGCAACACCGGATAATACTGATCATTCCTTAGTTCATGGAACTGAAGTTCTTCCTCATTGTCCTCCACTGCCTATGCTATAGCTGTCTAGCTCTGTTTGTGGTGTCTGCAGGGATATTGCTTCTCCTCGCCATAATGGAGCAGCTATTTGTCAAAACTGTTGGAATCGTTTTCACAAGTTCAAGAGATTTCCAGAACCTGTATGTAGGGTGGACAATGCTTGCTTTGCTTTGTTCCAACAAATGCCCTATGGTCCCCCGACTCACATATCTTGTAGGGCAGGTTTCACTAGGAGGGACCTATCCCTCAGTGGTTCTTGGTCAGTGAGAGTTGCCTTAGAAGTGTATTATGTTAATATTTAATCAAATACAGAATAATTGGTATGTTAAAAAGTATGCCCATTACTTCTCTAATGTCACCTTTGTGCTCAGTGAGGGAACTGCCTCTTACTGGTTTTGCTTCAATCGTGATGGACTGCTCTCCATGCATTTAGATAGTAATGATCCAAAGAAAGACTGTGGTCTTTCCCTGGATCTAAGTGGGGAATATGGAAGTTAATTAATTTGGACCCTTACTCTAGTCCAATCAGTATCAATCAATTTGATGATCCATAGGGGTAATGATTATTAGTTCCATATACTAGGTCCCAGAGCTGTGATTTGCAAATTGTAAGGTCACTTGCTTAATCACTGGAAGCTAACCAGAGGCCCTCCACCCTTGTCATGGTGACCAAGCCCAATGTGGCAGAGATGACTCAATTACTTGTGAAGTCCTCCAACTTATTTTTGTACCTCTGAATTGTTTTCTTTTGTTCAACAAGAGCAGGTGACTGTCTTATCACCACTTAGTGGAAATGCCCCATGCTTCATCCAACTTCTGACCCTGCTGACAGATCGTTTTGCTTATTTTAGTCTATGCATCATATGTCAATCAATGGAATTATTCTGTATTTGGTAAAGCAGGTCCTGAATGTCTGGACATCTAGCCCTATAAAAACAGGGCCCTGGAAGGAGGGGTTCTCCTATCATGAGGAAGATCTGAGCCCCACTTTATTAGAGGGGACCATGGACCTTATAATAAAGTGCCATTGGCTCAGAGCTCTGCCTCAGTCTCCCTTATTGTAGGTTGGACAATTTTAATCCCCACAAGAGCAGAGAAAGTATCAGTGTGAAATGCTGCAGAGAGGCCAAAAAATATTAAGAAAAAGGAATAAGAATCAAGAAAAAAATTAGATTTGACAAATAAGATCATTGGTGATTTTGGAGAAAACAGTTTTGAGTTGAGTGGAATAGCCAGATTGCAAAGGATTCAGAAGTTAGGGAGAAAAGAGGAAGTGGAGTCAACAAGGGTAGGCAGATTTTTCTAGTTTGATTGTGAAAGGGAGGAAAGCTTTCTCCAGATTAGTATATCAGTATTTCTGGCCTTGGGGGGGGGGAAATAATGTCTCTAAATACATGTTAGAAAGCTACCAAAAAAAATCATTATGGAGAAGTTTGGTATCTTTGAGGATCATCCTAATTTACTGTGCAAATTTGGAAGAGCTTACCTGCAGGACCTCATATAATGTTCTGACAATTTACTGGTCTAGGAATTTCAGAATGACCATGTACAGTTTTGCAAGAGATAGTTTCATGGGGGGGTGGGGTGGGGTGTTTGTTCCTTTCAACTTTAAATTTATGGTCTTATTAAAGTTTGATTCCAGAATACTCCAGCAGTATATCTTAATACAAACTGAGGGCATAAAGTAAATTAAGTCTGTGGTGAACTTGGTTGGGAAGAAAATAATGAAGGTCTTCAGAAAGGTCCAACTACCAAAAGTAACCTTCAGATTCTGTTCTAGTACTTTCCACTGCTCCCATACACAGCTATCTGGGACAGAGTCAATGACAAGATGTGACACACAGAACCATTATTAGGACTTCAATATGTCTTTCATAAGCACTGAAATAATTAGTGGGCCAATAGTCCTATTATTTTTATTGTTTCTATGATTTGTTGTTTGACCCACTCATTTTTTTAGGATTAGATTTTTTAGTTTCCAATTAGTTTTTACCCTATTTTTCTATGGTCCTTTATTACACATAATTTTATTGCATCATAATCTGAAAAGAGTACATTTAATATTTCTCCTTTCTGCATTTTATTGTGAGGTTTTTATACCCTAATACATGGTCAGTTTTTGTGTAGTTGCCATGTACCACTGAGGAAAAAAAGTATATTCCTTTCTATGTCCATTCAGTTTTCTCCAGAGTTGTAACATATTTAACTTTTCTAAAATCCTATGTACCTCCTTAACTTCTTTTTTGTTTATTTTGTGGTTAGATTTATCTAGTTCTGAGAGGGGGAGGTTGAGGTCCCTCACTACTATAGTTTGGTGTCTATTTCTTCTTGTAACTCACTTAACTCCTCCTGTAAGAATTTAGATGCTATAACACATGGTGCATATATGTTTAGTATTGATATTACTTCATTGTTTGTGGTGTCTTTTAGCAAAATGTAGTTTCCTTCATTATCTCTTAATTATATATGTATTTTGCTTTTGCTTTATTTGAGATCATGATTGCTACCCCTACTTTTTTTTTTAACTTAAGCTGAAGCATGATAGATTCTGTTCCAGCCAGCCCCATACCTTTTATTCTCTGTGTGTTTCTGCTTCAAAAATGTTTCTTGTAAACAACATATTGTAGAATTCTGGTTTTTAATCCATTCTGCTATCCACTTCCATTTTATGGGTGAGTTCATCCCATTCACATTCACAGTTATAATTACTGTGTATTCCCCTCTATCCTATTTCCCCCTGTTTATTCTGGTCTCGGTCGGCTATGCGCCCCCCCCATCCCCAGCCTCCGTGTTTTGCTTCTGACTACCACCTCCCTTGATCTGTCCTCCCTTCTACCAATCCTGCCCACCTTTCTCTTGTCTCCCTCCTTTCCTGCTTCCCTATAGGGTAAAATAAATTCCTATACCCAAGTGAATGTGTATGTTATTCCCTCTTTGAGCCAATTCCAATGAGAGTAAGGTTCAAGTGATGTCCACCCCCCCCCAAATTTCCCTCCACCATAATAGGTCCCTCTTCTCCTAGTGCAATCCTCTTTTTTTTAAATACAATCCCATCAAAGTCAACTAATACCCACAACCTTTGTCTATGTAACTCCTTCTAACTGCCCTAATAGTAATAAAGTTCTTAAGAGTTACAAGTATCATCTTCCCTTGTAGGAATATAAACATTTTAACTTTGTTGAATCCCTTATGTTTTCTCTTTCCTGTTTACCTTTTTATGCTTCTCTTGAGTCTTGTATTTGAAAATCAAATTTTCGGTTCACCTCTGGTCTTTATATTGGGAATTCTTGAAAATCCTCTATTTCATTGAATATCCATTTTTTTTCCCTGAAGGATTATAGTCAGTTTTGCTAGGTAGGTTGTAATATAGTTTTTGTTTTTTCCCCTGGAATATCATATTTGAAGTCCTCTGATACTTTAATGCAGAGGCTGCTAAATCCTGTGTAATCCTGACTATGACTCCATGATACTTGAATTATTTATTTCTTACTGCTTGCAGTATTTTCTCCTTGACCTGGGAATCCTGGAATTTAGCTATAGTATTCCTCAGAGTTTTTATTTCGGGACCTCTACCAGAAGGTGATCAGTGGATTCTTTCAATTTCTATTTTACCCCCATGATCCAAGATATCGGAGCATTTTCCTTGATAATTTCTTGAAACATGATGTCCAAGCTCTTCTTTTGATCATGGCTTTCAGATAATCCAATAATTCTTAAAATATCTCTCCTGGATTTATTTTCCAGGTCAATTGCTTTTTCCAATGAAATTTCACACTTCCATTTTTTTCTATTTTTTAAATTTTGTTTTATTATTTCTTGATGTCTCACAGAGTCATTAACTTCCACTTGCCAAATTCTGATTTTTAAAGAATTATTTTATTTAGTTAGCTTTTCTATCTCCTTTTCCATTTGGCCTATTCTGCTTGTTAAAGAATTATTTTCTTCTGTGGACTTTTGTACCTTGTTTTCCATCTGGTTGATTCTACTTTTTAAGGGATTGTTTTCTTCAGAGAATTTTTGTACATCTTTTTTCAATTTTTTGTGCTTCCTTTACCAAGCTGTTGACTTTTTTTTTGATAATTCTCTTGCAGCACTCATTTCTTTTCCCAATTTTTCTTCTATCTCTTATTTGAAAAATCCTTTTGGAGCTCTTCCAGGGTTCTTTTTGGGCCTGAGACCAATTCAGATTTTTCTTTGAAGCTCTGCATGTAAGTGTTTGACATCATTTCCTCTTCTGAGTTTTTGTTTGATCTTCTTTGTCATCATAATAAGTTTCTATGGTCAGGTTCTTTTTTGTTGTTTGCTCATTTTCCAGCCTATTTCATGAGTTTTAAAGTTGGGCTCTGCTCTTGGGGTGGAGTAGGCACTCTCCCAAGCTTATTGCTCCAGGAGAGTAGGGCCTCTCAGCTAGCTTGCTGTGTTGGGAATATGGTGTCTGGCCACTGGCCTTCTGTGTCAGAGCCGTGGGCTCTGGCCACTGGCCTCTTTGCCAAGGCTATGGAGCCTGACCTGTGCCTGGGCTCAGGGTCTTGCCCCTGGCTTGTTGGGGTGAGACCTCATGCTGATTTTCCTGGACACCACCACACTGGACTGTGCTCCTCTTTTACCTGAGTGAGACAAACATTTCCTGCCAACCTTCTAAGTTGTCTTGGGCTGGAAAATTGCTTCAGCCATCCTTTGTTGGTTCTGCTGCTCCAGAACTCATTTTGAGGCATTTATTTTTAGTTGTTTAGAGGTGAGATTGGGAGAGTTCAAGTGAATCCCTGCCTTACTCCACCATCTTGGCTCTATCCCCAGCCTTACCATTTAAAAATACTTATTTCTAATTTAATTTTTAAAACTTCTTATTTGAAGGGTGCAATTTGAAGGACCATCTCACACCAATCAATGTGTTTGAATTTATCTCCTTAGTTATTACTGAAATTGGAAATCTCAGGTGATTATTGTAATCCATCACTTTTTGCCCATTTATCCATTAAGGGAACTGGGGATTACCACTATAGGGCATGCTATTTTATTGTTTTTTGTTTTGCTTTTTGGTGAGGCAATCGGGGTTAAGTGACTTGCCCAGGGTCACACACAGCTAGTTAAGTGTCAAGTGTCTGAGGTGAGATTTGAACTCTGGTCCTTCCAATTCCAAGGCTGGAGCTTTATCTACTGTGCTATCTAGCTGCCCCCCTGGCTATGCTATTTTCAGAAAGGTTGTCAATTAACATGTATTCAGTACCTTCTATGTGTCAGGCACTGTGCTAAGTTTTAGGGGTACAAATAAAAAAAACAAAACCACACAGTCCCTGCCCTCAAGGAGCTTACAATTGAATGGGAGAAAACAACACACAAAAGAAAATAGAAAAACTGACTGGGTGTGGAAGGGAGGGTACCTGGCAGCAGTGGACAAGTGTGATAGAAAAATCCAAAGGACTGTCACCAAACAAGGCCTGGGCAATCTATTTGGGAAGAGCTCTCTGCTCCATCCTCCAATCAGAAAAGTCCCAGGGCCTAGGATACAGATGAGATATGAGTAGCAAGGCTGATGTAATTCTGCAGGATTATGAGGTTCCTGGGGTCATAATTGAGAAGTACAAAGGAGTGTAGCCAAGTGGGAAAACAAATAACAATGTGTCTAAAGATGGGCAACCAAATTAGTAAGAGAACTTGAAACTCTGTCATGAGGAACAGTTAGAAGAAATGGGATGTTTAACTTGGAAAAGAAGAAACTCGAGAAGATATCGCTGTCTTCAAATATTTGAAGGGAAGAGGATTTGGATTTACCTCTGTACATGGACAGATTTAGGATCAAGCAGTGGATGGAAGTTAAAAGAAGGCCAGCATCCCCTTAATATAAGGGGAACAAATTTTTTTTTGTTAAGCATTTATTTTTAGTTTTAGTTTTCAACATTCACTTCTACAAGATTTTGAGTTACAAATTTTCTTCCCATCTCATCCCTCTCCCCACCCCAAGATGGCATGCATTCTGTCTACCCCTTCCCCCAATCTGCCCTCCCTTCTATCTCTCCCCCCATTCTCTTATCCCCTTCCCCTTCTATTTTCCTATAGGGCAGGATAGATTTCTATGCCCCATTTCCTGTATTTCTTATTTCCCAGTTGCATGTGAAAACATTTTTTTTAAACTTTTGTTTTTAAAACTTTGGGTTCCAAATTTTCTCTCTTCCTCCCTCCCCACCTACCTCATTGAAAAGGCAAGCAACTTGATACAGGTTTTACATGTGTAGTAAATGCCAAATATTTCCATAGTATTCATCCTATCCCCCCCCCATTTATTCTATTCTCTTTTGACCCTGTCCCTTCTCAGAAATGTTTGCTTCTGATTCCCTTTCCCAATCTGCCCTCCCCTCTTCATCCCCCTGCTCTTTTGTCCCCTTCCCCCTCTATTTTCCTGTAGGGTAAGACACATTTCCATACCCAATTGAGTATGTTTCCTCCTTAAGCCAAATCTGATGAGAATAAGATTCACGCATTCCCTCTCACCTTCCCCTGTTTCCCCTCCACTGTAAAGCCTTTTCTTGCTGTTTTTGTGAGATAATTTATCTCATTCTACCTCTCCCTTTCTCCTTCTCTCAGTATCATCCTCTCACCCCTTAATTTTATTCTCCAGATATGACCCCTTCATCTTCAAATCACCCTGTGCCTTCTATTTATTTATATATATACACACACACAATTTTTTCCCTTTCAACTGCCCTAATACTGACAAAGGTCTCATGATTACAAATCATCTTTCCATGCAGGAATGTAAACAGTTCAACCTTTAAGTCTCTTAATTTCTCTTTCCTGTTTACCTCTTCATGTTCCACTTGAGTCTTGTATTTGAAAGTCAAATTTTCTATTCAACTCTGGTCTTTTCATCAAGAATGCTTGAAAGTCCTCTATTTCACTGAATGACCATTTTTTCCCCTGAAGGATTATACTCAGTTTTGCTGGGTAGGTGATTCTTGGTTGTATTCCTATCTCCTTTGCCCTCTGGAATATTATATTCCATGCCTTCTGGTCCCTTAATGTAGAAGCTGCTAAATCTTGTGTTATCTTGATTGTGTTTCAACAATACTTGAATTATTTCTTTCTGGCTGCTTGCAATATTTTCTCCTTGACCTGGGAACTCTGGAATTTGGCTACAATATTCCTAGGAGTTTTCCTTTGGGGATCTCTTTCAGGAGGAGATCTGGATTCTTTCAATTTCTATTTTGTCCTCTGGTTCTAAAATATCAGGGCAGTTTTCCTTGATAATTTCTTGAAAGATGATGTCTAGGCTCTTTTTTTTGATCATGGTTTTCGGATAGTCAATAATTTTAAAATTCTCTCCCCTGGATCTATTTTCCAGGTCAGTTGTTTTTCCAATGAGATTTCACATTGTTTTTTTTTCATTCTTTTGAATTTGTTTTACAGTGTCTTGATTTCTCATAAAGTCACTAGCTCAATTGCTCATTCTAATTTTTAAGGAAGTATTTTCTTCAGTAAGCTTTTGGATTTCCTTTTCCTTTTGGCCAATTTTGCTTTTTAAGGCATTTGTCTCCTCATTGGCTTTTTGGACCTCTTTTGCCATTTGGCTATTTTTTAAGGTATTGTTTTCTTCAGTATTTTTTTGGGTCTACTTTAGCAAGCTGTTGACTTGTTTTTCATGATTTTCTTGCATCACTCTCAGTTTTTCCTCTACTTCTCTTGCATCTCAAAATCCTTTTTGAGTTCTTCCATGGCCTGGGACCAGTTTATATTTTTCTCTCAGAGGCTTTGGATGTAGGAGCTTTGACTTTGTTGTCGTCTTCAGGTTGTGTGTTTTGATTTTCTTTGTCACCAAAGTAAGATTCTACGGTCAGATTCTTTTTGCTCTGCTTGCTCATGATCCAAGTCAATTACTTGAGCTATAAACTCTTGGTTAAGGTAGGGGTCTGTTTCCAGTGTGGAGAATGTACTGTCCCAAGCTTCTGGCATTTGTGTAGCTATTTTCAGAGATAGTCCTAGGGACCTATAAATTTTCAGTTCTTCCGAGGTGGTGTGATGAAGGGTGAGGTGTTTACCCCTTTCCTGTCTTTTCCTCTGGTCTACAAGTGACCACAAGCACTCTTTTCTGTATTGGAACTGTGAGGAAGATTTCATCTCCACCACCACTACAAGATCTACCATGCCAGCACTCCTTGTTACCCCAGGACTGCCACCTAGAACTGTGACCCAGATCCAAGCATGGGCAAAGCAAGAGAATCCTGCACCAGCAGAGAGATCCCTGAAATTCCCCTCTGATCAGCCACTCGATTCCCTCTCAGTCTGTGGGCAGCTGCCGGCCTGGGGCCAAGCACAGGGATTGGGCTGGGGCCGTGCTTCTCTCTCACAGCAGTCAGACTTTTCCCACTGACCTAAGTTGTCTTTGGCATTTGTGGGTTGAGAAGTCTGGAAACCACCATAGCTGCCTGCGATTCAGTCCTCTGAGGCCTGTTACAGGTATGCTGAGGCCTGCCTTACCTGAGTGCCCACGCCAAACTGCATTCCTCTCTCTGCCTGGAGCAATATACCTTTCCAACCAACCATCCAGGCTGTCTTGGGCTATAAATTTGTTTCACTGTCTTTTTGTGGGTTCTGCTGCTTTAGAACTTGTTTAGAGCCATTTTTTTATAGGTATTTGGATAGGTTTGGGGGAGAGCTCAAGCAAGTAGCTGCTTTTGTTTCACCATCTTGGCTAAATATTGGGAAAATTTTTTAATAATTCAATTTGACATACATTTAATTAAATACCTGCTATGTACCAGGCACTATGTTAAGTGCTAGAGATATAAAAAACTAAATGAAACAATTAGAGCTACTAAAATAGGATTGTGAAGTAGTGAACTCCCCACCTGTGGAAGTGCTCAATAGGAGTCAGGGTGTTGTAGAGAGATTTCATGCATCAGTTGGGCTAGATAATCTTTTGAAGTCCCTTCCAACTCAAGTATGACATGATTTGGGGAAGGCAGAGGGATATTCTATCCAAAGTCCAGGTAGATGAAGTTCTGGGCTTGAGCTAACCAGAATATGAGATGTCAGAACTATAGATACAGATAAGTCATCATCAGTCTAGTCAAAGTTGTAAGAATGAGTTCTACAGCCTCCCATCCCCACTGCCCACACACAAAAAAAGTTTTAGCAGAGGAAGGGACAAGCTGGCAGCTGGAGTTGGGATTGACTTATTTTTGTCCATTTAAAATGTGACTAAACCAGGATGGACAGATAAATCAAAGGATGATGGGACTAAAATGGTATATGTGTTTGAGCAAGTAACTTAGAAAAGGTACCTTGATGGTAAAAGGGCATGTATGTTTGAGGAGGGAAGAAAAGGCATATGTGTCATTTGTTGATTTCTGGACTCTAGGCAACAGGTGATCATTCCTCATTCCTTAGCCTGGAATTCAACATCTTCCAATGTCTGATTCTACTTCTACCCAGACATATCTACCACAATACCAGGGCAAAATTCTCCACTCAATGAAGATATTTTCCTTGCTGTCCATTGAACACATCATGATTATTCTGATGGTGCTTTTATTTAGTCTGCCTGGCAAATAGTGAACTTCTACCTGCCTTTCAACATGTTCAAACCCTAACCAACCTGCAAATCTAACTCTTATACAGTCTCCTCTAACTTCCTCAGTTCACTTTTCTCTGATTGCTAAATTATGTGGTACAGAGAAATCTACTACAATTTAATAGACAAGGCTGTCAGGTAATGAGGATTTAAACAAACATGCCAGAATGGGGCAGCTAGGTGGCACAGTAGTTAGAGTGCTGGGCCTGGTGTCAGAAAGACTTCTCTTCTCTGGATAGCTTTCTGGCTGTGTGACCCTGGGCAAGTCACTTAACCCTGTTTGTCTCAGTTTCCTCATCTGTAAAATGAACCAGAGAAGGAAATGGCAAACTACTCCAGTATCTTTGCTGAGAAAACCCCACATGGGGTCACAAAAATTTGGATCCACCTCAACAATAAAAACTACATAACACTTTAAGGTTTACAAAGCACTTTTCACACAATATATTATCTCATTTGGTACATTACTCTGTGAGGTGTAGGGGCTATTAACTCCATTTTACAGATGATGAGACTGAGGCTGTAGTGCTTGAATGACTTATCTGGGTCTCATGGTTAGTATCTGATGCAGGATTTAAACTTGGGTCTTTTTAAGTCCAAATCCAGGGCCCTCCCTATTAAACTATCCAGTTGCTCATATGATTCGACAAATTCTTGTGAAACCTTACTGAAAGGACATTTTCTTTCTCATAATTGGAATATAGGGTCACTCTCAATAGACTATTTGAACACAGACACTGATGTACTCCTTAACAATTTGAGGCAAACACTTGACTTAATACCTCAGCTTAAAATTACAGGGAAATTAAAAAGGAAAAAAAAAAGCTACAGTCAAGTTTAATATGTCCTCACAATTGGGTTATTTTGGAGTTTTCTGCTATTTTCCTATCACTTTTCAATTGTAAAAGAAAAATATTAATACTAGGCAAATACCTGTTGCACAGGCAAGAGAGCTGCAGCCAGGAAGATCTGAGTTCAAATCCTGTGTCACACTTAACAGCTGTGTGACCTTGGGCAAGTCACTTAACTTCTATGTGAGTTAATGGATCATGGTTACACTTAGTAGCTTTGTAGGTTAAATGGATTATGGTTGCTATTGGGGCAAGAAACTCATAAATATGCTAGCGAGGTCAAGAATGACATATGTTCTTTTCCATTTAGCCAATTCTACTTTTTAAGCAGTTTTCCAAGCTGTTGACTCTTTTTTTTTTCATAATTCTCTTGCATCACTTTCATTTCTTTTTGCAATTTTTCTTCTACTTCTCGCATATGATTTTTAAGTTCCTTTTTGAGCTTTTCCATAAGTTCCTTCTGGGCTTGAGACCACTTCCCATTTTTCTTTGGAGTTTAGCCCATGGGTGTTTTGACATTGTTGTCCTTTTCTGAGTTTGTAATTTGGTCTTCCCTGTCACCATAATAACTTTCTATGGTCAGATTATTAGTTTTGTTCCTTTCCTTTATCTTTCTTTCTTTTTGCCTTTTTCCTTTCTTTTAAATTTGATCTCTGCTTCCAGGGTGGAAGGGGTTCTGTCTTGGGCTACTTGTGCCAGTGGCTATAGGCCCTGGCTGCTTACCTGGTGCTGTGCTAATGTTGCCCTGAGGCCCTTGGGGCACCCTCACGTCTGGTGCTGTGTTAAGGGAGTGGCTGGTGCTGCTGGAGGCCATAGGGGTCTGGTAGCTTTCCTGGTACTGAACTGGGTTCCTGGTGGTGGTGTTTAGCATGTGCTGAGGATCAATGGGGTTTTTCTGTTTCCCCACAGCTACACTGAAGCATATGGAGGTCTGGCCACTAGAGGGTGCCTGTTTGCCCTGGGCCAGGGGTGGGGAACCTGTGGCCTTCTGGGTCCTTAAGGGCAGCCTTTTGACTGAATCCAAATTTTATAGAACAAATTCTTTTATTTTTATCAGTACATTTTGGTTCATCTTTTATATTTTTATCTTTAAAATATATACCACAAAATAAAGTAAGTTTCAACAAAATAATCCTCCCAGATTGACTGGCACAGTTAGAACATTAATAAACCATAAGGGCTAAATTGATGGCTGCTATGCTCATTACTAAGCTCTAACTTCCCTTGCCTGACTGGAGCCACTACTGCACGAGGCTGGTTGGCAACAGTTTATGAGGGGGTTGAGTACATCAGTCTGTTATCGGCTTTTGACCTTCACAACAACCTTGGCTGGTGGTGGTTGTTCAGCTGTTTAGTCATATCTGCGTCTTCATGACTGCACTTGGGCCTGTCTTGGAAAAGAGACTGGAGTGGTTTGCAATTTCCTTCTCTTTCTCATTTTACAGATGAGGTAACTGAGGCAAATAGGGTTAAGTGACTTGCTGAGGGTCACACAGCTAGGAAGTGTCTGAGGCCAGATTTGAACTCAGGAAGATGACTATTCCTGACTCCACACCCACCTGGTACTCTATCCATTGTACCATCCAGCTGCCCCTATAGGGACTTAATGGTAATAATAAGTCAACATTTACATAGTTCTTTGAGATTTACAAAGTGCTGTGGCATAGAAGGTGTGTTCAGAGAAGACTAGTCCCTCTGGTGTGAAGGCTGCTGTGCCCTTTTCATGGCTGCTTTCCACCTTTGGTGTCCGCCTGTTGCACCTAACTCTCACCTGTGGCTCCAAGAAGCTGTAGCATGTGCAGCAGCCACATCCCAGTAAACCATTTTGGCACATGGGCTAAACCAGACTGAGAGTAACTGAGGAGTCTCAAATCTGGGGGAATGTCTACCCCAACATGTAAAGACTTCTCCTGGTGGAATGGGCAGATAATATTCTGTTCCATGAAGGCAGCTGAAGCAGGTGCTGTGATGTGCTTTGAGCTTGGTTAGATACTGAAGACACCAAGGTCATCCACTGGGTGATATTACTGCCAGGGTAGGCATAGACATGGCAGGGAATCCTTGGGAGGAATAGAGTCAGAAACAGCAACAGCAACTTACTACTGAAGACTTGTGTGTCTCATGACTCATCACTGTCTTCTGATGACCTAAATGCAATAAAAATTTGTGGATGTACCCTTGCAGTTAACATCGGCATTTAATAGACTATGTCGTTATAAGGAGAGACCAGCAGGAGGTGAGTGAAGGCAATGTGTGGCAAAGAGTTCTGGACTGATCATAGACTTATCCTCTCCAAGCTAAACATAAATGGCAGTCCCAAGGCAAGATGACTACCAGAAGACTTAATGTCAACAGATCAGAGTGCTTCTCTAAGTGTGAACAGTTGCTAACTTAGAAGGAAAAGTGAGCCAACACATGGCTGGCAACAGTGGAGCAAAAAAGGAGTAGGCAGCTTTCAGAGATTTGGTGCATAGCACTGCATTTACTCATATGGGTCAGAACACTCCCAAACATCAAAACTAGTTTGAAGAAAATGATGAGGAAATTCAGAAGCTGCTAAATGAAAAATGAGAACTCCACAGGGTTTACCAGCAGGATAGTTCATCCATCTCTAAGAAGGCAACATTTAATTCCATCAAAAGTACAAGGAAAGATTAGAGAGATGCAGGATTCTTGGCTCAGTAAAAAGGCAGAGAAAATCTGAGTTATGCTGATAGTAACAATCCAAAGCACTTTTATGATGCCCTGAAGGCTATTTATGGGCCAAAGACCTACGGGTCCATCTGAACTACTCAGTGCTGATGGAGTCACATTGATTAGTGATAAGGACATGATCCTAGAGAGATGGGCTGAAGATTTCCATTTACCTCAGGTTGATGTTAATTCCTCCCTACCTAAAGTTCCAACTGAAAAAGAGATTTTGAAAGCCATTAGGCTCCTTTCATGTGCCAAAGCACCTGATGCTGATTCTATTCAGGCTGAAATTTACAAGGTAGGGGTTCCACTGTTCATGTAAAAGCTGACTGAAATTTTCCAGGTTATAGGACAAGAGGAGGTTACCCCTAGGAGTTCAAGTCTGCCTCCATTGTCTATCTCTATAAAGGTGAAGGAAATATTGTCCTGTGACAATCACAGGGTGGGGGGCGGGGTGTCTCTCTCTTAGTGCTGGCAAGATCCTTACCAGAGTCCTCATTAATAAGCTGATCCTTCACCTGGAAGATGGTCATCTACCTGAATGCCAGTGTGACTTCAGAAAGGGCCAAGGAATGGTCAATATCGTGTTTGCTGCCTGACAACTCCCCAAGAAACACCAGGAGCAGAATAGGTATGTACAAAACGTTTATAGATCTGATCAAGGCTTTTGATACTGTCAGTCATGAGGGCTTATGGAAAATTATGTAAAAATTTGGTTGCCCAGACAAGTTCACGAGCATTGTACAATTTCACAATGGCATGCTTGCCTAGGTTCCGGATAATGGACAACGCTCTCGTGCTTTCCCAGTCACCAATGGAGTGAAACAAGGCTGTGTGTTTGCTCCCATGATATTTAGCATACTTTCAGCCATGTCGTGAAATGCTTTCAATGAGGATGAACATGGCATCAAGGTCAGCTACACTACACTGATGGTAAATTTTTCAACTTGAAAAGGCTATAAGCCAAGACCAAAGTGGAGGGAGTTTTGTTTGCAGATGATTGTGCACTCAATGCAGCCTCTGAAGCTGAGATGCAACAAAATATGGATCGATTCTCTGCTGCTTGTGCAAATTTTAGCCCAACAATTAACACCTAGAAAACATAGGTGCACCATCAGCCACCACCACACCATCCATATGTGGAACCATCGGTTACAGCAAATGGAGAAATTGTGAATGCTGTGGATAAGTTCACTTATCTTGGTAGTGTACTTCCTAGGGATGTACACATTGATAATGAGGTTGATGCACGCATTGCCAGAGCTAGCTCAGTGTTTGGGAGGCTCCAAAGGAAAGCATGGGGGACAGAAGAGTTATAAGACTGACTACCAAACTGAAGGTGTACAGAGCCATTGTGCGGAACTCATTGTTGTATGCCTGTGAAACCTGGACAGTATACCAGCACCATGCCAGGAAACTGAATTGCTTCCATTTGAATTGTCTTAGGAAGACTCTGAAGATCACCTGGCAAGATAAGATACCAGACATTGAGGTCCTTTCTCAAACTAAACTGCCAAACATTCAAACTCTTCTTCAGATAGCACAACTCCGATGGGCTGGCCACGTTGTTTGAGTGCAAAATGCATGCTTGCCAAAAAGACTATTTTATGAAGAACTCACACAGGGCAAGTGTTCACATAGTGGTCAGAAGAAGTGATACAAGGACACTCTTAAGGTCTCTCTTAAGAACTCTGGAGTTGATTGTATGACATGGAAGACACTGGTACAGGACTGCTCAGCATGGTGTGCCCACATCAGAGAAGGTGCTGTGCTCTATGAACAAAGCAGAATTGAAACAGCTCAAGAGAAATGCAAGATGTGCAGACTTGGAAAATCCACCCCAAATGTTCACATGGACTATTTGTGCCCAAGCTGTGGTAGAACATTCTGAGCTCCTATTGGTCTGATCAGTCACAGTCAGACACACTGAAACCTGACTCTAGCATAGTGATGTCATTTGTCTTCTTCCAGAATGAAAGACAACAACCAATATTCTATTTTTTTTTATATCTTTTCCACATGTCTCATAAACCTACATCCCTTCTAACCCCAAAAGTAGGTAACGTAGAACTCATCATGATAGGCAATGGAACTTATCAAAGTTGTTTACGAATTTTAACTGAATCCAAATCATTTTGGCTATTCAACCGGTGTCTGTAACGATGTCAAAATATATTGCAAGACCAAACTTTTTTTAAGGTATAGTTTTATTCTTCTGAAGAAATAAGTAATTCATGCCCAAAGTTTATTAAAATGTTTTAATTCACATTTTTGCTGTCTTATACAACACAACAGTACAGACCCAACATAACAAAAGCAGAATGCAGCAGTTAACTGATGGATAGTCAGTGGTATTTTAAATAAATAAATATATATTAATTTATACATCTAAAAATAATAGAAAACAAATGAATCACTTCTGCACTTTACTAGAACAAAGGAAGAAGAGGTTTAAACCAGTGCTTTACTACTCAACAAATATAACGTTAGGAAGTGGTCAATCCACCACTGCTCCAGAGAACCTCAAACAAAACCAAAGTAAAACAAGAGAAAAAACTCATTAATATAAATGAAAAATCAAAGGGCAAATAAAAGAATGAGAAGCGAAAAATAACTGTACACAAGTCACCAGTTACCAATCATACAATATTTTATGTTTTCTATTAAACACATTCCCCTTCCCCCACCTTGTCTTAGAACACTTTTGGTGTTTGAGGAAAAAGGAAAGTTGCCAGTTTTTTCAACCAAATTAAGTGCACCTGATGTGCTTTCAGGTTCTTCTGCACAGGATATGGGGAACACAGGCCCTGAGGGCAAGTACAACAGCAAGTTTGTCAATTTCTTTAAAATACAAAGCAAAACAAATCACACTCCGCATTTTTGTTTGGGAATGCAGTTTTACAGAGGTTGGGCTGGAGTAAAAGGGCATTTCCTCCCTCCTTTTAAGTTTCTGCTTAGTTTTTTTTTTTAACTCCATTATGCCATACTCTTTATCTCCTTAGATTTCCTAGAAAGGTTTATCTCTAAATAAAGTGCTGATTCTCTCTCCTCCATCAACATTCAGTGTTGGAGGAAGGCATGGAAACTTCACCCCTCTCACTGCTCATTTGGGACAAACAAAAGTTATGCGTTCAGACCTACGTTAATCTGTAAAATGATAGAGCTTTAAAAGTCATTCTATTTAATGCAATACTAGAATTTCATAATACATATCAAAATAAAAAAATTTACTTATATTACAACTGTAAAGTATTTCCAAAAAAAGGAATACATTTTCACTTCTGACATGCTGGTAGTTTTGGGGTTTACATGGCAAAGAGGACTTAGCTTCTGAGTCACAGTATTTTACAATACCAAGTAAGCTACTGTATTTCAAAATACAATTACTATACATTTCTATGACAGACCTTAAAACAACAAAAATAAACCACTTTGACTATAAAAATTCTAAAAATGTTAGTAAATTCACCATTAATGACTACAGAAAACAAACATTTCAGATAATAAAACAAAAGCTGCTGGTACTCTTAATATCAGATAATCTCTTTTGTAAAAAAACAGTCCAACTTAACTTGAAAAAAAATCTTAAATGACTATAGTCCTATTTATCTAAAGCTCACAGCAAAGGGAAGCATGAGTGCCTCGAGTTTTCAAATAACTACATGTATTAGGAATTAGGGATGTATCAGGACAGTGAAAGATGACAGGAATTTGGATATGTACTCATTTTGCACAAATGTTCTCTTACTGAGAAATTATAAGTTGATTTTTTTAGGAAGGGAAGTATATAAAAGCATTTTAAAAAATGAACTAGGAGAGTGCACAGTGAACAGTTCTGTGAAATGAAACATCCTTGTGATGCAAATTCTGCTCTCAAGACCAGGCTCTGCCACTCTAGACTTTCTTAATCAGATTTTCTTAAAGTGAAGTTCACTTGTATGTACATTTATACTTCTTTGCCGTGTGTCCAAAGGCTTAAGCATACCTTGTTAAAATACTTTTTGTAAGACATTTTTCCTCCTTAATACACAGTAACATCCCATGACAACTTTTCAAACAACAAATTTTGTTTAAAATCTTCACCTGAGTGACAGTGTAAACGACACTGGAAAATGTTACGTATGAGGAAAGAGAATGAATTCAGATGAACTAGTTAAGATGTAGGGCTATTTCAAAATTCACTAGGTGATCTTGCTTAAAGAACAGTTCTTAAAGTTTATTTTATGCAGTGGTTTGACTTCTGACTATGACTGCTTGAGAGAAAATTATGGATGTGAGACAGTGTTGAGAGAAACATTCAATTAACTAGTTTCCTTGCCCCTACTCTTTGCACCATGAATTTCAGGAAAAGGATGCTTCAACCTTGTGCATTAGTCACAGGAAAATATGAAATGTGCTAGTGGCCCCGGATAGAATTTTGATTATGGATCAGATCATACACCTAATTTCATTATACTCATACATGATTAATCTGTTCAAGAAAACAAAAAACCAAACCGTGAAATTCTATCACTACCATGATCAAGTCCTTCACTAAATCTCCAAAGACCAGAATCAGTGCTCACTCCTTGAAACTTGGAAGAGATAAAGTTAGGACAAAAAAAAAAGCACATGTAGCTCACTATTCTCTAAAGACAGTCTGGGCTGGAAATAGGAGTAGGTTCAAGAATGGGTTTTAAAAAATTTCTGATTTTACACACACACATATACTTGTTCAATTATTAAGAGAAGCAAGGAGTGTTTGTGGTGTCAGGGGTACGTTCCTAATATTTTGAGGCTGATGCAAAGAGAAACAAACGTGCCTCTTTTAAAAACTGTCAGGACACAAGAGGCTGGATGGAAAACCAGAAGGCTGGTCTGCTTGCAGTTGTGAGCAGCAGCTGGGGCCAAAATTGCCCTCCTGGGCAACTCTAGGACCAGTCCTTTAGCACGGTCCTCTCAAACAAGTTTGCCAGGATAGACAGATAAATGCAAGAGCCCAGTAACACAATATAATGCAAACAATGGTTTACAGATGTGTCAGTTATCCAAAAGTCACTTGCTAGTGCTTTTAATTCTTTCTTTTTGAGCTTTTAGGAAGGCTACAATTGGAGAACAATAATATTTAGGTAAGCTATGGTCTCCCATCCCGGGAAAGGCTATGGATTTCCTTAAGCAGTCACCGGGCTGGATTTAATTTCTATCCAATAAATTTCGACCTAACAGAAGTAGCTACCACAGTGTATTAAATAAACTGATATGTGTTGCACATACCAGGCAAATAAATAAGTAAAATATACACATATATTTCTTATTTTAAACAAATCAGAAGATGTAAACAGTTATGCATCATTTTTTTTAAATGGGAAAACATCAAGAACACTATATTTCAAGGTATCTAAGAATATTAAAAATGCCTATTTAGCACACTCCTGCATTTTGCCCTTAAAATTTGCTGCTGCATGTGAAATGCATCAATTATTCTTATTGGACAATGCCTGTTTAACACATTTCACTTGCAATTTTAAAATCTACCTTTAAATTTCAATGTCTCTTTAAATTACCATCTGGAAGAGAATGAAGTGACAAGCACAGATTTCAATGGACAGTGAGTTTTGACAGTGTTCATACAAAGTGTTCAATTACAGTTTCCCCCCCCCCAATTCACTTCTAGTGTTTTTTGGCTATATAAATGTTACAGGGATTCTGAAACCAAACTCTTAAGTTATCATCATTGGTTAACTAATTAAAATACAGTCTCTGGCCTGATGTCAGAAAATGATCCTAAAATAAAATGTAATCTTTTTTTAATGGCAGTCCTTTTAAAGTTTCCTTAGAATTAGTATTTGTGGATGAACCCTCTACTTG
Source organism: Phascolarctos cinereus (assembly GCF_003287225.1). NCBI lineage: Eukaryota > Metazoa > Chordata > Mammalia > Diprotodontia > Phascolarctidae > Phascolarctos > Phascolarctos cinereus. The sequence goes on along the minus strand of NW_027555958.1, from coordinate 313,259,935 downwards.
GTGATACAGGAATCTTCAGTTAAACAAAGTGCAGCCAAGTAAATGGACATTTTTATCAGTGTCTAATTTCATGCAGTCCTAGCTTAAATCAGTGCATTTCCATAAAATAGATAAGTTTTTAAATGTTCCAATGTTATCAACTAAAAAATGATAAAGGAAAAGAACTATTTTTTTCAGATCACACCCTGATACACATAAAATGTGCATACCAGACATATGCTACAAGAAAAAAGAATGAGACAGTATAGACTTAAAAGAATGAATCCCTCTCATTGAAAAACATACAATGAACAAAAAATACATTTTGCAAATGGCCTAACTTCCTATAACTTTTAGTTGAAGAGCATACAATGGAAGTATTTCACTGAAACAAAACATTGAGCCTTTTCAAGTAACTATAAGCTTAGCTTTCTTCAGAATGTCTTTTTTTTTTTTAAACAGTGCTGACAACATTCTAAAGAAACTGAAGAGTGGACTAAGCTCTCGCTGGTTGGCCGTGTGTAGACAGTCACATGTCTTCATCAGTAGCTTCAGTCTCCTGGGTGTGCTCCTGTTCAGATGTGCTGGAGGCATCATCATCGGTTTGCTCCCCAGTATAATACAACATCTTTGCACGTGTCTTATGAGTTATGGTAACTGTGCAGGGCCCTTGGGTCCAAGGCTCTCCATCTATCTGCATTGGCATCTTTGAGCTCTTCAAAATCAACTAGATTAGGGTAGGGGGCAGAATTAGAAGAAAATAAGTCATTATTGGCAGTCCACAGAAGTCTTTACTAATGCTTATCCAACTATAGTGAATTGTTCCATCAACAGATGTGTTTAAAAGGAAGCAGGATAACTACTTGTCATAGAGGGAATTTGAGAGTTATGTAGGGGTTGGATTACAACAGGGATTCTTAACCTTTTTTTAAGTCATAGACCCATGGATCCATTCTCAGATTAATATTTGTTGCCTAACATTCAAGACTGAAGAAAATGATAAATTTTAGTTAGAGGTTAGTGGAAAAAAAAAAAGATCATATTTCCCCCCCCCTCATTTAAGTTCCTCTGAAATATATCCAGAGGTCATGTGGGAGTCCCTGGACTTATGTTAATGTTTCTCTATCCAAACTATATTGAAGAAGGATAATATCTAAAATTTTTACCTTGGATTACTCTAGTCTCTAGCGTCTAAGGAGGTGGCTCGTAGCAGTTGGGGGGGGGAGGTAGGTAAGAAGGGACTAGGAACTTGGGGAAATGAGAGTGCTAGGGTTGGACAAACAGAAGTTAGGTGGGTTTTTTTGTTTATAAGTCTCAAGAAGTAAGTACCTTTTGGCCTAGCCATACCAGATCTTAAATTGTATTATAAAGCAGTAAACATCAAAACTACTTGGTACTGGCTAAGAAATAGAGTGGTGGATCAGTGGAATAGGTTAGGTACACAATTCACAGTAAATGACTACAGTAATCTGTTTGATAAACCCAGAGACTCCAGATTCTGGGATAAGAACTCACTATTTAACAAAAATTGCTGGGAAAACTGGAAAAGAGCATGGCAGAAGCTAGGCAGAGACCAACATCTTACACCCCGTACCAAGATAAAGTCAAAATGGGTACATGATTTAGATACAAAGACTGATACTATAAGCAAACCAGGAGAGCAAGGGATAGTTTACCTATCAGATCTGTGGAGAAGGGAAGAATTTATGACCAAACAAGAGATAGAGAACATTATGAAATGCAAAATGGGCAATTTTGATTACATTAAATTGAAACGTTTTTGCACAAAGCCAACGTAACCAAGATTAGAAGGGAAGCAAAAAGAAGGGAAACAACTTTTACAACCGGTGTCTCTGATAAAGGCCTCATTTCTAAACTATATAGAGAACTGAGTCAAATTTATAGGAATGCAAGTCATTCCCCAAATGATAAATGGTCAAAGGATATGAAAGGCAGTTTTCAGATGAAGAAATTAAAGCCATCTATAGTCATATGAAAAAATGCTCTAAATCACTATTGATTAGAGAAATGCAAATCAAAACAACTCTGAGGTACCACATCACATCTATCAGATTGGCTAACAGGAGAAAACAGGAAAATGATAAATGTTGGAGAAGATGTGGGAAAATTGGAACAGTAAGGCATTGCTGGTGGAGTTGTGAACTGATCCAATCGTTCTGGAGAGTAATTTGGAACTATGCCCAAAGGGCTATAAAACTGTATACACTCTGATTCAGCAATAGCACTTCTAGGTCTGTATCCCAAAGAAATTATACAAATGGGAAAAGGACTCACATGTACAAAAATATTTATAGCAGCTCTTTTTGTGGTGGCCAAGAATTTGAAATTGAGGGGATGCCCATCAATAAGGGAATGGCCGAACAAGTTGTGGTATATGAATGTGATGGAATACTATTTTTACATAAGAAATGATGAACAGCAGACTTCAGAAAAACCTGGAAAGACTTACAAGAATTGATGCTGAGTGAAGTGAGCAGAACCAGAAGAACACTGTACACAGTAACAGCCACGTTGTGTGATGACTGACTGTGACAGGCTTAGCTCTTCTCAGCAATGCCAGGCTCTAAGACAACTCCAAAAGACTCACGATGGAAAGTGCCATCCACATCCAGAAAAAGAACTATGGAGACTGAATGCAGATCAAAGCATATTATTTGTTCTCTCTCTCTTTTTGTTTCTTCTATCTCATGGTTCCTCTCATTTGTTCTAATTCTTCTTTACAACATAACTAATGTGAAAATATGTTTAATATGAATGCATATGTAGAGCCTATATCAGACTGCACACTGTCTTGGGAAGGGGGGAGGGGAAGAAAATTTCAAACTCAAAATCTTAGGGAAGTGAATGTTTAAAACTAAAAATAAATAAATTAATAATTTTTAAAAAAGTCAAGTATCTTTGGTAGTAAACATTTTATAGACCAGTGGTTGAAGAACCTTCTGGTCCCTTCCAACCCTAAGCTTCTGAGTATTTAAGTCCACAACAGTTCCACGTTAACTCATGCAGTGTTGTTGTTATTGAGCCATCTCAGTAACATCTGACTCCTTGGCCACATGTTTCTACCACAGGTCTCACTACACCATACCCATACTCAAGAACTATCAGTGATTCTCTATTATCTCTAAGACATAAGACAACCCCACTTTGGGCATTTAAAGCCCTTCAAAACATGGTTCCAGCCTATCTTTCCAGATTCTGGGTTCCAGTCACATTGGCCTAGCTGATGTTTCAGTATGTGACATTCCATCTCCTGCTTCCATTTTTTTTTTTTGGGGGGTGGTGGGGTATAAGCTTGTTCTCCTCTTAGAACATTGTCCACTCCTCAGCCAACACACACAGCCCCTGAATCTTGTTTTTTTTATCTCCACATCTCTCTTGTCTGTGCCTTCCCTCTTCACATAGCTTCCATCCTAATTCAGGCACTAACCACCTCTTGCTTGGATGACTGCAATGGTCTCCTCACTGGTCATTCTTCCCTCTCCAATTCATCTTCCACAGGCTGCCAAACGATTTCTCTAAAGCACAGGTCTGGCCTCATTACTTCTCTACTCAAGTTCTAACTTCTTCCTTTTATCTCTAGGACCAAATATAAAGCTCTCTGTTTGGCATGTAAAACTCTTCCCAGGGGCAGCTAGGTGGTGCAGTAGATAGAGCGCCAGCCTTGGAGTCAGGAGGACCTGAGTTCAAATCTGGTCTCAGACACTTAACGCTTACTAGCTGTGTGAACCTGGGCAAGTCACTTAACCCCAATTGCCTCACCAAAAATAAATAGATAGATAGATAAATAAATAAAAACCATTAAAAAAAAAACCTCTTCCCAACTTGGCCCCAACCTACCTTCCCAACATTATTAGACATTTCTCCCTCTCATGCATGTTACAATCCAGCCAAACCGGACCTCTTTAATGTCCCCCTCCCCCATGACTAATACCCTAATTCCTGTCTCCAAGGGTTTGCATTGGCTGTCCTCTTTTTTCTGCCCTGAATATCTGTTCCTTACCTCTACCTCTTAAAATGCTGAGTATTCTTTAAAGCATTCAGAAACATGAAGCCTTTCATAGTCTCACCAGCTGCTGGCCTTCTCCCCTACTCCCAAATCACCCTATTTTTATTTGGTATTTGTTTCTATGTATAAATGTTATCTCCATTTCCTTTTAGTCTTTGTACTCCCACAGCTTATGACAGTGCCCAGCACACAGTAGGCCCTCTAGTTCACTTCAAGGTCCAATTACAGTGCCACCTCCTAAGAGACTTAGATTTTTAGTGACTACCCCCCAACACCCACTCCAATCCCATGGCATTTATTTTGTATATAATCTACATTCTGCTTATATGCTTTCTTATAATCTCCCCCCTCCCCATCCAACGTTTATGCTGTTTTTGCTAAATGGAGCCCCTTCAAGGTCAGGGGCTATGTCTGTGTTCCTATCTTAGCATGCAGTGCAGGGTCACATACCCAGTCGATGTTAAACAACCACAGTCACTTAGTTAGAACCGCAACTTTTATATTTTCTATCCTATGTTATGTTCTTCCCCTGCAGGTCTAACTCAGCCACCTCCTTCCAGCACAGAGGCAACTCTGGTCTCTGAAGGCCAAGACAGGGGCAAATGAGCATGTCCTATAAGTTGGAAAGGGTCTTTGCTATATGGGTGGGGCTCGGCACCATGCTCACTCCTAGGTGATGCACAGCATTTCATGAAGACGAGCAATAAGAAAGAGAACCCACATCAAAATAAATCACTGATTCTCCAAGTACTTGAAGAAAGAGTGACATTACTTTAAAAATAGAATATATAAGAGTGACCTTAAACTGACAGTTAAGAAATGAATAGGGATAAGCCTATTCCATTATACTCACCCGAACTGTATGTGCCTGTCCTATTCGGACAGGATTAGCCAATTTCACTTGAATCTGAGCACAGTGGAAAGACCCATACACTCCAACTACTTCTAATAACCCATCATCATGCCTAAAATTGGAAAAGCAAACAGTGATTATATAAGACTATAAAATAAAAGTCTACTTTGTCAATTGCAATTCAAGGCAATGCCTGATTTTAATAGGCTGGCAACATACAAAATTCTATCAGCTCATCCCTGTTATTAATCTACCTCTATCCACAAATAAGATACACAAACAGAAAAAGAAATCTGTAAGGGAAAATATTTTTCAACTTCGAATGGACACAGATCTTTAAAAGCCACTGACAAGATAACATGAGTTTATGTACCTGGCTAGAGGATAAGTCTCATCTCCCATTCCTTCCCACAGTCTGCAGCCGCCTCCCCAGTATCCAATATTGAGAACTATGATTCCTTCCAAATTAGGCAGATCTACTCGCTCACCGTCCAACTCTAGCTTTAAAGAGATACAACAAGTAGTGAGTAACTAAGAAATAAACTGCTCCCAGATGTACTTGCTTAAGTCACGCTTAAAAAAAAATCCAAAATCTTTGTCCATAGATATATGGCATAATTACTGTTTATTATGATTACAGTGGAGAAGAAGGGAGTATGATGGATAGAGGACTAGTCTTGGAGCCAGGGTCGGCTGGATTGTCATCGCTTTTGATACACACTGGATGTGATCCTGGCAAATCACAACCTCTTAATGCTCAAGGCAACTCTCCTAGTCTGTAAGTACAGAGAAAACGCCAATCTGAACTGGTAGAATGTCCTTTTTGGGAGTTCCTGATACCAATGAAATCACAGATCCAGTTCCTATCCCTATCTATAAAGAAACCCATTGGCATTTCCATGAATCTATAATTCATTGGGAATGCCCATGGGCATTGAATCTATAATTCACTTGGGAAGTACTGACATTCTAGAGAGAAAGAGATTATATTTACTACTCGTCTGTCCTACTGATGTACAAGGGACATCCTTCCAATTGGTCAGTGCTTAGTTACAATTAACATTTGCAATAGCAAAACTAGTCTAAGGATGGGTATCCCTTGATTAAACTGACTCATGGTGAATGCATGTCTGAGGACTATATTACACGCTGGGTATACTATAGTAGGGATTCCTTCCCTTCCAACTCTCAAATTCTCCAATATATTTTCTTTGCTTACCTTAGACATAACCTCAAAAGTTCTAAGAGTTTACTGAGCATCTATTACATCCTATATGAGTCATGTCCCCTGTGTATAACACTAAACACACATGCAATAATTAGAAACAATCTAAGCATATATAACAAAGTGCCAAATTGTGTGATTTGAACCACAAAACTGTCAATGTTCAGAAAAAAGGTAGATACATAACAATAAAAAATTTCATTAGAGGATGGATTCAGTTATGCTGTGGTAATTACTAACAACTTTTACAGCCAATAAACTTTTTTTACATTTTTTACTTTGTAAAAAGGATAAATATCCAGATATCTAACCGGGTCCCTGGAAATCTAGATACATTGGGAATGCAAAATTTTGCATTTTTGGACAGGACTCTAAGAAAAAAAAAAGAAACATAAGAACTGGAAGGAATGTGAATGCCTTACCTCAACTTTTTTATTCAGATCTTTACATTCTTGCACTAAACAATCTTTGGTTCCATAAAATAAATAAACAGCCTATAGAAAAATGAAAGAGAATATAACATTAAACATGTGGCAAGAATTTTAAATATTAAAACACTACACTAACCTTGTATCTTTCATGTATGATGATAGGGAGGAGACACTGAAATAAAGATGTTCTCTGCCATACTGTGAAACTTCTGTGTAATTCTAGTTTATTGCTGCCTTCCTCCCCAAGGGAAAAAAATACTCTTCAAATCAACCCAAGACTCTTTTCTTTCTTAAAAAGAAAAGATTCTGGATGACGAATTTAAGCAAGGCCTTCAATGGAGACTCAGGATGAAGTAATGGAAAGATGAAACAAGCTTTAATGTATTGTCATGTTTTATTCTATTATGTTACTGTTGGTTTAAAAGTGCTAGCAAACTCTGGAATGGCAGGTTAAATGACCACTCTTTTAGTAAAACACTGACTTAACATTTCTTAGTTGTGTTCATGGCTTCGTCTTTATGGTCATTGAGAGTAGGGGTCATATTTCATTCTTTGCACTTGTATCCCCAGTACCTAAGACAGTGCCTGGCACAAGTAGGTACTTAACAAATACTTGCTGATTGAATGACTGTATATTTTGATTCATTAATTTTTTACTCACTTTTCTACTCCAAAAGGCATATCTAAATTTATGAATGAAGTTGTATTTTAAATGAAGTAACAAATCACTTCACTCTAGCAAATCTGTCATTGGTTTTGAAAGCAGAAAGCTGAAGTGCTTGAGAAGGTGAGATAATTCAAAATCTTGCAAATACTCAATCATCTTTGTAATGAAAATTGTCAAAAGGGAAGGCTTAAACCCCTGGTACAGGAATGTAATGGAATATTACTGTGTTGTAAGAAACAATGAACATAAAGAAAAGGGGGAACATTGGGAGACTTACATGAACTGCAGTGCAAAATGAAATAACTGGAACCAAGAAAACAAGATACACAAAGGCTACAGTGAGGAAAATAGAAGGAACTACAATAAAACCATTAAAACTGAATGCTCTAAAATTATAATGGCCAAACTCTGCCTCAAAGAACAGCTATGAGCAAGCACCTCCCTTCCCTTCTTTGCTGAGGTGGCACATGGTGCATGCTGTCAGGCCAGACTGCATGTGGGTTAGTTTTACTTGACTGCTGTTTTTCCCTACTGTGTTACATGGATGGCTCTGGGTGGGAGAAGAGAGGAAGATATATACATTTTCTCCTTTTAAAAGAGAAGGTTTCAGAAATGTGTAACAAGACAAAACAAAATATTTTACATTTATTTTGTACATTCTGTTGCTCAGGCTTTGAAAGTCACGTTGAAAACTTCCAAAGGAGATTGATTCTATGAGGAAGTTAACTGGCTAATGGCCATAGCAAACAAGTCATCTCTTTTTGCTGTGAAATTTTTGTCACTTCAACAAAAATGGTTTTTGGTTTTTTTTAATCAATAAAGTAAATACTATTTAACCAAAAACTTCTTTTGGTTAAAATTATTATTGACTAGGTGATTCTGGCACCTAGTCAGAACAAGTTATGAACAAAATATGCCAACTTTTCATTTTAAATGATTGGATGGTTGTTATAAATTACATTGGACTTCATGGAAAATTTTCCCTTTATTAAACACTCAATTTGACAATCTTAAATGATTACACACATTGAAGAATGCGTACAAATGTTTTTATCAGTTAATTCAGTATTTCAAAGGATGCCAAATAAGAATGGAACTGTTTATTTTTACTGTACCTTCAGCAATAAGCAGGAAATGTTATTTTATCCAACACACCTTATTAATAATTCTGCTGGAAAACAGGGATGGCGTCTTCTCACGGTGAGCATGAAAATTTAGAGCCATGAGAGCATCAGGTCCAACAGAAAAATAGTTGTTCATTGTGAACACCTGCCAAAAAATAAAAAAAAACAAGAATAGTAACATACTGTTCTTTAGCCCAAGATTCTGCCACACACTCAAGTATGTGAGGTTTTAGTCTTCATGCCTAATGAAAACAGTAATACAATATTTATTTTTCATGTGAGACTTGTGTATACTGAATAACAGAATTTTAAAGTTGGGGAGCCTTTGGGATTATCTAATCTATTCCTCCCCCCTTTACAGAGCAGGAACTAAGGACCAGAGAGGAAAAGTGACTTATCCAGACCACAAAGACACTAAACAAAGACATCCACGTGGCAGTTCAAAAACCGATGATCACCTAATATACATCTTTGAAGAACACAAATCATACCTTTGGCTTTCTTAAATTGTAATATCCTTTCTTCGTTATCTGGACTTTCCACCTAAAAGAGAAAGAGATGTCACATGGTGCTTTTCACCCACAACTATCTAGAAGACTTGAGATTGAAGGATCCTATATTATCTAACAGTGTCTAAGAAAATGTATGAAGGTCGTGCATGCTTATTGAAATAACTACGAACCCACAAACTCTAAACAATGCCTCTCACCCCTACCCCCAGCACTCACACTGTCTTCCTCTGAATGAGGGAGAGCCACAAAGTGGACATCCATTTTCTAGACATGGAGATGTACAAATGACAGTATATAACCTTCGCCGGTCATCACTGCTATTTGACAACCCCTCTACTCTAAACTTCCTGATTAAAGTCCTTATTCTACACTTCATGTTCTCACACATCTTTATACTTTCCCCACATGGCTCTGTCTCCTCTTCCAAAGAGTAAGACCACCCACCATGACAACATCTGTTGTTCCCTTTCTCTCCCTTCCATCTCTCAAAGCTCGGGATCAGCACCTGATCAGCTGTTCCCAAGAAGAGGTACTCCAACTGGTTATCACTAAGGTACTCCCTCAGCTCCATTGCCTTCTGCTTTCTTTTGGGTAAAACAGACAATTCTTTGCTTGATATTTTAAAGCAATCTGACCCCATTCCATTTGCAGCCTTAGCTTACATTCCTACCCTTCACAAGCCCTATGCTCTGGTCACCCTGGGTCTTTTCTCTTGATTTTCTACGTGCTCTTCAGAGCCACTGGAACCTTCAAGGTCACCTTGTCCAATTGATACTAGGCTGAGACTCTCTTCTACATTACTGATAAGTGGTCAACCAGTCTCTGCAAGAAGAACTCCAAAGATGGGGAATCCACTACAGACCATGACAGTTCATTTCATTTTTGGATGGCTTGAATTCAAGATGATATTTTTCCTTACTTCAAGCCTAAATGACTATGTAATCCATTGCTCCTAGCTCTCTCTGAAGCCAAGCAGAACAAATTTAATCCCTCTTTTCCATGACAACTCTTTAATTACTTGAACCATCACATCCCCCTCCTAGGCTCCTCTCCTTTAGCCCCTTCAAAAATTCTTTCTATAGAATGGGCTCCAGTCCTATGTTCAGAATGTATTCTATTCCTTCTTTATCAAAATCCTACTAACCTTTTAAGCCCAATTCAAGGGGTAAACTCTCTGAACTCTAAGCCATTAACTCCCTCCGATGGACTTCATGTAGCACCAAATTTGGAGAGTCTTTAAGGCTCTTAAAATGTAATGTCTATGTTATACTTATCTGTGCTTCTGCCTTTTCTCCCCTACTAGACTGTAAACTCCATGAGGGTGAGCCCATGTTTTATCTACATTTTCCATTTCTCAAGAAACTAGTACAGGTTTTTAATAAATGTCTTAATATTCTCATTATTATGTCTTAATATGTAAAACAATTCTGTGGTACAAAGTTGGCAGCATTTCTGTTCATGTTTTTGAAATAAAGTATTTTGAACGCATACTTTATCTCAATGATTCACTCTTATCTCTCTGGTGTTACTTTTAAACATACTCAAATCTCAACATGTAAGTGTACCTGGTATGCTGCTGCTCAGTGCTGAAACTGTGGTTTGCTTAGTATGGCTACAATTCTTCAGATTTGAATGTCAACAATACTCCTAAAGCTCAGGAATTTTACTTTTCTTTTGTTCCTTACCGATCTAGTTCAATTCCATCTGCTTCCATTACATTTCTTAGGATCTGTGCCACCGGAATTTCACCAGCATATCCTGCGCCCCAGCCCATTGTATTGGCTAGATCATTGCCTGTTCCGAGAGGCAAGATCGCAACTTGTGGAATGTACTTTTCTTGTCCCTAGAATTTGGAATGGACAGATTTTAGGTTTTCCTATTAGATTATTTCTATGGTCACCATGTTTGAAAGAATTCAAAGTCCAAAATGATAAGGTTAACGGTATAAGTTAGATTACTACGCTAAAGCATATACTAAGGAGAAAACACAGGGAAAAAAAAACTTAAAAGATTCAATTTAATTTTTCCTAGTTGACAATGACTTCAGAAATTAACCTGTGTCCTTTATTTATTTTTTTAATTTTTAAAATTTTTTGGCTTTTAGGCAATTTGGGTTAAGTGACTTGCCCAGGTCACACAGCTAGTAAGTGTCAAGTGTTTGGTCTGAGGCCGGATTTGAACTCAGGTCCTCCTGACTTCAGGGCCGGTGCTCAATCCACTGCGCCACCTAGCTGCCCCTTTAACCTGAGTCCTTTAAAACCAAAGTTATTCTTCTATTCTACATCACCAGAACTGCAAATTCCCATCTAAGAAATTTTTATTAATATAGAATGATCCATATTCTGGTAGGAAACCAGTACATCAACTTCTACATCAATGACACTAAAGCTGCCCCTTGGGGGAAAGTCCCATTATAGTAGCATAGGAGGTCAAGTAGTCTCAGTACTATTTAAATACCTTGATCTTCATTTCGTCAATTGCATCCAGGACCCAGCCTACGGTGCCATCCCCACCACACACAAGAACTCGAGAAGAATTATCAGGAAGAAGAATGCACAGCTGCAAGGCCTTGGAGGGGGGAATTTCAGTCAGATCAAAAACCTTGAGAGAAAAGAATACCAAAGATGATCTTATGAATTAGTAGCTTTCAAATCTAAAGATGACTCACTGATAGTGATTTATGTTCATATGTCTAGGTGTAGCTAAAAAGAAGGTCCTTGTTATATGAAATGTAAAGGTTCTTTTGTTTGTAATTGCAGCTACTGATATGAAATACAATCTACTCCCTCACTCCTGCAACCAAATGTTGCTCATAAAACTGTCCTATGCCCGTGTATTTTTCCTCTTCCTAAAATACTTCATTTTAGAGGTATGGCTTGTAATTCATGGGCAAGGAATATTTAGACTGCAGTATATATAGTTTGGCCAGAAACCACAAATGGATAATGAACTAGGCCCTGAACTGAACAGAATGGATACATATTGGATTGCCTCTGGGAAACTGAACAGGGATTTTAATGACCCAAAACTTCTCCATGAAAAAAGGCTCACCTTTTTAATGTCAACATTCTTCCAGTGATATCACACAGCTATGAGTCATAAAATGCTACAGTCTGGGAAGAATAAAAGTTTTGGGGCCTCCAAAGGGCAATGGAGAGATGCATGGTGGGAATCAGTACACTAAAACACATTACCAATCATTGCACAGAAAAAGTGTTACAAAGGATTTCATTAGAAAGATGTACGTCCTGAAAACGTGGTGGGATGGCCACAGAGAATGAGCAAGGGGTAACCAATGGCAGTCGGCCTGGGAACTCCACTGGCAGCTACCCCATGTTCAGAAATGGAGAGGAAAGCGCCAAGTCCTTTGGGGGTCTACACAGAATGAGGTGTGGATAGGCTTTTATTTGCTCTGTTAGAAAGAGCTTCCTCACTGCTGAGAGCATAGAACCATTAAAATAAGGTAAGTTTGAAGACCATCTTCACAGTTTTGCATTTTCAGTACCTTTACTCAAAAAACTCTGTTTCTGAATGATGTACTGTGGTTTTTCAACAACTAAAGATGGCAGCCATAAATACAAGTAGACTCAGTACTCTAAAATTACACATAATTCATTTGTACTTATTGCTCATCTCTACAATGAAATGGCTAACATTTATAAAGGCGAACAGTGTATTTGAGAACAAGAATTCAACAACCAAGACTTTTCCAACAGTTACCTGGACTGGATTTAGTAGCATCTTAAATTCTCCCAGTAAGCCTTCCCCCATGTTATTTCCACTACGAGTATTGGCTAGGACAATTATTGGGGTCCACTGCATTCCAAAGGGTACGGCCAACTACAGAAAGAAAAACACACAAAGAAATAAGTGTAATAGATAAGAGGTAGTAAGAAGCGAATTTTCCATTCCCTGCTATCATAAAACCTGTGCTTTGAAAGTGATCATTGCTTTCTATAGTGTGCTGAGAGACAGATGTAGAATTCTTAGTACCAACACTACAGCATACCAGCATAGATCTTAGAAGGAGAAAAGACCTGAAGTTGTCTAGTCCAACCTCCCAGACAACGAAGAAATCACAGCTACATTAGCTCTAATAAATGGTTTCCAGAATCTTAAGAATATTCTGGTGACAGGTAGCTTACAAGTTCATGAACGAAAAAATGATTTATTTAGCATGGCACTATGCTAATGAGGTGGCTTGTTTCAATGTTGCACAACTCCAATTGTTAAATTCTTCTGTATCGTGAGCCCAAAGCTACCTCCCTCTAACTTCCAGCCATTGTCCTAGCTCTGTCCTTAGGGACTTCAACAAATATAGTTCCTTTTTCATGCCTCAAATAGGAAAGATTGCTATACCATTCTTCTCACTAGCCTCATTCTTCTTCCCTGAGCCTTCTCATATTTCAACGTGGACATCCCAGTTCAACTGTTCCTCATGACATGGTTTCCAGACCCATTTCCATCTTAGTTACTCCCTCCCCTGAATGTCAGTGCCTCTTAAAATGTGGTAACTGGAATGGAACTCAATATACTAGATGTTGATGGCTGCTACACAGAGGTTCTTAACCTTTTATGTGCCATGATTATTGAGCCAACAAACAGTTTTGGCAGTCTTTAGGTGAAGTGCACTAATCCCTTCTCAGAAAACTGTTTTTAAATGCAAAAAATAAAATACATGAGGATTACCTAGGGAACTAATCATATCGGAAATTGCCAAAATGTGAGGAAAAAAAAGTTCATGGGCCGTAGGTTAAAAATCCCTGATGCAAATACAGGAGAAGGATACTTTTATTTCCTATTATTTAACCACTTTTCTCCCTTTCTATTTCTCTTCTTCAGAGATATATCCACTATGACTCTAGGTCACAGCTTTGTTCAGTAATTCTTACCTTTGACTTGATGACACCCCAGGGTATTTCTAGTCATTTCAAGGAGTGTTACAAAGTATATATATTTTTAATAAACATACACACATTTAGTAGTATTTATAGCTGCACAGAGGGCTAGCTTTGCAATTAGGATGATATAGGTTCAAGTTCTGCCCATGATACTCAGTGGTTGTGGGATCCTAGCTTAGTCACTTGACCTCTGAGCACCCTAGGTAACTCTCTAAGACTCTAACTTGTTCTGTGATTGTATCTTTCCTAATAGATGTAGTAAATCTTAAACACAGAAAAGACTGTGGATATTTTGGTCCTCAGGCTCAGACTGAAGATTGGCCAGGCATTTATGTGCAAAGCCTGATGCTGAACTTTTACCCTAACCCTGAGCTCACAGTAGGACATCTTAGAGAGCTATTTCAACAGGAATGGTAAGTACCTTAACATAATCAGTTTTTTTGTCTGTACCCCTCCGACTGATGTTATTCAAATAACCTGGGGGAATGATAAGGCTTCTAAATTCTCCAAAATCACACTTTTCATCCTTTAGGCTTTCCAAACACTCATCATGTACTGTGCACTGACACCAAATGCACCTGTAGAAGAGAATATGCAGGAAAATTAAATTTTTATAGAGACTGTCAAAAGTTCAGATGCTCTCATTCAATTTAACAGACAATTGTTTTGGGACTCCTCATCAACTGGGTGTCTTTTCTGATTAAAAGCAAAATGAATCTATCACCAAATCTGTATAAATCATCACAAGAATTTTGTAACAATAGCTTCTAAACACCCTAAAAATACTTTGGAAATAGTGAATATTGTAGCATGTTTGCATATTTCAACCTCTGTGATACTGGAAAAACAAATCAATCCAGGGAGAGCAATAAAACACAGTCAACTTTTAGCCATGCAATGATGAGAAAGAGATGAGACAAGGTTAAAAACTAACAACAGGACATCATTGATACATTGCAAGGTGAAATGAGACAAGTTTACAAACAGATTCTCTTCCTGGGTTTGTCCCATCTATAATGACCTAGAACCCTCAGCCAGTAGGATGAAGGTCCCAAATTTCCATTCACAAAAAACTCTACAAACTCTACAAAGAGAGGCATAAGAATCAGTGGTGATTAAAGGAAGAAAATGAATTTGGCTTCACTCTGAACACAACCCTCTTGTTTTTTTTGTGTCAGAATTCAATATGAGGTCAGGAACAGTGGGACCAAGAAGCCATCTTTCTTGCTCACAGAAGGGAACTAGCATTTTCTATGACCCAAAGAGAAGAAACTTGAGGGTAACTTTTAGAGCAGCTTTGTATTTGACCTGAGTGAAAGTGTGGTTTGGGCAACGGCTGGAAAAGATTTAAGCTTTTTCTTGTAAATTGGAAGTATAATGCCATCCTCCATTTTACCACTACTAACTATTAAAATGATAGTAGAAGTTTTCAGCCTTATGACTGCACATAAATTGTCAACTCTTAAGATTTTTCCCCCCTAGTTTATTCCCTTTCCCAGGGGAAACAATGATAGTGAAATTAATCAGACATGTAAGATGAGCATTTTCTTTTTCATATGATATAAATTATTACTTTCTTTTACCAAGTGTCTATTTCCATAAACCCTTTTCCATAATTGTACACATGACAACTTGCTTCAATTCTACAAACATCTGAATTGCCTCTTACATGCAAGGTGAGAGGCAGTGTGGCTTCAATGCATTGGGAGAGCATCCTAGCAGTCAGCAAACCCTGAGCTCAAGCCCTGCCTGTGACCCATTCTGGATGAAGGACAAAGGTCAAGTCCTCAAAACCCCTGAAGCTCCAAGCAACTAACTCTCAAAGACTCTAAGTGGCAGAGTAATAACTAATGCAATGTGTAAATCCCTAAGTATAAGCAGGATAATTAAGTGATTAGAAATGGCTTCCTGTAGGAGGCTGAATATAATTGTGCCTTGAAGGTTCTGAGGGGCAGCTGAGGACAAGGTTTATTCCAGGTGTGGGAGAGTCTTGGGGAGAGGCCCAGAGGTGGGAGATGGATCAATGGCCAAATCTGGGCAATAGCCAATTTCACTGAGCTACGGAGTAAAATCGAGAGTAACATGCGATCAGCTTGGAAGGGTACAGTGATGCCAAAAGGGTGATGGGCTTTAAACTCCAGGCTGTGGAGTACTTAAGAGGTAATAGGGAGCCAATGAAGGTTCGAGAGTACTGTGGTCAGGCTTGTACTTTAGGAAAGTTATTCTTGCAGCCTGAAAGATTCGTTTAAATTTTCTAAAAGTTTCTCCTAAACTGATACTTAAAACTATTTCCATTTTGTTCTGGATCTTTTCACCATGTATTTAAAATTAGGACCCATTCCTCTTATCTCCTCCCCCATTTATCTGACTTGAGCTAGGTCAAACCTTACTATGATATTAGTTGATATAATTACTATAAAAGCAGCTACCAATTAAAAGCCCGCACAATTAGAGGCAGCTGTGGATAGAGGAAGACTTGAGTGCAAATGTGGCCTCCGACACTTACTAGATGTGTGATCTTGGGCAAGTCACTTAGCCTCTGTTTGCCTCAGTTTCCTCATCTGTTAAATGGGGATAATAATAGCACCTACCTCACAGGGTTGTTGTGAGGATTAAATGAGACAACAGTTGTAATGCACTTAGCACAGTGCCTGGAACAAAGTAGGCAGACACAAAAATGCTAGCTGTTATTATAATTAAATAATACGTTAGTTCTATTTTCAATAATTAAGGAGCAGCATGGGGTAGTGGATAGTGCTGGATTTGGAGTCAAGAAGACCTAGGTTCAAATCCTGCCTCAGACACTTAGTAACTGTGGGACTTTGGGCAAGTTACTGAACTTCTCTGTGCCTCAGTTTCCTCATTTAGCAATGAGGAGGTTTGGACTCTATGACTTCTAAGGTCTCTTCCAGCTCAAAATCTATGATCTCATGACTAAAACAAACCACTAGATCAATTCAAGATTTAAAGAAGGTATAGTGCTAATATCAGTACCAAGGAAATTATATTTTCTTGCATAACTTTAAATTAGTAGTACAAAAACTTCTAATAATTCACCATTAATATAGTTACAAATGCATACAATCTTAAAACTCTCTCTCTCTCTTAACACATCACAGGAACATACCAAAGATAAAAAGAACTAAAAGGACACAAGGATACAAATGAATATAATGCCCATGTTAATTTTTAGCTGTTGAATCCCAGCACTGATGTCAGCTGGAAATTGCTTATGACTGTCACTAATTTCCACAAATACATTAACAAAAGGAAAAGGAACTCTTGGCCACGCTGCTGGTTCGTTTGTCTAAAAATAACTACCAGTTTATATCAGGCTGCTCTTCCTGAAAAACACTAGATGGGATCTGGTACTTTTTTCTTGCTTCAAAAATGAGTGCTGTTACGTGAAATGTTAAAAACATTCTAACTGTAAACAAATATAAAATCAATGACCAAAACAAAGGAGGCCAAGTGAAATAACATTTTAGGTCAGTGAAAGGGAATCTTTTCTATGAATTTAAAGGTATAAAAAATAAGCTCAAAAATAAGTCAAAGGCAACTTAATTGCTTTTGGAATTATACAAATAAAGTGGTTATTAAATGTCCATGATTTTGCTATGAGGCATACAATCCAAAGGTTTCACTTTAAAGAGGAATATAATGAATTTTGCAACACATGGAAAGCTTTATATCAACTGATGCTGAGCAGCATATAAGTAAACAGAACCAAGAAAACAATCTATGTATATATTGTCAGATATTTTTCATATATTAGTTTGGGTGATTATTTTTTCTCTTCTTTTTCTCTTTTAAAAATATATTCTTTGTTTATATGTATTGTTTTATGTATTATTCTTTTGGTTTATGACTCTCTAGAAGGGGGAATAAGGAGGGATACAAAAAGCAATTTAGGTGATGTAAAAGCCAAATTATCAATAATAAATGTACTAAAAAAAAAACCACAACAGAACGTTGCCAATTATCTGTGCCTCCAGAAATATTTTCCCCTAGATGTCCTGTAGGTAATTCAATATATCCAGGACAAAACTGGTTGCCCAACCCTTAAATCTTATCTACCAAAACTTGAGGGCACCATCTTCCCAGTGACCTAGGTTTTCAGCCTTTGACTCTGTCTCCTTCCCCAATCCAAGTCAGTTGCCAAGTTGTGTTGATTCTACTTTATCCACTCACACAGACACCACACTAGTTCACACCCTCAGTTTCTAAGATTGTAATGGGATTCCCTACTTCAAATCTTTCACCTCTCTAATTCTACGCTCCACACTACTGCCAAAATACCCTGCCTAAGGCACAGGATAATCAACTCTGCCTGAAACTCTGTAAGGACTCCCTATTGCTAGGTGGAAACACAGTTTTCTTAGCCTGGCATTTAAGGCCCCCTCTCCATAATGTGACTCCTAACTTTCTAGCCTTATTTCATATCACACTTTCATTTATTTGCTGCTTCAGCAAAACAGGATTGCTAGCTGAGCCCCAAATTTGACATTCCCTATCCTCCAAATTTGACCTCCATGTATTTATTCCTACTATATGATCCATCCCTGATGGCTGGAATGCACTCTCTTCTCAATGCCATCTCTTAGAATCATTATTTTCCTTTAATGGTCAGCTGCTACCCTGTCTGTGAACCCTCCCATGATTATTCCTTCCCACTCCTCAATCTCTTTCTCAATTTTCCTTCTATTACACTTAGATGTATGTGTATGTGTTCTATCTCTTCTTATTGAATGGATGCTTCTTGAGGGCAGGGACTCTGGTCTTTCCTTTGTATCCCAAACACCTAGCTCAGTATCTTGAACACAGGCGGCACTTAATACTGTTTGCTCAGATTAAAAGTTCAATTCACCAGCTTTTAAGATAAAGAATATAGAACAGGCCTACAGAACGTTAAAATGTAGAACTCCCAACCTCCTTTTTTACAGATAAGAAACTGAGGCCCAGAGAAGAGAGCTGACTTAGCCAAAGTCACATAGTTAGTCAGTATTAGAACTAGGACCAGAACTGAGGCTTTTCTGACTCCCAGTCTTGTGCTTTTTCATACTCTTTCATTTGATGACTTTGTCAGTTCTCATGTGTTTAATGACCATTTCTAGACTTGAGTTCAAATTTGACCTTAGATACTTACTAGCTGTGTGACCCGTGGGCAAGTCACTTAACCTCTGCATGCCTCAGTTTCCTTGACTATAAAATGAGGTTAAAAATAGAACCTACGTCCCAGGGTTGTTGTGAAGATAAAATGAAATAAATTTGTAGAGCATTTTAAATGCTAGCTATTAATATCATTATAATGAAAGCTTTGTAACTGTTGACCAAAAAAAAAATTTACTATCTCTACACAAATGGCTCTAAGACCAAGTCCTAGTCTCTTTCTTTAGCTCTAGTTAAATATCACCAAATGCCTATTGGACACTTCAAACAGTATGTCCCATAGACATGTCAAACCACTACTCATAAGATCTGTTCTTTCAAATGCATCCCTCTTCTGAAGTTCCCTCATTCTGTCCAGGTTACTAATTCAAAACCTTGGTGCAATACTCAACTCCCCATTCTTCCTCATCCACCCTATCTAGTCAGCTATCAATCAGATCTTGAATTCCTCCACCACATCAGGAACAGCTACCTCCTCACCATATTAACTCTTGCCTTGACCACTGTAATAGCCCAACTGGTTTTTCTGTGGTCAAGTTTCTTCCTACTCAAATCCACCAAGCTGTCAAAATGATTTTCCTTAGGTTTAAGCCTGATCATATTACCTCCCTACTCAAACTTCAGTGGCTCCCTAGTGCCTCTATGATTAAATATAAGTTTCCCAGTTGTTTTTTCCAGCTGGTTCCCAACTTGTCTCTGTTGTCTGCCTCATTGTACATCATACCCCTTCCCATACCCTGTTGAGTTTGTTTCTGTTCCTTTTGCACACCACTCCATCTTCAGTCTTTAAATCTTTACACAGATTGTCCCCCATACCTGGGAGACTCTCCTTCTTCATGTTGGCATCGCAAAATTCCTACTTCCTTCAACACTCAGCTCAAGAATCACCTTTTTACATGAAGTCTCTCCAGATAGCTCCTACTGCCTCCTTCCCTAAACCACCTGCTATTTGGTCTGTATATACCACATAGGTATATGCTGTCTCCTCCAGGAGAATGTAAACTCCTTAAAATAGTGACCTTCATCCTTTTCTTTGTGTCCCCAATGCCTGGTTCTAATGACTGTTGATTGATTGTCTTTGCCTTTCTAGGCCCCAGTTTCATCGTCTTTGTATCTGCATCCCCTGGGCCTGGGAACAGTGCCTGGCACATGTTACTATTCAGTTTTTTTAGTTGTGTCTGACTCTTCATGACCCCATTTGGGATTTTCTTCGCAGAGATAATGGAGTGGTCTGCCATTTCCTTCTCCAGCTCATTTTACAGAGGAGGAAACTGAGGCAAACAAGGTTAAGTGATTTGCCCAGGGTCACACAACTAGTAAGTGTTTGAGGCCAAATCTGAACTCAAGAAGATGAGCCCAGCACTTTATCCACTGGCAACCTAGCTGTCTGGCATGGTATCTGCTTACTGATATCTATCTATCTATCTATCTATCTATCTATCTATCTATCTATCTATCTATCTATCTATCTATATATCTATATATATATATAATCTGCTTATTGACTGATTAAGCAAATACGTCCTGAGGTTCAGGGTTAGCAAAAGGTAAACTTCCTTATTTACTTAGACCTAATTGGACATTTGACTTCACAGTAACATTTAAAAGGGCAATGATGAATCACTTGGTTAAACACTGTTTATATTACTAGAGCTATTTTTTAACCTAAAATTTTGGGAAACTTGCTGCAATTAGAAGATATTGCCTTAAGAGTTAGATATACTCAAGCTGAGAACCAATCTGGACTGTTTCAGAAGTCCTAAATATCTATTCCCTTTATTTCTTGTTCTGAATCACCTCACATAGACACATAGACAGTCACAGCAGACTACAATGCTGCATAAAATTCCTGGCTGAAATAAATCTGCATAAACATTACTAAATGTGCAGCCCTTCCAAGCAATGTAGTCCTTCCCTCAGGGAACTATAAACACCTAAAGAATAAAAGTAAATCTAACTAGAAATAAACCAGACTCCTCACAGCGACCTTTAAGAATAAATTCTTGAAAAAAGGAACCCCCATGTACCACTGATTATTAAATACAGACAACCAAATTACATAAAAGAAATTTGTTTTTGTTAATTTTATTGGATGAAAAATGTTCTAGAAGTTATTACTGAAGAATCTTTGTAAAAGGGGAAAAGATGGCAATGATTTCAGGATGAATCCTAAATGTACTAGGAACAAATCTACATTTTCAAAAATAAATATCCAGAATGCAAGAGCCTTAGGTTCACCTGTTATGAAAAATTCCAAATTAATTATTTTATGCTAACCTAATCAGCTGCTTGTCAGATGTTCAAGAAAACCTCTTTTATCTAATTCTGCTCAGAGCGAAAGACTGGGAAATATCACAACGCTGTATTTGTGACCATCTTCTTTATAACCTAATCCCAACCCTCTTCAATCAAAGCCTGCCTACGAGCAGCTATGGAAACTATTTCAAGTCACTGCTAATCTAGCTCTCAATGAGAATAAAAGGATAAAGTATAAATAGAATACCAAAATCTGAAAAGACAGAGACCATACAACTGTCCAGATCTATTTGAAAGCTAGCACACACGGCTGCAAATCTCCTAGGACATGAGAGGAGGTTTTAGAAATAAAAACAAAAACCAGAGTCTGAATAGAAATGTCACCTTTCCTCATAACACACATACACTGGTCTTAAAACCAAAAGAGCATCAGGAATTTAACACAGTGTCCCTGCTTTCCCCAACTCTCACAGCGGGAAGAGACCTCAGGGACCATGTAGCCCAAATCGTATCTGAATAAGAAACTCCTTAACCGTATCAGATAAGCTGTCAGTCATCCCTCCAATGAGGGGGAACTGACTACTTCCACTTTTGGATACCTCTAATCATTAGGAAGTTATTCTTTACATGAGCCTCAATTTGTCTCTTTAGAAATCCTAGCCACTCTAATAATGAGTTGATATTTAAACAGTGTTTAAGGTTTGCAAAGCACTGAACATACGAGATCTTAGAATGTTAGAAACCACACATTCAGAAGGATGCTTGTTCATTCTCTCTCTCCTTTTTTTTCCTCTAAGTTTCTCTTATTTTTCTAACCCTGCTCAGCATGCCTTGGTTGTAGAGAAGGCAAGAGCAAGAGATGCAATAGGAGAGAAGATCCTTAACTGCTACAGTCTTATCTTTGAATCTTCAGGGCCTAGCTCAGAGCAGTTGTTTAATAACATCTGTTGAAATGATTTGTACAGCCATTTTTTTTTCGTACAGGAAACTCAGGCTCAAAGGAATCAAGGGCCTTGGCCATGGTCACACAAGTATCAGAGGCATGATTTGAACCCAAATCTCTCCTGACTGTAGTCCAGCACTCTTTCCCAGTACAAAAATTAACACTTTTTAACAACCTTGTGGCTTCCAATAAAACACACCAGAGGAGGAACTAAATTGTTTTCACTTTTCCTTTCAGATGGTACTCATAAAATCAAACTCTAGCACAGAGAAGCAATGAAGAACAAGAATGTGGTTAACTCGCACTAGTGCACAGAATTCATTATAAGGTCTTTTTGCCTAGTCAAAGTCACTAATTATTAATACAGTGAAATCTGTTAAGCGGACATAAAGACCATCTGTCAAAAGAATCACTTTTCTATAGCCTCCTTAAGCAAATAAGGCTGTCAATAACATCCATATGGTGACTCTCAACAACTTTAATGTGCTAAGAACGTCACTTAGAATACGGATATTTTTTCTGATCTATGTGGTGACTAGCAGGCTTCTGAATTAAGAATAAATTAGTTTTACAATCTTGAGAAAATATTTAATATTTTTCTAACCCTATCCCCAACTCTTGCTCTAGGGCTGAACTGGATCAGAAGCATGAGACACATACTGTACATTCACTGAATGGTTCCCTTATTTGTCACTGCAGTCCATCGTCAATGCTGGTGAGATGCGTCATACCAGTGATGCTAATTAGCCTGCTTCATGAACGCACCCAGCCCTGGAACATTAGCAGAGATCAAAGCAGGCTTCCTCGTGACATTATACAATCATCCCAACCTTGCGCCTTCCAACTGCAATACCTGTAATCGCAGAGCTTAGGCTGGTTACCACATTGCTGCTTGCAAACAAAACAGTAACTGCAGAGAGGGACATTGCCACGGATCCAATGGTGATCCATGCCATTCTGGTCAATCTTCTCACTTCTCAGCATGATCTCTTTGCACTGGAACCGGCGATCTGCTTTCTTGAGGCAATCTTCACCAGTGCACAGCCCACAACAGTTACAAAAGGCACCCTGGAGGATGTGCTGGGAGCACACACAGCAGTACGTCGGTTGGCTGAAAAGGTCTGTGTCCCGCCAGGTGTGTTTGCTCTTGCGGAAAATGTCCTTCTGGTAAAGCTGCCTCCGGGATCTCTGGAAGCTACACCACAAGGTGATCAACACGGGCACCAACACTGCGCAAAGAGTCCACAGGATCAAACTCCCATCAGCAAACATAGTAGTAGGGGCAGGAAGTGATCGCTTATTCTCTTCCATGTTCCCGGTTTTTGCTTATTTAACAAGAAAAAGAAACAAGAAGGATTAGTGTTAGTTTTTTCCCTCTACCCTTTCACCCTCTATGCTATACTTTAGGGGAACATGAATCACAGAATCTATAATTTTCCTCTTGGACTTTTCTGAGATACGTCTTAATGCTCTCCTGCCAGCACTAGCCAGGATACCCCGTCAAGGAAATTACTGCAAAACAGCTCCCCTCAAAACCACCTTAGGTCCAGTTTGGTATCCCTTCTCTCAACCCTACTCCCCACACACGCCCCAAAAAACTGCATGAAAAGCAGTCTCTTCTCATCTCAGTACCTCTTGACTATTACCTTGGCAAATCTTTCTCATGGTGTCATAGGGTTTAGAAATGGAAGGGCTCTGCTATCAACTAGTCCAGCCAAATCATGTTACTTTTCTGCTAGACACAAGAGATCATTTCTTAGCCATGGCTTTACCTTCTCCTAGAAATCCAGAGTTGTCCTCTTAAGGAACAGACCACAGAAGAGGAACAGGATGCCAATGCCAGCCTCCCCTCCCTCTCCTTCCCCCTCATTAGAGCTGGAAGGGACCTCAGAAGTCATCTAGCCTGGGAGCTCTCAATTTTTTTTATCCCTATACCCCCTGACCTTCAGTAAACCTTCTTATACTTTCTATTCAATATGAAAGGAAATTCTAAAGTTTACCAAGCATATTTACCAAAAAAAAAAAAAAAAGACTTTCCTATGCCCCGTCTGCTTCCCATTTCTAAAATGACAGATTGGGACTTCTAGCTCTAAATACAGGATCCTATGAAATGCTAGAGTTTACCATGCATATAAGGAAAAAAAAAAACCAAATCAAAACAAAAAACGTTCCCATACCTCCAATTCAATCATCAGTCTAAGTTTCTAAACCCATAAAATGGGGAGGGGGGCGGTTGGATTTGATGTCCTCCAATGTCCCTTTTACCTCTCAATCTAGGATGCTGAGGCTTTCACGAGTGTACCATGCACATGGGCATAAGATGTTCCCATACCCCGCTAATTTAATAACCAGTCTTGCTCGCTACATCTGTAAAATGAGGGAGGGTTAGATCTGACGGCCTCCAAGGTCCCTTCCAGCTCTAAATCCACGATCCTAGGGCATTCCAGAGTTTATTACGCATGTGCAAAACCTTCCAAAATCCACTAATTCCTTACAAAAGGAAACAAAGACTAGGCTTTGCCATGGATATCCACATATGAAATAAAATAGATTAAGTGCGATAGGGTAATACAGTTAATTGCCAGAATATCCCCCACACCCCGTTGACAGGCTTTCTCCGGTGGTGTATCCCAGGTTACTCCTCATCTAGTCCATCCCCAACCCTTCTCTTTTTGCAGATGAGAAAACCAAGGCCCAGAAAGAAGGGAATTGCCCAAGGTCCCACAGAAGGTGGCAGTGTCAGAATCCGAACCCAGGTCCCAGGGCTCCCAAACCTTGCCGCCCCCCACTCAAATCAACAACTGAAGCACCGGCTCTCTGCCGGGCTCTGCGGAGACGGGGACAAAAAGGAACCAGCCGCTGCTCCCCAGGTGGGGGCGGGGACGGGTCTCAGTTTCCCCAGGGGAGCGAGGCAGGCATTGGACTACTACTTCCCGGTCCTAAAGCCTGATCCTGACCAACTCGCGCCCTCCTACCTGTTGGGGCCGGAGGCTCGGCAGTTCCCGCCCTCGCTTCCCACCGGGCTCACTCGCTCCCTCTCGGCCCCGGCGGGGCCCGAGGGGCTCAACAAGCAGAGCCGGAGCCCGGAGGGGGGCGGGGCCACAGCGGGCCTCAGAGCGCAGGAGCGGAAGTGGCATCACGGGGGCGGGGTAATTGTGGAGAGTGAGCCGATCATTGGCCGAACAGTCCTGGGCTCGTCCCAGGGGCGGGGAAAAAGGTGGGACCGGAGCGGAGGGCGGTGGAAACCCGTGGGCTGGGGACGGAGTCTTAGGGAGACGAGATGGGAGGGGGAAGGGAGAGGAGAGGCGGGAACTTAGAAAGGCGGGATTTCGGGGTGGGGGCTAAGGAGGTGACATCATCTTCTGTAATCGAGCGGACATTTCTTAAGGACTGCGGCCCCCAGTTGTTTTTTTGTGGTTGTTGTTTTCTTTTCTGTATCTGTAGCAGCCGCCGCAAAGAAAGGCAGGGTGGCAAAGTGGCATGGCTCGGTGGATAGAGTCCTGGACTTGGAGTTAGGAAGTCCTGGATTCAAATCCCTTTCCGACACCTACTAGCTGTGTGCCCCTGGGCAAGTCATTTAACTAGAATGCTAGACCTGGAGTTAAAACTGAGTTCAAATCCCTTCTCTGATGCTTACGTGCTGCATGACCGTGGGCAAATCATGTCAAGTCAACAAGTAATTTGTCAAGCATTTAATATACATCAGGAACTGTAATAAGCACTAGAACAAAGGAAGGTAAAGTCAGTCTCTGCTCTCAAGTTGCTCACAATCTAACAGAGAGACAACATGCAAACAACCCAGTACAAGCAAGCCAGACACAGAGGAGGTAATCCACAGAGATGGCATGAGCATTATATGGCATAAGGAAAGGCTTCTTGCAAAAAGAGAGATTTTTGTTGTTATTGGTCCTTTGTTCTGGAAGAGGACTGTGACATCAGGAAAATGACTCCATGCCCTGCAAGTGAATTGGATTTAAGTGAGGGAGGGCTGTGCAAAGTCACCAGCTTCACTCTCTCCTAAGGAGCCATCTGGGTCCAGGGGCGAGATGCAGATCAGGATGACTGGAGACCACCCCATAGAAGGAAGCCTGGGAAGCCTGTGGAGATGAGGAGGCAGAGCACTCCAGGCATGGGAAACAAGGAACCTGCATTGGAGTGGAAAGATGGAGTGTCTTGTTCCAGAAACAACATGGGGTCTAGTGTCACTGGATCTAGAGTATGTAGGGGTGAATGAGATTTAAGAAGACTGGCTTTGAACATCAGAGGCAGCTAGGTAGGTGACCCAGTGGATAGAGTACTGGGCTTGAAATCCGGAAGACCTGAGTTCAAATTTGCCTTCAGACACTTACTAGCTGTGTGACCCTTTGCAAGTCTCTTTAACCTCTGTTTGCCTCAGTTTCATCTGTAAAATAGGGATAGTAATAGCACCTACCTCCCAGGGTTGTTGTGATGATCAAATGAGATAATACTGGTAAAGTGTTTAGTACAGTGCCTGGCCCCTAGTAAGTACTATATAACTGTTAGTAATTATTAGCTGTTATTAAGAGTCACTTAACTAGAGTTCTGAATCAGTTGTGCAGTCAGCAGTCATTTATTAAGTGCATACAATGTGTTAGGCACTGTGCTGAATACTTGGGATACAAAGAGGAGACAATCCCTTATATAGAGAGCTGGAATTGGAATTGGGAAGACCTGGGTTCCAACAATCAATAAACATTTATCAATTGCTTGCTGTGTGCCAGGCACTGTGCTAAGTGCTGGCGATATAGAAAGCAGTTTTGGTGAAATGATAAGGTTGGAAGCCAGATTATAAAGGGTTAAGAAGAGAGTGAGAGGAGAGAAAGTGGAGGCACCTATTGTAGAAGCCTTTCAGAGGAGTTCAGCTGTAAAGGTCAGAAGAGATAGAGAACTATAATGAGGATGGAAGGATCAAGTAAAGTTTTTTTCAGGGAGACCTGGTCATGTTTGTAGGCAGTGAGAAATGAGCCATGGGGCAGCTAGGTGGCACTGTGGATAGAGCACCAGCCCTGGAGTAGGGAAGATGTTAGTTCAAATACGGCCTCATACATTTACTAGCTGTGTGACCTTGGGCAAGTCACTTAATCCCAAATGCCTTAAAAAGAAAGAAAAAAGAAATGAGCCAGTAGAGAGGGAGAGATTGAAAATAAGTGAAAGAATGGGAATGAGAGAGGGGGCAATCTGTTGGAAGAGATAGGATAGAATGAAAGAGGGATTAACTTTGGTAAAGAGTGAGGCTGCTTCATCACGTGAGATAGGAGTGAAGGAGGAGATAGTGACAGAAGGCACCTGAGTGACAGGAGATGAGAAAGAAGGAGAAGAAGCTCACGGCTAATGATCTGCTTTTTTCTGTAAAACATGAGGCTGCGTTCTCAACTGAGACAGTGGGGGTAGGGGAAGCCATGGGAGGTTTGAGGAGGGATGTAAAATTATGGAAGAGCCACTGTGGAGGGTGGGATAGTGACCTGGTAAGTGAGGTATGGTAAGATTGCCTAGCAGCACAGAGAGCCCAGTTGGTTCAGATCTTGCCTCTTATATGTTCTTACTGGCTGTATGTCTCCTGGGGAAATCTTTTAACTAGAGTGCTGGATTTGGAGTTAGGGAGACGTGGGTTCAAATCCATCCTCCAACATTTACTGGCTGGGACCCTTGGCAAGTTATTTAAGTTTCTCTTGACTAGGGTCATGTAGGTATTAAGTGTTAGAGGTGGTATTCAAACCCAGGTTTCCCTAACTTCAAGTCCAACACTTTGGTTAAATGACTTTCCTAAAAGTTCCCTGGGTAGTAAATGTCAGAGGCAAGATTTGAACCCAGTTCTTCCCAACTCCAAGTTTAGACTCCTAGCTGAATGACCTGCCCACTATAATGCATATATAAGCCACACTCTCCTCTGATAAAGGGGCTGGACTAAACAGCTCATAAGGCCCCTTCCACCTCTAAATCTATGCTCTTTTGATCTATGAACTTTCCTGAGTCTCAGTTTCTTCGTCTGTAAAATGGAGAAAATAATACCTCACAGGATTGTTGTGAGGATCAAATGAAATTATAATGCATGTAAAGTGCACCAAAGAACTTAAACCATTTATATAAATGTCAGCTGTATTTAATAAAAATCATCTGTGTTCTGCCCAAGTAAGAGCAGGCTTCCAGGAGTACATGAAATAATTTTTAAAATATACATATTTTAGGGAAGGAGACAGATAGACTTATTTGAGAAATTTAGGTATACTGTATTGATCCAAGTATAAGCTACATTCTCTCCCAAATCTGCATGTATAAGACTTGGGTGTGGTCTGTAATCTGGCTTATGGTACCATGGACACATTTAAAACTCACAAAACTCGGTAGCAGCATCTCTTCAAATCTTTTCTTGCTCTTAATTCTGTGAATTGTGAAGGGTAGAATGAGTAGGAACATCTCCCTCACTGTCCCACACATACCCTCTGGAGGAGACTGTGTGGGGACACTTTCCCAGATGGTTCTGAAAGGGAACAGAGACGCTTTCTGCCTTTGTACTCCTAGGAACTGCCTGCATTCCTGCTCTTTAGAGGTAGGGACCTCCTCTCAAAAGTCATCACCTCTCCCATTCTCCACCTGGTCCTTGAGGCTAATGAGGACCCCGGCCATCCCTCTTCCTAAACAATATGCCATTTATCCCAGGCCAGAGCTCTGTTCTCTACTCTAAGGTAACTAGGTGGCCCAGTAGATAGTATGCTGGACTCAGAATTAGGTAGACCTGAGTTCACATCCTTCCTCAGATACTTACTAGCTATGTAACCCTGGGCTAGTCACTTTAACCTCTGTAAAATAGGGATAATAATACACCTACTACCTCAAAGTACTGTTTTGAGGATTAAATAAGAAGAGCTATATGTAAATACTAGCTATCATCATCATAATTATTATTATTTTCTGGTTAAATGAGGTTGAGACTGCTATCTGCAGATGCAGAGGTGATTCCTGGGGACTCAATGGATCTCTGAGAAAAAAGAGAGAAGAAGAGAGAGGGAGGGAGTTGGGCTTGGTTGATTCCATGGAGCCGTTGGCTTTCCAAGAATTGAACTAGGCCAGGAAATGGTCTAGATATAGAGGTTGGGAACCTGAGGCCTTGAGGCCACATGTGGTCCTCTAGATCCTCAACTGCAGGTCTTTGAATCCAAACTTCACAGAATAAATCCTCTTAATAAAAACCTTCTAGACTCTGGAAGCAGAGAGACAAAAGACAGACAAGTGGGATAGGGTGGAACTAGTGAGAGTGACTCATCCTTATCAGTCTTGGTTTGAAAAGCCTGTTTATATTCTAGGAGAGGGACTGTGTGTGGGAGTAAGTCCTGTTTATATCCCAAACTGGTGAACAGTAGTTAATTTTCATGTGTGACTATATACATTTTTCCTTTCAAAGAGATTTTTTTGAGAGGTACAGCCCATTAGAACCTCCTATAGTTAGACCAACATGGTAATAAAGGATATGGCTATAGGTCAACCAATGTCCATGTGCTGGTGCTGCGCAAGTCAACATGCTAGGGACTGATCTGCAAAACCGCACAGCCTGGCCCTGTTTCTAAACTCTGACCCGTCACACCCCACGTTCAGAGATTTAAAGCTGGGAAGGACCTTAGAAGTGATTTGGTCCAATCTCTTAATTTTACAAATGAGTAAAATTAGTTATAGAGAGCAGAAGTGACTTGCCCAAGGTCATACCAGCAGTAACAAGCAGAGCTGGGATTGTAAACTGAGGGCCTCTGATGCCAAATCCAGCATCCTTTCTCCCTGGCCACATTGCCCCTCCCTCTTCCTGTGTCAGGTTCCTCTACATTTACTGCTTCAAACCCTGCCAACTGCCCTGGTGGAAAGGATGCTTGGGTTTGTGATTGGAGGCCTTAGGTTCTAATCCTGGCTCTGCCACTACAACCTGTGGGACTCTGGGGAAGTAATTTCATCTCTCTCTGCTGAAGTTTCCTCATCTATAAAATATGGGGGCTGGGCTGGATGACTGCTGAGGTCCTTTCTCTCTCTCTCTATACATATATATATATATATATAGATAGATAGATAGATAGATAGATAGATAGATAGATAGATAGATAGATGTTCCTATCGCCTCTTATGAGGTCAGTCTGGTAGGAGTCAAAGTGAGAACAATTCGTGTTTAATGTTCCATCAAAGAGAGTTATATACCTAGACTTTCAGATTTGGAAGGGATGTCTGATCCAAACCCTTATTTTTTTTTTGCCGAGAAAACCCCAAATGGAGTCACAAAGAGTTGGACACCACTGAAAAAAACAACTGAACAACAAGAACTGAATTAATATCTATGTATACATGGTTAACCTACAATATATTGAGGAAGGGTGACATAATAGAACCTATGCTTTAGGAAAATCACTTACAGATATATGTCACTCATATACTTACAGCAATCATGTATCACTCTGACTATATCACATACAAAATCTGGGCGCGTACACACTTTCATAGGGTCAGATTTAGAGCTGGAAGTTACCTTAGGAGCCATCTGGTCCACTCCCCACCATCCTTATTTTACGGATGGAGATAGCCAGGCTCAGCAAAGTCAAAGTGACTTACTCACTATTACTTAGATAGCATATAGCAGAGCCAGTGCTCTAACTCAGCCTCGGGTGCTCCTTTTGCTACACCATTTGGGAATAAGGCAGCATCTCAGTGTAGTGACATACATAAAGGGAAGGACTTTGTGATGCAGTGAAGAGCGCTGACTCTGGAATCAGAGGTCCTGGGTTCAAATGTCACCTTTGATGCTTATTGGGCAAGTTGCTTAACCTCTCTGGGCCTCAGTTTCCTTATCTGTAAAATGAGGGGGATGGACCAGATGATCTCCAAGATCTCTTCCCACTCTAAATCTACGATCCACCTACATAGAGGAAGTTATAGCTCTCTGAAGTACTAAGCTATAACTTCTATAAGGAGAGTGAGGGTGTCATTCATCTTTGTAAAACCCCCACAGCACAGTACCTCGCCCAAAGTCTATTTGTAAGGGGAATATGTGTGTGTGTGTGTGTGTGTGTGTGTGTGTAATAGGAGAAGAGCTGAGATGTCAATTGGGATGAGAGAATCAGGAATGATTTATAAGTTTGTTTGTTTTGTTTTTTGTTTTTTTGCTAGGCAATGGGGTTAAGTGACTTGCCCAGGGTCACACAGCTAGTAAGTGTTATGTGTCTAAGGCCAGATTTGAACTCAGGTCCTCCTGAATCCAGGGCCAGTGCTCTATCCACTGCGCCACCTAGCTGCCCCCTATAAGTTTGAAATGAGCAAGATTTTATTTCTCTTTAAAACTGGGGTGCCTAGGTTGCACAGTGGATAGAGCTCTGGCATTGGAGTCAGGAGGACTTGAGTTCAAACCCGGCCTCAGAAACATAACACTCACTAACTGTGTGATCCTGAGCAAGTCACTTAACCCCATTGCCCCATTAAAAAAAAAAGCTATAAAACCAAGAAGGGCAGCTAGGTGCAACAGTGGATAGAGTTCTGAGCATGGAGTCAGGAAGACTCCTCTTCCTGAGTTCAAATCTGGCTTCAAACACTTCCAAGCTTTGTGACCCTAGAGAAGTCACTTAACCCTGTTTGCCTCAATTTCCTCATCTGTAAAATGAGCTGAAGAAGGAAATGGCAAACCGTTCGAGTATCTCTTCCAAGAAAACCCCAAATGGGGTCATGAAGAGTTGTAAGTGACTGAAAAAAGAAACTCCCAACAAAATCAAGGGCACATGTTTATAGGAAAACCCTATTATCAGCCCTGATCATAATTCTTCAGATTTGGAAATACTGGTTATCAAATCACATATCTCAATACATTCTGCCTAAAGAATGAGTTGTGACTTGGAAGCAGTGAGACTGGCAGTCAAGTGTGGCTCATGGGGTCAGGCTCATTACACTGTAATTGCAATGCTAGTGATGCTACCAATTGCTTCTGAATCATGGATTGAGTAGTAGCTGATATGTGATGTGGCAAGAACTGGTAAGACTCCTCTTGCTCCCCAGAAGGTTTTCCCTTCTTGGCTTGCTGACACCAGAGATTTTGGCACTAGAGATCATTTCTTTGGCTTAGAAGCCCACAGATTTAGGGCTTGAAAGGGACCTTAGAGGTCAGCTAGTTCCTCACAGATGCAACTCAAGCTTACTAGAGTGTTGTTACTATTGTTGTTCCATTGTTTCAGTTGTGTCTGACCCTTTGTGACCCCATTTGGGGTTTTCTTGGGAAAGATACTGGAGAGTGGTTTGCCATTTCCTTCTCCATCTCATTTTACACATGAAGAAACTGAGGCAAACAAGGTTAAGTGACTTGCCCAGGGCCAACAGCTAGCAAGTGTCTAGTAACTTGTCTCAAATCACAAAGGGTTGGAGGATCCAGGACTTTAACTCAGATCCCTTGATGTCATATCCAGGATTTTCATATTACCCTAAACTGTCTCTGTGTTTAAGTCTTTGCTTCTCACAAAGCAAATATCCTGGAGATATAGACTACTTTAAGTCTCTGTGGTCACTGGCAGCTTTAAATTACTTTTTACAAGTCTTGCCCTATGGGCATTTCATGAGAGTGGGAAGAGGAGAGGAAGCTGGGAGCATTTAACATACTTTCCCTATTTCACAGTTTTAGTGAGGTTCCAGGCCTTATCTGTTGTAATAGGATTGGGGCTTAGCCTTATGTTATCAAGCCCAGGTGGGCCATAGACACTTTCAGGAGGGTGTGGGAGATGGAGGGCGGTAGACAAGGAATATTTTGAGGCTCAAATGAGATAATGGATGTAAAGTCCTTTGCAAACCTTAAATTACCATATAAATGCCAGTTATTATTATTATTATTGTTAACCTCCAGTCACCAAGCCTTCAATCTGGTGATAACTCCAGTCTATTCTGCACTCCAGCTGAGCTCAAGCAGTGTTTAGAGAGCAATACTGGGGTGGTGCTGGTAAATGTTTAACATCAGGACTGGCAGTAGGTGGAATAATTCATTGGAATATTGAATTAACTATAGAGAGACAGATAGATAGATCTGGCACCAATATGGTGAACATCTAGACATGGAGGGCCACCAGGCTGCCTGCAATGGGACCAAATGGACCACGATGGAAAAATGGATCAGGTGAAAGTTCCCATGTTGATTGGTAGTAGGGTCAGGCCTATTAGTGACCACTGAGCATCCAGCATGGGCAAGATAGGGTTAAAAGAAAAGAAAAAGAAAAAAGAAAAGACGAAATATGGGATCCATGTTTGTTGTTTGATCATAGTTTTCAGGAAGTCCGTAGAGTCTTAAATGATCTCTTCTTGGCCTTTTTTCAAGGTCAGTTGTTTTTGATAATAAATACCCTATGTTTTCTTCTATTTTTTTCCCCTCAGTCTTTTAAATTTGTTATTTTATGGAGTCATTAAATTCTGTTGGCTCCATTCTATTTTTCAAGGAGTCTACTACTTTTTCATCTTCTTCAAGGCTATTAATTCTGCTTCCATTTTTTTTTTCAAGAGTTCTAATTTCATTAAAAAAAATCTTTTTGTTTTATTTCCCCCCAGCAATTCTTCGAGTCTTTGTGGAGAGCATTTTTTTAATACTCTGAGGCTTTGCTTGAGTTTGATGCAGGGTTCTTTCTTCTACATTTACTACTTCTCTTACTCCATAATATCTTTTTATTGTATTTGGCATTCTCTTCTCTTTACTCATATTGGTTTGGGACTTTGTGATAGGACCAGATTCTTCTCCTTCCTGTAAACCTGGATGGGCAGATCCGCTCTGTAGTCTGTTCCCTGCTGTTGCTCTGAGGCAGGCTGCTGGTGTGTTAGCTTCTAGTTTCTTAGAAGTCTCTAGGTCCCAGAAATGCAACTGTTGCAGCTCTGGATCAGGTAGCTAGGGTTAGACTAGAAACTTTGCTAGAAACTGTGGCTTCTGAGTCCATCTCCTAGTGGCCCAATTTGGATTTTAGCTTTGCCCTTTTTCTATTTCCGTCTCCTTGTACAAACTGAGAGTTAACTCCACCCTTTGCTGTGGCCCTGACAGGCCCTTCTCATAGATTGCTCTACTCACAGGCTTCCTGCAAGCATTTCTGATGGGTCGTCTTTGTCAAACATGAGTGCACACATACACAACACAAGTCTTACTTAAAGTGTCATCATGGAGTGGAGGTGATCTTGGGTTTCCAACAGCTATTTCAGTGGGTCTTGCCAATAGACTATGTCTTAACTAGCTTAGCTCAATGCAGAATAGTTGTGAGGAAGCTGGTCACTAGGTGATGAATTCTTTGCCTAAGGAAACCCAAGAAACAAAGAAAAGTATAAAACAGTCCTTAGTCTTGGAAGAGTAGTGGAAAAGTAGGCCTAAGCTGTTAAAGATCATTTAGTTTTTAGGTGATCTATGTACATTCCTTTAACTATTGGTATTTTAAATGTGAGATCTATCTGTCTCTCTATACTCACTTCAGTATTCCTATGAATCAACCTACTATTGGAAGAATGGAATTATTATCAACCTTGACGTTCATGCTATAAAGGAAGCCAGAAGCCAGAAGTTACAGCTAAATAGAAGGCTGATCAATCAGTCATTCAGTAAATATTTGTTAAACTCCTACTCCGTGCCAGGTTCTGCACTAAACCCTAGGGATACAAAGAAAGGCAAAAGACAGTCCCTCCTCTCAAGGAAGCTCACTGTCTAAAGGGAGTAGACAACATGAAAAGAACTCCTTGTGAACAAATTATATACAGGATTGCTCACAGCTTCTCCTGGGAGAGACAAATAAAAGAGAGGGAAGAATTGTTTTTAATTATGTATTCAAAAGTAATGAGACATCATTTCATGGCACTTCCCTGATTTGTCATGGTGAGCTCTTGAAAACAGGTCTCCTGAGAAGAAAATTGCTTATGAATCAACTTAGGATCATATATAGATCTGGAGATGAAAGGGCCCTTTCAGGCTGTCTAATACCACTGCTTCATTTCATAGGTGAGAAAATCATGACCTAAAGAGGATGCATGACTCACACAAGGTCCTCGTGCAGGTACTAAATGCCAGAGCCAGGCTTTGAAGGCACATCCTTAATCTCTAAATCCAGTGTTCTCAACATCGTGTGTGTGTACACACACACACACACACACACACCACGCACGCACACACACACATACACCCCCCCCCGCCCCCTTCTGTTGCAGAGAATGAGGAGGCAGAGAAGTTCTTAAGAATTTGATACGGCCTTCTAAATTCACGCTATTTCTATTTTGTTTCCCTTATCATTGTTTCTTCTAGTTGCAAGCATCATCACTCACCTTTCATTTTTCTTCTCCTTCCCCTGTACTTTGCTTAGAGCTTTGCTGGAGTGTTTCTGATTGGCCAGCTCCCAGAATGGCTATGTCTGGAATGTTCTCCCAACTTAGCTCTGCCTCCTGACTTCCTTCAAGTCCTGGCTAAGATGCCACTTTCTACCGAGCCCCTTTAATTCCCATGCCTTCACTCTGTTGACTCCTTCCTAGTCATCTGGTATATAGCTCGTTTGTACATAGTTGTTTGCATGTTGTTTCCCCGATTAGATTGCAAGCTCCATGAGGGCAGGGAATATTTTTTGCATTTCTTTGTATCCTCAGTGCTAAGCACAGTGCTTGGCACATAATAGGCACTTAATAAATATTTACTGACAGACTGAATGGCTGAAGCTGGTTTTAATTTACTTTAATACTCAGTGACTTCAATAAAAAGAAAGGGAGAGCAAGGATGGCAAAAATTATGTTGGAAAATATGGTTCAAGATAAAGCAAAAAAAAGCCTAAAGGTTGCAGACTGCTTAGAAGCTTCATTACCATACACCTATTTTTTTCAAGAAGAGAGTAAGGATGTGGACATTGTAAATGCTGAATGAAATCATAAAAAAAATTAACTTTATTTTAAGGAATAAGAAATTATTTGTTATTGACATGGAAGTCATACACAAATCAGTTATCTATGTACAATCAGACCACTAACTTGTTAGAGCAAAGTTCAAAATCAACACCAAATTAGAAGAAAGAATAAAAATGTGATATGATAAATATGAATAAAAATGAGATATGATTTACATAAAGAAGCTATTGATGGTGAAAAGTGGAAAATAGATAAAAAGAACACATATCTACATAGACCATCTTATAGATTATCACCCTATGTATCACCAAAGTATGATCCTTTATTTATAATTCACTGCAGTGAAGAGGCTGGAAGAGCTTAATTACTACCTATGATCTCCTTGCCAAAAAGGGAGACATGATAGTCAAAGCCAACACCAATTTAGAATACAAATGTGCTTTTAAAAACTTAGGGAGGATGATGGTGGAAGGTTATGAGCAATATCACCACATAAAACAGTGAGAGGATAGAAAAATATTTATAGAAAGCTTGGCAAGTCTCAAGACAGATCACCCTGACTGCGTTTAACTTGAGGAACATGAAAAATCTGTTTAGATTTCTAGAACAAACTTTTTTCCCCCATCAATGACAGTGGGGCCACCACAACTGAATTTTAATATCGTAGTCCCCAAAGTGTTATCGGAGAAAACAGGAATGGCACTAATGAAAACAAAGAGGAGAAAGACACCTGGACCAGTTGTCCACAGAGGAGGGCCATGCTGGGGGTGACACAATTGAGAGGTTGTTGAGGTAACAATGTTTTTAACCTGTCTGAAAGTAAGGAATATACCAAATACTTAGGAAAAAAACCACAGATGTTATCACTTAAAAAAAAAAAGGCAACCGAAAGAATAACGACAGCTTTTGACCACACGACTACTTTCCCATCTCTATAAAATTTGAGAAAAATCTTCCCACACAATGAGGGCATCTGTGACTAAGGTTCTTTCTGATGACTCAGTCAGTCTCTGCCTTCCAAAGGAGTTAACAATCAGTTAAAGGTGGACTTGGGGGAATTGTACTGGACCTGTGATTTCATTGATATAGGAAATTACCTCCAGGTAGAGCACGTGGGCACTTGCTCTACAATATATGATGTGAAAG
Source organism: Phascolarctos cinereus (assembly GCF_003287225.1). NCBI lineage: Eukaryota > Metazoa > Chordata > Mammalia > Diprotodontia > Phascolarctidae > Phascolarctos > Phascolarctos cinereus. Next base: position 313,222,833 of record NW_027555958.1, on the reverse strand, counting down.
ACTTGTCTGGGGCATTGAGGGTTTTAAGTAACTCGCTCAGGGTCACACAACCAGTACGTGTTGAAGGACTTGCATCTATGACTTTCTGGCTCTTTACCTAGTAGGTTATGTCATTTTTTCGTTAAAGAGGATGGACAGTGTAGGAGGTAGGTGGAGGGGTTGATAAATGCTCTCTCTCCTTCTCTCCACACTGCTCCTTCCCTCCAGCCACAATGCATGGCTAGGTGGCACAGTGGCTAGAATGCCAGACCTGAAGTCAGGAAGACTCGTCTTTCTGAGTTCAAATCTGGCCTCAGACTTACTAGCTGTGTCCTGGGCAAGTCACTTAACTCTGTTTACCTCAGTCCCTCATCTGTAAAATGAGCTGGAGAGGGAAATGGCAAAGCACTCTAGTATTTTTGCTAAGAAAACCCCAAATCAGGTCAATGAAGAATCTGACAGAACTGAGAAACAGAACTATTGACCCCGAATGCCCCTATAAGGTTCCCATAGGTCCAGGTTTAACCCTAATTGCACCCCCACCAGTGGGTCAGGTTTCACTCTCTCTAGCTCTGCCTCCCTTCCACCCTCCCCCATAACTAGTGTGATCTCTAAAACAATACTTATGTATGGATTATGTTTAGGGTTTCCTCCCAAAGTAGGGGTAACAGGGTTCCCCTCCCATAAAAGTACTCAATATATAATACAGGTGTAGAACAAATTTTATTTTACCCCCACAAGAAAAATGCTTAAAGATATAAAGAATGCAGAGACATTCATGCACAAATACAGGAAACATCAAACATTTCTTAATATTGTTTTGTTTTCTTTTTTCCTTTTTGGTGAAGCGGTTGGGGTTAAGTGACTTGCCCAGGGTCACACAGCTAGTAAGTGTCATGTGTCTGAAGTCTGATTTGAACTCAGGTCCTCCTTATTCCAAGGCTGGAACTCTATCCGCTGCGCCCCGAAGCACCAAACATTTCAAATGGTCTCTTAGACTCAGTTTACTTTCCCCAATCAAACAGACAATTGGTCAATCAACAGGAATTTATTAACACCTACTATGGGCTAGGCACTGTGCTAAGCACTGAATGGCAGTAAATACTGTATCTTCTGCATGGATTATCCTCTCAGTTCCCTAGAGTGGTTGTTATTGTTCAGTTTTTTTTAAGTCATGTCCAACTCTTTGTGACCCCATTTGGAGTTTTCTTGGCAGAGGTGCTAGAGTGGTTTGTCATTTCCTTTTCCAGCTCACTTTACAAATGAGGAAACGGAGGCAAACAGAGTTAAATGACTTGTCCAGGGTCACACCTGGTAAATGTCTGAGACCAGATTTGAACTCATGAAGATAAGTCTTCTTGATTCCAGGCCCAGCACTCCATCCACTTTGCCACATAGCTGATAAAGGCAGTATAATGGTTACTTGCAAACCCTCTCATAAATTAAAACAAAATAATTAATTAAATAAACAATAATTATTAATACATTATAATAGACAACACATAATTTATAATATAATAATAAAGAACAAACCCAACAATTAATTAATAAGATAAGGTAATTGAATAATGAAAATAAAATAAAGGCCAAGTCTTCAGATTACGTGCTAAATTGTGGGAAGCCAGCTAGGTCTTACTGTAAGGATCTTTTCCTCTTACTAACTGTCCACGATTTGTAAGCCTCAGATAAGCTCCAGACATCTGCAGTAAGATCAACAGAACACCAGATGTTGCTGATAGCTTTGAGATGATGTGAATATATTTTATTTTTTCACCCCCTATCCCCCAGGCTGCAGCCTTAAGGTGACCAAAGCCCTGCCGCACTCCCCCACCCTGTCCCCAGGTGAATATGTTATTGAGCTAAGCCCGAGGTGGCACAGATAAGAGCTAATCTGTCCTCCACCAAAACCATATACAAATGAGACACCGAAGTCCTGTTTCCAAACCCTCATCCATTTCCAAAGGGTCCACGCTGTCTGAGTGCTCCCAACTCCAATCCATAATTACATTAACTGCCTCTCTGTGCCTCTTCGCTTTCCTATTCTCTTCCCCACGATGCCTGTCTTCCTCTACCACCCCAACCCCATGTTGTCTGACTCTGAACCTTCTCCCCACCCCATTCCATTTGTCTCTGAACTTTATATGCTGTTTGCCTTAATACTTTCTGTGCCTTATTTTTTAGTGAATATACAAAGAACCTAGCATGCCTGTCCCCCACTCAACCCAGAGGCACCCCCTTGTGGTCCCATTCCCTTATTCCAAAAATTAATTAGCAATTCAACATCCATATCTATAGCACTTATACACATGTCAATATACCCATATCTGAGTACTAAATAAATATGAGTTATCTTTTATAGAGGATGGGAGAAGCAAGGGAAGCCAATAAAGAAGACAGAGGCACATTTGGTGGGGTAGAAGAGAGACAGGAAAGTAGGGGAAGATAAAGGGATATTTTTAGGAAGGAGAGAGTAGTTAATAAGGTTAAATGCAGCAAATACAGAAGAAGAAGGGATAGGAAAAATCTATTAGAAAAGGCATAGGTAGCTAGGTGGTTCAATGGATCAAGAGCAGAGCTTGGAGTCAGGAAGGTGTGAGTTCACATCATGCCTCATACCCTTACTAGTTGTATGACCCTGAGCAAATCATTTCTCTTGTCTCAGTTTCCTCATCTGTAAAGTGAGGGGAGAGTTGGACCTGATGGCCTCTAATGTGCCTTAAATGATCTAACTTTATTTGATTAGTAGGGCACCATTGGTAACCTTTGAAGGAGTTGTTTCCATAGGATGATGGGAATGAGCCATCTTACAAAGGGTTGATGTAAGAATGGGTAACTAGAGGAATCAGAGGAGGCAAGTGTAGACTTACTAAGTGAACAATGGAAGGAGACAGAACAAAGAACTCAAGGGTTGAGAAATGGCTTTATTAGGATGAGGAAGACCTGAGCATGTCTGTAGTCTAATAGAAGGGACTGCCCAAGATCATGTGGGTCAATGGATAGGCACAAATGCAGTTTTCCGGAATGCCATTTCAGTGCCCCCTCAGGACAGGAAGAAAGAAGCCAATGGTGAAAAATACTATAGTCACTGGTGTTCATAAAGTGTGGGTGGGGCATCTTGGCTCATAACAGCTATGTTCTACCCATGCCTATAACAGTAGGCAAATTCCTCTGAAAATAACAAAAAATACTGTAAGAAGTAAAGTTCAATTTTACTATTAATAATAAAACACTTTTTCTCCATATTCATCAATATGTGCTTATTAGCTTTTTGTATTTTGAACATTTTTCAATGACAGGAGAAATAAACTTCTTTCCTATTACTGATCCTTATAATGTACAATGAGTACCTTTCCTAAAAGGGACCCCATTTTGGGGAGCCCCCACTTTCTGGGGATACCTTAGGCTCCTAAGTTATGAGTTTCTTTGGGGTGGTGGCAATGAGTCAGGGAAAGAGACAAGCCTAACCTCCAAACCCCTATTTGGGATCAGTCCCCCCTCAGAATGATCTCACTCCATTTGATTCTGGAGCGAAGCCCCTTGTGGGACTTTAAGACAACAGGAGGACAGGATAGATTACATATATTTTTGTCTATATTTCTGTGGGAACATGTCTCCCCTGGAAGAAAATAAGCTTCTTGAGGGCAGAGATTTCTTCATATTTTTTCTTTGTACACCCAGAAATTAGCACAGTGCTTGGTACATAACAGACACTGAATAAATGCTTATTGATTTGATTAATTAAATTTACTTTGTAACTTGCCAAATATAAACGGTAATGTGCTTGATTAAGGTAGTGGAAAGATTTAATAATCTTTCATTTAGTTTTTCAAAAAATCTTTAGTTCAAAAACATTTTCTTTGGCCCACAAAATTTGAGTTGGATTATTGCCACATTTGCCATCACTACCCCTTTTCTCCCCAACCATCTCCATCACTATTATATACTTTCAAGACCTAGGCTATTATGTGAGCTAGCACTTGCCTTCTTCTGTTGCTCAGAGAATATTAAATGATGTTTACGATGATGACTGTATTCCAATGCCATCTCTGAAGCAGGCAGACTTGATCTTGACAACTTTTGTGGGAATTAAGAATTCCTTTAAAGAAAGGGACAGTACTGTGTGGCTTTTGGATTGCATTGAAAAATTCTCCTTGCTTATGTAACTGATGGGAAGAGACTTATTTTAGGAAACCAATTGGTTGTGTATCCTGGCTTCAGAAGAATGACTGTTCTCTTAATTGGTCCTGCAAGGGGAAAAACAGAACTTTAACTAAAGAATGTGCAAAAAAAAAAATCTAACACATGCACTCTTTCAGCAGTGAAGGGACGGACTAAGTATTTCTATAGCACCTACTATGTGCCAGGCACTGTGCTTAGCATTCCACAAATATATCTCACTTGATCCTCACAACAACTCCTTACAGTTAAGGAAACTAAGGCAAAGAGAGGTTAAATGACTTACTGAGAGTTACATAGTTAGTAAGTGTCTGAGGCTGGATTTGAACTCAGGTCTTCCTCACTCCAGGCCCAGTGCTTTATCCACAGTGCCACCTAGCTCCATTCTTAGTTACCTCCTATGAGATTAGCATCTTGGTTTTGTTTGTTTGTTTATTTGTCCATACCTGTGATTTTACTGATGTGGGAAACTCCCTGGGTAGAAACTCCTTCTGACGTGGCTTAGGGGTGCTGGGACCCCCAAAATGTCAAGGTACAGAGTGACCTCGCCCGGAATGAATTTACACACTCAAACTGTCCTCCAGTCAAGTGGCAAAGTTTATTGTGATGCCAATAGAAGTGGGTTAAGTTCCTTCTGGAACTTGCAACTTAATGGGGGTGATGCTAAACTTACATAGAAGAGGGACAGTGAAATGAATGGCAAGTGTGCTAACTAGGTGATATGGAGGTGGGATTGGGGAGTGTTCACCATATGCAAGTAATCCAGCAAAGTGCTGGGCTGCTGGAGCGTATGGGAAAATTCAGGGAGTCAACAGAGATAGTTTTATGGAGGGGACAAGATAGAGGGGTTGCGAGAGTATGGTTCTTGGGCAGGCACCCTGTGCCTGCACTGATAGCTTTTATATGAGGAATTACAGGGTCAACTCTATGTACCAGTAACAAGGAGAGAATTTTCTCACAGGGGCTTATTGAGATTAGTGGTGCTTCCAAAGACATGGTCTTTGGCTTTTGGGGTCCAGGTCCCATCATCCCTTCGCTTCCATTCATGCAGAAGAGCATCTTCTCTATTACTTATGGTCTTAGAGAGTGACCTGGGTGGGGGAGGCAATAAGAAGTTAAGTGACTTATCCAAGGGCAGAGGGAAGACTTGAACCCAGGTCTTCCCGCCTCCAAGATATATCTCATACTGCCTCTATGGCAAGAATAACTAAAATAGGAAGCTGCCAGATTTCGGCATTTTTACTAACACCTACCTGACAAAGGTCACCCAGCAATTATGTGTCTTAGAGCTTGAACCAGATTTTCATGATTACAAGTCTGGTTCTCTGTCCATTGTCATGAAGTCTCTCAAACTAAGCAGTTCATATTTGCCCTCATTTTGCAAATGAGGAAACTGAGGATTTGAAAGTTTAAGGGTCTTATTTGTGGTCACATTGCTAGTAAGTTTCTGAGGTAGGATTTGAACTCGGTTCTCCTGAGTAGGAGTCAAGGGTTAGTATTTTATGCACTTGGCCATGCTGCCTCATTTAGACATATCAGAAAGTCAAGATAATTAGGACTGAGAGACCCATCAGAGACTAATATTTGAGGATAAAATTTTAGAGGAACTGGGAAGGTAATGTTTGAGCTATTAATCAAAACCATCCTGAAAACTCATGACCAGATGGCTTAAAAATCAGGCCATGGGGTCCCACTGGGCAACTCAAAAGCAAACATCTGTGTCTGGTGCAGCTTCCTTCAAGTAGGTGGCTGGCACCTCAGTGCTAGAAGCTCACTTTAGAAGGGACAGAGGGAGAGAAAGGTCAAAATGAAGACGCTGCTGGCCCTGGTCCTCTTTCTGTTCACCTTGACCATCTTTTCAGGTAGGAGATCAATCTATGAAAATTCACAGCACTGTTTACTTCTAAGATGGGAACATTAATGTGGTCTTTGTTATTCTGATTTCAAAATAGCACTTTGGGGACAGTAAAACTGATATTTTAGTAGTCTTTTACAACAGGTTACTAGAATCTCTTGTTAGCATCATTGGAGATAGACTAAGCTGCTTTATCTTTAAGTTAATATTGTGAGTAATCATTTTAAAAAAGTGTTGATAAATGTTGCTTCATTAGACAGACCTCTTTTATGTGGGAACATTTAAATTGCCTGTGGTTTTCTCATTACTGAACATCTCCCAATAAAAATGTAATAGCTTTTAATCTTGAGCACTAGCTTAGAGTTGGTGCATAAAAATATTATTTTTATATTTTAAGAAATGATACCCAAGCCATCAGAAAGATTAAATAGGATATGGAAGAAATGTTGTATATTTTTAAAAATGTAAACTTTCTAAATGAAGAGATATTTTTAATAGAGTGACCATTTGCAATCTGGAAGGAGGATATTTTACGCTATTTTTTTTTCAGATGAGCTTTATTGTCATCACAGATATATTTAAAAATATTCAAAATTCCATCCCAAACCTCCTGGAATGCACTCTCTTGGGATGGGGCCCTCAAAGAAAGAACACTCTTGTGTGTTAACCCAAATCACACTTGCAAATATTTTGCTGTTGCATGGTGAGTTAAACAATCAACTTCTTGTTAACTTTAATACCTCATCTCTTCTCTCCCCCATCCCCTTTAGATTCTTCCCCAATACTGACAGAAAAACAAGCTAAGCAGCTCCTGAGAAGTCGGCGGCAGGATCGGCCCAGCAAACCTGGTTTCCCTGATGAGCCAATGTGGGTGAATGCTTTTTTCGGTCAATTTTAAGGAAAATAAGGTCATTTAAAAAAATGGTAATTGTTCAAGGTGTCCAATTGAAGAGAGATAATTTAAACATCAAATTAGGGCAGGTGCTAAGCCAATTATTAAGCTTTTAAAACCAAGCATTAATTAAATATTTATTATTATTTAGTAATTTCATGCTGAGAGGCAGAGCTTAAGAGAGGGGTAAGAACACTGGACAAATACCGAGGGACTATTCTTGTCTTTCCCTGTAGCCTCAATGCTTAGCACCGTACCTGGCATATAGGAAGGGCTTAATAAATGCTTATTGATTGCTACTGGGCTGGGTGCTCAAATAATGGATAGACTGGACTTAGGTCACAAGGCCAAAATTCAAATCCTGCTCCTGATACCAGCTCTGTGACAGTAGATAAGTCATTTAACCTTTCTGGGACTCAGTCTCCATATCTATAAAATTGTAACATTAATTTCTGTAGGTCCCACTTTATGGGATTGTTGTGAGACCCAAGTGAGATAAGGTGTATAAAATAGAGTGCAAATCTTAAAACACTTTTCTTTTCTTCATTTTTGTTTTGATTCTGAACTTACCCCCATTCTTATTTCCACCTACCCAGCAGAATACAAAAAAGGATTGTATATGAAACTGTGAATCTCCATTTCATATTGCTTGCTTTTTTTGTATAAAATAAATTTCATATTACTTTCAAAACTGTCCTGCTTGTCTGGGCTTCCTTCTAAACTTCCTTTTCTTCTCTTTTGTGTATTTCTTTCTTTTTTTAAAAAAAATTTATTTATTTTTAGTTTTCAACATTCACTTCCATAAGATTTTGAATTTTAAAATTTCTACCCTTTCCTCTCCTCCACACTCCCCAAGATAGCATGCAATCTGATATAAGCATATTTTCATGTTAGTCATGATGTAAAGAAGAATTAGAACTAATGGGAGGAACCATGAGAATGAAGAAACAAAACATAACAACAAAAGAAAAGGAGAGCAAATAGTATGCTTTGATCTGCATTAAGACTCCACAGTTCTTTCTCTGCATGTGGACAGCATTTTCCATCACGAGACTTTTGGAGATGTCTTACATCCTTGCGTTGTTGAGAAGAGTCTATCAAAGTTGGTCATTGCACAATGTGTCTATTACTATGTACAGTGTTCTCCTGGTTCTGCTCATTTCACTCAGCATCAGTTCATATAAGCCTTTCCAGGTTTTCTAAAGTCTGCTGTTCATCATTTCTTATCGAACCATAGTATTCCATTCCATTCATATACCACAACTTGTTCAGCCATTCCCCAATTGATGGGCATCCCCTCAGTTTCCAATTCTTTGCCACCACAAAAAGAGCTGCTACAAATATTTTTGTACATGTGGGTCTTTTCCTATTTTTATGATCTCTTTGGGATACAGACCTAGAAATGACATTGCTGGGTCAAAGGGTATGCACAATTTTATAGCCCTTTGGGCATAGTTCCAAATTGCTCTTCAGAATGGTTGGATCAGTTCACAACTCCACCAACAATGCATTAGATTTCCAGTTTTCCCACATCTTCTCCAACATTTATCATTTTCCTGTTTTGTCATAATAGCCAATCTGATAGGTGTGATGTGGTACCTCAGAGTCCTTTTGATTTGCATTTCTCTTATCAATAGTGATTTAGAGCATTTTTTCATATGACTATAAATAGCTTTAATTTCTTCATCTGAAAACTGCCTGTTCATATCCTTTGACCATTTATCAGTTGGGGAATGATTTGTATTCTTATAAATTAGACTCAGTTCACTACGTATTTTAGAAATAAGGCCTTTATCAGAGACACTGGTTGTAAAAGTTATTTCCCTTCTTTTTGCTTCCCTTCTAATCTTGGTTACATTGGCTTTATTTGTGTAAAAACTTTTCAATCAAAGTCATCCCTTTTGTATTTCATAATATCCTTTATCTCTTGTCTGGTCATAAATTCTTTCCTTCTCCACAGATCTGATAGGTAAACTATCCCTTGCCGTCCTAGTTTGCTTATAGTATCAGTTCTTGTATCTAAATTATGTACCCATTTTGACTTTATCGTGGTATAGGGTGTAAGATGTTGGTCTATGCCTAGTTTCTGCCATACTATTTTCCAGTTTTCCTAGCAGTTTTTGTTAAATAGTGAGTTCTTATCCCAGAAGCTGGAGTCTTTGTATTTATCAAATAGTAGATTACTATAGTCATTGACTATTGTGTCTTGCATATCTAACCTATTCCACTATTTCTTAGCCAGTACCATGTAGTTTTGATGACTGCTGCTTTATAATACAATTTAAGATGTGGTACAGCTAAGCCACCTTCCCTTACATTTCTTTTCATTAGTTCCCTTGATATTCTGGACTTTTTGTTCTTCCAGATGAATTTTGTTATTGTTTTTTTTTTCTAGCTCTACAGAATAATTCTTTGGTAGTTTGATTGGCATGGCACTGAATAAGTAAATTAATTTAGGCAGAATTGCCATGTTAGCTTGGCCTACCCATGAGCAACTGATGTTTCCAATTATTTAGATTTGACTTTATGTGAAAAGTGTTTTGTAATTGTGTTCTTATAGTTCCTGAATTTGTTTTGGCAGGGAGACTCCTAAATATTTTATAATGCCTACAGAAACTTTAAATGGAATTTCTCTTTCTATCTCTTGCTGTTGTTGGGTTTTGTTGGTAGTATATAGAAATGCGGATGATTTATGTGGGTTCTTGCATTTCAAAATGAAAATGTTTCAATAGCTCTTTTTTTAGGCTTCAGCATTACTAGCCACCCATATAGTCTCAGGTGTCTCTCACCCCAGCATCCCATTAAAAATTGAGAGGAGAACCCCACCACTTCCACCCCCAACAACCTTATAACAAATAAGAGTCCAGAAAAATGAATGCACACAATGGCCATATCAAAAAATGTATGTTTCTTTTTGTAACTTGAGTCTACCACTTTTCTCTCAGGAGATGGCTAACTCCTCACCACAGGTCCAATGGCAACAGGCTTAGCCTTTGCGTTGATTAAAGTTCTTAAGTCTTTCAAAGTTTTTTTTTTACATGGTTCATGCATGTCTTTGTAAAAATTGTTCTCTTGGTTCTACTTACTTCACTTTGCATCAGTTCATATTACATAGTGCTCAGGGTTCTCTGAAATCATTTCTTTTATAATTTTTTTTAAGGTGTGATAATAGTCCATTCTATTCATATACCACAATTTGTTTAGCCATTCCCTAATGACCTATGACTGTTTAGTTTCTAGTTCTTTAAAAAATTTTTTTCCTTTTAATCTACTCTTCAAGATTTAGGAGTTTGTTTTGCTGGTGACCTTTCCCTTTCTGGTATTGTCCTCCCTCTTTACATGTCCCACCTCCCTCATTCCCTGCCTCCAACCCCGCTTGCCTCTCTGTCAAATTTGATGTATTTCTGCACCAAACTCTCTCCGTCTCTGTCTCTGTCTGTCTCTGTCTGTCTCTCTGTCTCTGTCTCTCTCTCTCTCTCTGTACGTATGAATGTTTAACCTTCCTTTGTCCATTTCAGATTAGAGTGAGGCTCATCTGATGTACTCCATTCCTCCATGCTTGGGGACTTTTCTTACCCAACCCAATGATAAGAAATAGCAAGTTTTGCTCCCTTCTTCCTCCTCGCTGCATTAACACACTCATCTTATCCTTCATTTTCTTTCTCCTTTTCAGACCTTCAGAACAGAAGCTTATCCCAGATACCCAGGAACTCTGAGATCTTGAGTGCTCTGTCCTGAGGGCAGGGAAACTTTTAAGTTTTTCTTGAATCTTGTGTTTGCATTTCAATGTTCCTCCTCAACTCTGATCTATTCATCAGAAATGCTTTGAAGTGCTTTATTCCATTAAAGACCCATTTCCCCCCTCCTTGTAGGATTATACTCAGCTTTTTAGGGTAAGTTATCCTTGGTTGCATGGAAATATCTTTTTCCTTTTGGAATACTGTATTCTAAGATGTCCTCCCATTTATAGCAGACACTTCCAGGTCTCATGATCCTGACCATGGCTTCTTGGTACTTGAATTGCTTCTTTCTGGATGCTTTTACAGTATTTTTTCTTCATTGTAAGAGGTCTGGTTTTTGGCTATGACATTCCTGGGACTTTTCTTTTTGAAATTTCTTTCAAGAGGTGGTTGGTGGATTTTTCCCCACCTTTTCTTTGCTCTCAATTCTAATATATCAGAGCAGTTTTCATTTATGGTTTCTTGAAATACACTGTCCAGGCTTTGGTCGAGTGCTTCGGTTAAGTGATTCTTAAATTCTATTGCTTTACAAGGTCTTTTTTTTTTTTATCAGATCTCTTACATTTTCCTCTATTTTTTTTCCAGTTTTTTGATTTAATTCTAATATTTCTCACTGCCTTATGGAGTTAGTGATTTCTGTTTGATCTATTATGGTTTTCAGTGATTCAGTTATTTGGGTAAGGTTTATCATTTTGTTTTCTAAACTATTCTCCTTTCAATTCTTTCTCCAGAGATGTTATTTCATTTTTCATTTCTTGCTTCATTTCTTATAGGGCTCTATGTAGTCCCTGTGGAAAATCCATTTTTTTTTCCTTTGGGACTGTGCTTGAAGCTTTTATGGAATTATTATTTTCTTCTAAGGTGGAATTTTGAGTATCACCTGAATCTTCAGGCCCCTCAGGACAGAGTGCTTGGGACCTCAGAGTCTCTGAATGCCTAGACTTCCTTGGTTTGAGCTTTGTTCTGTTCTAAGTGCTGCTGTGTTACACTGGTTGCTTCAGGGCTATTAAATGTTTAACAACCAGTCTCAAAAAGTCTGTGTATGACATACTTTTAAATTTAATATGCATGATAAAGATTTTATTAATCACTTCCTTAAGTCTAGACCACTCACAAAACAATAAATCAAAGCCTGATTTGTAGCATTTGCTGACAATTGGCTGTCAGGAGCCAGTAAGAGCTGGCTCGGGCACACCCCTGCTTCCAAGTCTACTGCTTCTGTTGCCTCCAGACCTGGAGCTGCATAGGCTACACATACCGGTGGAACATCACTTTCCACGTTGGGAGGAGGTTGGATTGTTTGCCTTTGCTGGTCCTGGCTTTGTTGTCAGCACCTATTTCTCTTTCTGAGGGTTTCTGGTCGGCTTATTGTGCAGTTCTGAGGAGGAAACAATTTTCTATAGTTTCCCATAGTATTTTCTGATCAGTTTGCTCTGGTATGGTTTTTAAATTCTTCCTGGAGTAAGTGTGGAGGAGCTGGGCAATCTGTCATTTTGGTTAAAAACCTCTTAAAGAATTATGCTAATGTATTAACTCCTACTCTGCTACTAATTAAGTGTGTGACCTTGGGCAAATGAGCTCTACGTTCCTTATCTGCAAAATTAAAGGATTCAACTCAATGTATTTTGTGTTTTTTTCCCTCAGAGGTTTTGTTGGTACTGTAGAACTGAAATATACATGGCATATATAAGTAATCATTAAAACATATCTATGAAACTTTGCCATTTACTCCCTGTGTGATTCTAGGCAAGTCATTTCAACTTTCTAGGACTTAGTTTTCTCATCTATAAAATGAAGGGGTTGGATTAGATGACTTCTAAGGTCTCTTCTAAACCTATGAACCTATGAGCTTAAGTGATCTTTTTTCTTTGCCCCTATCAATCTATGATTCCCATTATTTCTTTCATCAGAAATGTTTATAGTAGATAAATAGGATTGATCCAGGGCAGTGAGGTGGCACAGTGGATAGAACACTAGGTCTGGAGTCAGGAAGACCTGAGTTCAGATCTAGCCTCTGACACTTACTGGCTGTGTGAGTGATCCTAGGCAAGTCACTTAACCCTGTTGACCTTAGTTTCCTCATCTGTAAAATGAGCTGGAAAAGGAAATGACAAACCACTCAGTATCTTTGCCAAGAAAACCCCAAATGGGGTTACAAACAGATTGAAATGACTGAACAACAAAAGGAATTGGCCTAATAGGGAATAAAAGGACCCAACAGATGATAGGCTACAAGATGATAGTATTGTTTGGTGGGCACCCCCCCAGCAACTTTTCAGAATTCTCCCAGACTAGCTCTTGAGCTTCCACTCATATATTCACTTTTTTTTGGGGGGGGGGCTAGGCAATGGGATTAAGTGACTTGCCCAGGGTCACACAGCTAGTAAGTGTTATGTGCCTGAGGCCGGATATGAACTCAGGTCCTCCTGAATCCAGGGCTGGTACTCTATCCACTGTGCCACCTAGTTGCCCCATATGTTCACTTTTAGTGCTTAGATGGAGGACATCATTATTTCAAAGGAATTTAATGAAATGATATAGTAAGAAAAGTAGAAAAAAATTTCCTAAACACCTAGGGCATATACATTCTTCCATAAATATGTACAACATCAGTCCTTACATAGGATGTATAAGTGGAGAGGGATACATGCAAAAAAGGTGGCCAGGACAACTTTGGCTTTAAATGGTGCAGAGCAGTTGATTTTCTCTACTGATGTCACCACGGTGACCTTGAAGGCCCTGTGATGTCCTACTCTTGCCCAGGCTGTTAAGTGATGCTCCATGTGTTTGTCCTTGCTGAGCTGGAGGTAACAGATCGGTACCCTGGCTACTGTGCCCAACTGAGCAGCATCAGCATCAGATAGGAGCTGCCTGGAGGCAGGAGGGGAGCAGGATGGGTAAGAGCAGCAGCAAGACATTAGTGAAACTTCAGCAGCAAAGGTGTGTTCCCCCATCCCATGTGTGTCCTGGACTCATGTGTTCCCTATGCAGGTGCTCCTTCATGTGTGTTCCCTGTGTGTCACTGTTCCCGCAGAGATTGTATGCATCTATGGGAGAGTGTTCCTTAGGTTTGTGGGGGAAATGTTTGAGTGCTAACTTTCCTTACTGCACTTTCATTAAATGCCCCTCAGGGAAAGGGTCAATGGTTATTATGCTTAAGTCAGCTGTGGCTGTATACCTGGTCCATGCTTGCCTGTGAGCTAGAATGGACTTAGGGATGGCCCATGCTCATAGGCTTATAGACATAGAGCTCAAATCACCTGGTCTAACCCCCTCATTTTACAGATGATTTGAGAGAGGGGGAAATGACTTGCTCACAATCACATATGGGAAAAGGGGGAGTTTTACTGATCTCTTTTAAATGTAATGATAATAAATTGTCACAGCGTCATCATTCAGTTATTTTATTTTATTTTGTTTTCTTCGTAGGTCCTTTATTTTTAATTTGTGTATTTATAATAGTCAAAATGACTTAGTTGCTCAAAGTTGTTCTTAAACAATATTGCTGTCACTGTATACCACATTCTCTTCATTCTGCTCATTTCTTCATGACTTCATGCAAGTCTTCATTGCCTTTTTCAAAAATTTACTTTATTTTTAATTCACGGATTTATTTTAAATTTTATTTTAAACATAAATATCTAAGCAAACAATTCCTCTAAGAATAAAAGCCTTTATAATGAAGTCCTTGTTTAAAAAAAGATAAGAAAAAAATTTCACTAATCATTTAAAGGTCAGCTGCACACACACCATTGCAGCCCATGACCAAAATACCTTCCCTGCTGTTGGAATTTCAAGGACTTCTGAGAAGCTGCTGGTTCTGCATTCAGCAGCTAAAAACCCCTACAGAACCTTGGTCCAGGGAGCGGGGTCCACCTGCCCGGTTTCATACACTAAGAGAGGATTGTGGAATAGTGAGGAAAATACTGATTTAAGAGTCAGGTAGCCTGAGTTTTGTCTCGGTTTCTGCTACTAACTCACTATGTCTTCTGCAAATCACTTCTCTCTGGGTCTTAGTTCCTCTTTTCTAAAAGGAGGGGATTGTTTGGTGATCCCCATTGCCCAATTCTAGTTCTAATATTCTGTAATCCTAAACGGGGGGCACTAGGTGGCGCCATAGTGCACAGAGTGCCAGACCTGTAGTTAGGAAGACTCATCTTCCTGAATTCAAATGTGGCCTCAGACACTTAGCTGTGTGACCCTGGGCAAGTCACTTAACCCTGTCTGCCTCCATTTCCTGATCTATAAAATGAGCTGGAGAAGGAAATGTCAAACCACTCCAGTATCTTTGCCAAGAGAACCCCTACTAGAGTCATGAAGAATTGAACATGACTGAAATGACTCAGCAATGACAACAAATCCTACCCTCGTTAGTCCGGGTGCCCTGCACCAGGCCCCAAGATATTGCTTTTCTGCTTTCTTCCTTCCGTTCTCTCTTTTTTAAAAACTTATTTATTTATTTATTTATTTTATTTTTAGGCCATTGGGGTTAAGTGACTTGCCCAGGGTTACACAGCTAGTAAGTGTCAAGTGTTTGGTCTGACTTCAGGGCTGTTGTCCTATCCACTGTGCCACCTAGCTGCCCCTATTCCTTCCATTCTCAATCCATTTTTCATGCTCATTTTGAACCTTGCATTAATGATACTTGATAACAATAACAACAATAATAAATTACGTGGTGTTTCAAGGTTAACAAAATGCTTTATGTATGTGATTTCATTTAATCCTTACAACACCGGTGTGAAGTAGGCTCCCTGTTTTGCAGATGAAGAAATTGAGAAATAAATTGACTTGCCCAGGGCCACACAGCCAGAAAGTATCTAAGGCAGGGTTTGAAGTTAGGTCTTCTTTGCTTCAAGCCCACTGCTCTAACCACCATACCACACTGACGCAGACTATGCTTCTGCCTTTGCCATCCTGCTCAGTCCAGAGCCTGAGCAGCTACTTGACTTCCCTACTCTTACCCCTGCATTGGGTCTGTTCCATCCAATTTATTCTCACGACCCTCTCTCCCTCTGATCTCAGTTTCACTCTTTGGCTTGACAGTACCATCTTTATGCATTAACTAACCCTGCAGTTGTGACCTTTTCTATTGGTACCACTCTACCACCCTCTCTGTCCCACCAGTCTGACCCAGGTCTCAGTCCTGGGCCTTCTTAGTATCTGCCTCCCTTTGCCTCCTATCTGATGACGACAGTCACGAAACATTCATTTGTTCCCACTGAGTTGAAAGCAAGTAGCCCTGTCTCTCAACCAAGTTATGAAGTCTGTGGAGTAAACTTCTGAATCTCCAATGCCAACTTTTTACTATTTCCCCCCATGTTGTTCAGTCTTCCCTCTCCCTCCTCACTTCAGACAGCCAACACCTTCATTTTCTCTTCATTGCCTACTGCTTTTAAAAACAGAATAGGACCTGATAGCAGCTAGGCCCTCTCCCTGGTTGGTTGATTGGCTAATCGAGGTAACCAGGCAAAGCAAGGAGCGTGTGAGTGTTTACTACGTGCCAGGCACTATGCTAAGGGATGGAGATACATAATCAAGCAAAAAAGACATTCCCTTCCCTCAGGGAGCTCTTATTTATTTGTTTGTTTTGTTTGTTTGTTTGTTTGTTTTTTAAAAAAAATTTTGGTTTTTTTAAGGAGTTTTTATTTTAATAGGGGCCAATACCACATACAAGAAAACTCAAAAGCTTGCGGGGAGGGGGAAGAGACCCATGTGGGGGTAAGCTCTAGAAAGTCCAAAACAGCTGGGCAGATTGGCCAGCCTGGATTCTGCCCTCATGATACTTACAAACCCATCAGTTTTCTCTGGGCTCAAGATCTTGGGTGACCTGGCAGCCCGGCATAGCACAAGGCTTTCCTAGGGTCACAGACAGGGACATACTACTCAGCCTCCTGTATGCCCTGCCACAAAGAAGCCTAATATGGCTAACTGGATCTCTCTTCTTCCAAGATAATCATTTCTGAAACAGTAGTATAATGGGCCGAGCTTTATGAACACCAGCCAAGAATTATGTTTCTCCTAGTTTTTAGTGTGCTGTCTACAAGTGTGGGAGAAAGGCTGGTGCAGTACTAATAACTATTGCCTGGAACAGCTTCCTTGCGGCCCCGACAAGTGAGCTGCCTTGGTTTCTTTACTCTGGATGTCTTAGCTCTGATTATTCCTGTACACGAGCCATTCCCTCCAACTAAACCAGACTAATCATCGTTCCCTCACTGGATAGCATGTATTCCCACCTTTCTACTTTTGCTCACACTGTTACTCCTGCCTAGAATGGTTTTTACTCTCTTCTCAACTTATATGATCCTTTCTTCAGGACCCAGCTCAAGTTATGTCCTTGTTAGTAAAACCTTCCTCAGCTTCCCCAATCTTCGGTGGTCATTCCTCCAAATTCCTGTAGCGCCGACTGTCTATTTCTCTCGTTTGGCATTTAACATATATGTAACTCTTGTGTCAAAGATTTCCTCCTGACATAAAGGTCTGTATGTCCTTTGATGACCTCTCCATTCTTTGGTTTGCTTTTCATCACTTCATTATCATTGTCTGGAATTTTCCTTATGGTAGCCACCAGCTCCCTGCACAAGAACTTAAACCCACCATATTACACTGTATCTTCATGCCATACCTCTACCTTTGGTAATCAAATGAAAATTACCAAAAAACTTCACCCTCACCATCAATCATCTTTACATCAATTTCCTCTATTAGAATGTAAGCTTCTTGAGGGTAGCACTGTTTTACTTGCTTATATTTGTATTCCCAGCATGTAGCACCATGACTGACATATAGTAACCATTGAGTGGTTTAATGTATTTAATAAATATGCTTCCATTTTATTTTATTCCATTCCAAAGAATGATAGGGGTATCCAGATGGTTGTACCTTTTTTCCCCCTGTTGTTAGTGCTATCAGGTGTGTGTGTGTGTGTGTGTGTATGTGTGTGTGTGTGTGTGTGTATTTAATTTACATCCTCTATTCACCTCCCCAGGACTACCTGTCTATCACTGTCTTTCCAAAGTAATTAGAGAGGGAGAAGGAACCAAGTTTTCTTGAAGCAGGTCATCATTTGCTCAGTTCTTCTCCCCACTTTTGAATCCTCCTGCCCTAAGCTACCTCCATCAAGTGCATTTCTATGCATGATCTTTGGTTATACTCCACCTGAAAGTTTTGTGGGCAAGGACACGGATGCTTCACCTGGATACAGTGGAATAGTAAGGTCTATGCTGAGAAGAAGAGGGAATAACTGAAGAGGGAAGTGATGTGGAGATGGAAGAAGGGACTGTGTTAAGTTCAAGAAAGAAGAAAGAATATCACAAAAAGTATAGTAGCATTTTGATGATTACTTTGGTCCTTATCTTTTGAATGAAGGATGAGATGCTTCTTTTTAAGACCTAGATTACTATGTTAGCATCCTCTAGGGTGGAGGTTCTTAATCTTTTTTTTTAATGTGTCATGGATGCATTTGGAAGTCTGGTGAATCCTAAGGATCCCTTTCTCACAATAATATCTTTTAACACTAGAACAATCAGGTCTGATTGGTCTTTTGAGGTATTCTGGAATTCCAGTCATTCTAGTATTGAAGAAAATACTTTCAATTAGAAAATAAAGACGTAATTTCCTTTCCATCCAAATTCATGGACCTCATGAAATCTATTTAAGATTTCATGCTTTAGAGGATGGGCACAAGCTACAGAATTAATTTTGGAGTTATGAGATCATAGGATTATAGTTCTAGAGCTGGAAGGGACCTTCCACATAACTGCCACATCTGGTCCATCCCCTTTATGTTGAGGCACCTAGGTGGTGCAGTGGATAGAGTGCCAGACAAGTCAGGAAGACCTGAGTTCAAATCCAGCCTCAGACACTTACTAGCTACGTGACCCTGGGCAAGTCATTTAACTCTGTTTGCCTCAGTTTCCTCATCTGTAAAATGAGCTGGAGAAGGAAATGGCAAACTGCCCAGTGTCTTTGCTAAGAAGACCCCAAATGGGGTCATGAAGAGTGGGGCATGACTGAAAAGTATGAACAGCAACAATAAAAGCACAAAAAGCTGGATTTGGAGGTGGGAAGACCTGAGTTCAAATCCAGCCTCAGATACTTGCTAACTGTGTGACCTTAGCCAAGTGACAATCTCTGCTTGTTTTAGATTCCCCATTTGTAAAACGGGGATAATAATAGCATCTACCTCCTAGGGTTGTTGAGAGGATCAAATGAGATAATAATTGTGAAGTGCTTAGCACAATCCCTGGCACATAGAGTTCTATCAATATTAGTTTATACATAATGCTAAATTTCTGTTTCTTGAATATTTAAACCTAGTCAACCCATTTTTAATACACAGGTGCTTTATAGTATTGACATTTCTTTTTTCTTCTGCTTGAAAACATGACAGTAGGACACATCTACAAGTAAAGAGGGGGCATGGAGACTTACTGATGCTCATTGCTCTCTATCTGCTGCCTATCCAAATGGAGGCTTGGTGAACCTGCTTCTAAGAAGGTGAAGTAGAAGGTCCTGATGCTTTAGAGTTTGCACAGCTTGTCAGCTAGCCAGAGATGAAAAACTTTTAAAAAGGCTGATGAGCCAGACTGGGTGTGCATATAAAAGGCAAGAAAAGGTGAAAAATCTCTCTCTCTCTGTCTGTCTCTTTCTCTCTGTCTTTCTGTCTCTTTCTCTGTCTGTCTGTCTGTCTGTCTGTCTGTCTCTGTCTCTGTCTCTCTATCTTTCTGTCTTTCTCTTTCTCTGTTTTTCTCTCTCTCTGTCTCTGTCCCTGTCTCTCTGTCTCTGTCTCTCTCTGTGTCTGTCTGTCTGTCTGTCTCTGTCTCTGTCTCTGTCCCTCTCTCCAACTACTTTCAAATGAGGGAGGAAGTGAGCCCTCTAGCTGGGGAGAGGGGCAGCCACTTGCCATGTGGCCATGAATAGATGGCTCTGCTGTTTGCTTTTTCTTGGTTTATTCTTTCCTGACCTAAGGTGACTGAATATCTTTGGCTAGTCACCATTATGTTCAGAAATCCCATTCCTCATAGCATAGGTTAGTTACTACTGAGAGTAATTCTTTTAGGGAACGACCCTTCCTTGGGACTATTGGGTTGTTTTTAAGAGGTCTTTTCCATTGCCTCATCTAAATTGTCCAAATTCAAGTTTTCTCTTAAAGCCCCAATTTAAGGAGGAAAATGGTTTTGCTGCCAGGACAACCAATGGAAATCTCTAGAAAGATGACGTCTGAGTATAAATTATTTCCTTTGTGAATACATGTTCAAGTGCTCAAGTGCTCTGGGACTACCTCTTTTCTAAGCAAATATTCTTCGATTTGGCCCATGTGCCCTCAAGGAATGTTCTTGATGGTGGTGTATAAATCATGGCAGCTTTGTTGTAAATAATCCTAAAATATCCCTTCACACTCAGTCCATTGGACATAGTGACTCCATTATCCATTTGTTCCTTGTGATGTTAAAGCCTGAGTCAAGGCTACTGGGATTTTCATAATTTAAGATATTAAATCTATGGTCCTTTTTGGATGGTGGGCATATTCACTTTTTCCTTTTCGGGGAACAGTTCATTGACCACCAAACAACAATTCTCCCTATAAACTTGACTTTAGTTTATTTAATGAGCAAAATTTCTTCCAAATGTTGATGGAACAGCTCTCCCTCCTGACCTCCCACCTCCTAGTGAAGATTGCAATGGAAGGATTTAGCCATTCTAAAAAAAAGTTCCTGCTGTGATGTTAACTGCTTTTTGACAGAAAGCATTCTGGTCTTGTGCTCTCCCTCAAACAATTATATATCTACCTATCTTCTTATATGTCATAACACCCCGTCCCTACCCCAATTAAAATGTAAGCTTCTTGAAAGTAGGGACTGTTTTTGTTTTTGTTTTTTTGTTTTTTTTTGTATCTCTGGTTCTTAGCATAGTGACTCGTATATTATAAGTACTTAATAAGCGATTATAGAATTGGATTGGATGCTGAGTTTCCAGTTTATCTTGTACCTTATTGGCTATATGTCCCTGAAGAAGTCACTGAGTCTCTCTAAACCTGTTTCCTCATTAGCCTCCTTGCAGTTTTCTGGACCTGGTATTCTATATCCCTCTCTGTGTCTTTATAGAGGTTTTCCTACATGCCTCAAATGCTTTCCCTCTTTGAACCCCTAGCTCCTTTCAAAGTTGAGTTCAAGCGATATTTCCTACAAGTGGCCTTATTTGCTTATCTTAGCTGTCATTATTCCCCTATACTCCCACATAATTATATTTATTTTGTGCATATTTTATAAGAAATTATCTGTATACATGGTGTTTCCCTTCCAAAAGAATGTAAGCTTTTTGTGGGCAAGGACTGTTTTGTTTTTCTGTTTGTATTTTTGGTGCCTAATAAATTGATATATAAAATGGGGATTAAAATATTTGTATTACCAGTTACTCCATAGGGTTGAAATGAGAAAGTGTTTTGCAAACCTTAAAGTATCACAGAAATGTGAGTTATCATCCTTATTATTTTCTGCCTTAATTAGCTCCTTGTAAATTCAGTCATTTGATTATTGTACTTTTTACAGGCTATAATGAAAGGCCTGTTGCAATTAGTTTCATTTGACATCCGAGATGGGACTCTGGTCCTTAGTATTATTTTTTCTTCAGCAATTAACCTATAGTAGTTGAAACTGATTTTCCATCTGCCCCTTCTTCTTCAGTCCAGGAACATTTGAGTCAATCATTAAGGCTGGGTGATGCTGCTGAATTTGTGGTTTCCAGCAGATTGGACATTTGGCTCTTCATCTTTGAACAATGATCATTTTTCAGTCTTGTGGGGGATTCATTTTCATAACATTTTCAATAAATAATGAAATACCATGGAAACTCCTGCAGGCTTTGAGCTTGTTTTTTTCTGCACCAATGATTTCAACTGGCTTTTAGGAAAGGCAACTGTGTACTGACTATTCTTTGAAGTGTTTTTATTCACTCATTGTTTCTGGCCTCAAAGACAGTGTAAAGTAGTAAATAGAATGCTAGATTTGCACAGTGAATTTGGAGTCAGGAAGACCTAAGTTGAAATCCCACTTCTGACACTTACTGTACTTACTAGCTGTGTTATTATGGGTAAGTCACTTTCTGTGCCTCAGTTTCCTTATCTGTAAAATGAAATAATACTAGGAGCTACCTTACAGAGTTGTTGTAAGGATCAAATAAGATAGTATATGTAAAAGCATTTTACATATTTTAAAGCACCATGCTATTTTTATTTATTATTGTTATTATCATCATTATTATCATTATTGAAAGAGCACTGAATGAGCATTAGGAGATCCAGGTTCCAGTCCTGGATCTTCCAGTAGCTAGCTGTGTGACCTTGGGCAAGTTAACTCACCTCTCTCAGACTCAGGCTCTTCATCTGTTAAATGAATTGGATGTACTAAATGGTCTTTGTCCATGTCTCCCATGTTTCAAAAGTTTTTAGAAAGTTATTCTTCAGGGTCAAGGTATTATCTCCTATTGAGATGCAAGTATACCTGGGAGGAGGTCACTGATTAAGTAGGAATTGGTTATAAACGCATGAACATAATTAGCTGATCAGCCTCTTTTCAGAGTAGAAATCCTAGCTGAGATAAGATTTTCAATAGGGATAGGGAAAATATGACTCTTGACTACAGAGATTTTTTTCTCATTGTCACGTATCCCTTTTGCAGTCTGGTGAAGCTCATGTACCCCTTCTCAGAATTATGGTTTTTAAATGTATAATATATATAGGATTACAAATGAAATCAATTAGATCTAAACTGTTACCAAATATTTACACATACACATGTACGTAGACATATATGTATATGTAAATATGTATATAAATATACATATCTGCATATACATACACACACATACATACATACATGTATATTAAAACAATACAAATTCATGGGCCCCATGTTAAGAACCCCTGGTATTAGAACACTTGGTCAAATAGGCCTGAATGGCTTTTTCAGGCAGGCTTTTTCAGCCTGCCACATACTGTATATCTGTGTAAAGGATACATGAGAGAAGATGCATGAAAATGAAAGAAAAGATGAAGAAATCAAGGCAGAGAGTTTTGCCCAGGGCTCTGAAAGAAAAGATGAAGAAATCAAGGCAGAGAGTTTTGCCCAGGGCTCTGAACAGTGGGACTGCTCTGCTACAAGCAAACATACTTACTCACCTATTCTCCCTTTATCTCCAAAGTATTTGGACACTACGAGGAATGGAAAATGATGACAACTCTGGTGAAATGCATTTGGAGTCCAAACATGTGGGTTTGAATCCCGGCTCTGTCCCTCGCGACCTTTGGCTTGTAACCCAGCTTCTCTAAGTCTCAGGTTCCTTTGCCATGAAATGAAGGTTTGGATGAGATGATCTCTGAGGCACTTTCCAGTTTTAAATCCTATGACCCTATGTTCTCTGTGTTGATCCTTTGCCACCCATGGTGACCTTCATTAATTTTTAAGTTTTGCTTCTACATTTATTGAATAACAGTGAGTCACCCAGAGTTACTCATTTGGCAAAGAAAAAATAAATTGGAGTCTGGAATAGCTATTCCTCTTTTTTCAGGAATTCCTCTGTGCCTAAGGTAAAAGATTGCTTTATTTGTGTGTTTGCAAGCAAAGCAGAGAGAGTGAAATAGTGTATCAGTTTTTCGTTCTTGCATTTAGGTATGCAATTCAATTCAGCATTTAGTAAACCACATTGTATGAGAGACATGAATACTTCAAGGAGTCTATGGTTTCATTAATGTGGCTGCTCCGTCTAACCATGCAGATTGCAACAAACCCATTCCTTTTCGTTTTGTGTGATCTTGTCTGTGTCCTATGATGGTGCTTTGCAAACCTGCCTCTAAGTCTTTGTATCAGTTGACCATTAAGTCAGTTTTAAATTGGTGCTATACAACTGTGGCCCCTTAATCTTGCTAGATGACTAGTCTACTTCCTTTTCTGACCCATTTCTGGCCATTATTAGCCAAATGACAGTCAATTCACACTGTAATGAAGAGGCAATTGGTAGGTAGCTCAGTAGATAGGGTGATGGCTCTGAAATCAAGAAGACCTGAATTCAAATCCAGCCTCAGACACTTACTATGGAACCCTGGGTAAGCCACTTAGCTTCTCTTTGCCTCAGTTTCCTCAATAATAATAACACCTACATTGCAGGGTTGTTAGGAGGTTCAAATGAGGTAATATTTGTGAAAAATACTTAGCCTGACACTTGGTAGATATTATGTAAATGCTTATTCCTTTCACTGTAACGGTCGTCTTTTTAAAAATCCCTATAGTTGTTGCTAATTCATCTCAAGTACATGTGATTTTCAATATTGTTAATCTCTATTCCACAATTGGAAATATCCTATATAAATTGTTAATTTATTTTTCTTATTTGGCTCAACATTTAGAACACCACTTGCCTGAGGAAATGTGCATATAAGGCTAGAGAGACAAGACGGGGGATGCTTTGGAGAGATAAAAACAAAGAAAACTTCCTTTCACCTTTCTCTGATTATCTTTTTCTCCCTGGCCACCAGTTATAGATCTTTCCATTTTCTCTTCAAGTGAGATCGAACCTGTGGTTTCGCTGCCAAGTGCAACATGGTATATTTGATCGAGAGCTGACCTGAGTCAGCAGTCTTGGGCTCGCATTGTAATCCTGACACACACTGACTTTGTTGCCTTGGACAAGTCCCTTCACCTCTCAGAGTCCCAGTTAACTCTCTAAGACTGTAACTTGCAGACAAGGTACTGACCTGTGCTGATGGAGGAAATTTTCTCATTAGGGTTCCCCACACCATCGAAATCACAGTTCCTCTCCATATAACCCTTACTTTTCTCATTCTCACCACATCATTATCTAGTACCACACTTTCCTAAATTGGAGATGGGGTGGTGAGACCATGATGTTACCTTGTGACCTTTACATTCCGGAATAATTAATGAAATAACTTTCCCCTTGGAAAGGTGTCAAAAGCAGCTGCAGCCCTTCTGCCTTTTGGTCTCCTCTTAAAGGCAGTAGTGAGAAGCACTTTTGTTTTTTTGCAACTGATATGTATCCCCATATCTGGTTTTTTCCAACTAACCTGACCATTGAAACATTTGAATGAGTGAGAAAGTATTCCTAATTTTTTTCTTCTACTTATTAAAATCTCATTTTCTCCCCTACAAGACAATGACTTGAAGAGAAATTTCCCAGCAAAAAAGGGTTGCGAATGCCACACAGATGCGGAATTACTACAGTATTTGCAAGTCCAAGAATTGCCTCTCATCAGTCAGAATAAATCTGATTCTTGTTTGCAAATAGAGATACCCTCTTTGTTTTCTCTAAAATAATATTGGCCTCATCTGTTGATGTACACACACATACACATATGTATCTATGGCCTTAATTAAGATGTAATTTTCCCTTTTATTCCTCCTGAGTGATGCAAGAGCAATTCCTGACTCTAAGGAGACCTTCTCTGATAGAAAATACTTGCATGTATATAAGGAGCCCTGTCCCTGCTTTCTATTTTGTTCATCTGACTTCAGCGTAAATATTTCTGAATTTTTTTTTTTTGGTTAAAATAGCCTGGCCCAGAGTACAGAGGAAGCAAAACTGTCAGTTTTTGTTTTTTTTTGCTTAAAAGAATGTTTTACTAGATTTTGACAAATAGACAAATGATACAAAGCAAATGTACCATGGTGCTTTTTCTGTCTGCTCTCCATAACCTTGTATACCATATTTTTGGATGGTTTTGGTTAGGAACCATATGCATTAGAATACAGAATTAGGGAGGCAGAGTCAGAGGACCTGAGTTTAATTCCGTTCCCTGATGCTTACCTCCCTGGGCCTCAGCTTCATCATCTATAAAATGAATGGGTTACACTCAGTGGCCTCTAAAGCCATTTATGATTTATGATCATATTTGTTTACATTCTGCTAAAATGTCTCACTGGTCTTTTTCTTCTATAACCCCTTCATGGTGCTGGTGGACAAAGTCATCTGAACTAGTATTTATTGTTTCTCTGACTGCACGTACCTGGAGAACTTACTCCCTGCCAAACCTTCCTTATCTTGAGTGGGCAAAGCTTCCCTAGCAACTGGACCACGACCTTCCTCTGTTCCAAACTCTCCTCTTTTCAGTATGCTGTAGGGGAAAATAGCTACCTGTCCCACTTGCTCAATTGTCTTCATGATTAGGCTTTGTTTACTAGAAGTGGATTCTGGGGATTGTTCCTTCTCGCTTTCTCCCTATTTTACCCATTTGTTGACATAGTTCATAACATGTTTCTTGAAGATCCTTATTAGTACAATGCCTGCCAGTCAACTGACTGACCTTCCAATGCTTTGCTTAATTAAGTAAAAGAGTAAAATGCCCGGGTGGGTTTCCTCCATTGGCCAAATTGAACATTTAACTGTATTAATATTTAATTGTATTAATATTTAACTTAACTTCCTCCATTGGCCAAATGGAATGTTTAACTGTTTAACAGGATGTATGGCATAAATATTGACTGTCATAAACTGATTTGATTTCCCAATGCAAGAATTTAATATGTGCAAAAAAGACAACTTGTTGAAATATAGCCTTTAAAGTAATAATAATAATAGACAGATAGATAGCATTTATATAACACTTTAACATTCAAAAATCTCTTTACAAATATTATTTCATTTTGTTCTTGCCACAACCCTGGGAGGTACGTGCTACTAATTGTCCTCAGTTTATATAAGAGGAAATTAAGGTTAAATGACTTGCCTAGGGTTGCACAGCTAGTAGGTATCTGAGGCTGCATTTAAACTCTGGCCTTCGTAATTGGAGACCCAGATCTCTATCCACTGTACCACCCAGCTGCCCTTGTATACTTTTTCTTTGATGGGGTCAAAATTTGCTTAAAATTTTGGGGCAATAATCAAGGAGCAATATACAGAGCAAGATTTTGTATTATCTAATCCAGAAAATTGTATAATTATGGAGATTCAATAGAAAATATCTGCAAAAGCCTCTCTATTTCCTTTTCATATTTTCATCTGGGATACCCTCAATGTGTGCACAGAATATTCTCAAAGATTTTATAGAGATGAGAAAGAATGCAAATAGGTTGGTAGTTACTCTGTTTTGGTAATAATAACTTACAAAAACTTTAGACAGAATCTCACTGATGAGATATGTTATATTAATCAGTTGGTTAATCAAAAGCATTTATCAAGCAGTTACTATATTCCAGGAATTGTGCTAAGATGTGGGGATGTTTAAAAAAAAAGATGAAAACCATTCCTGCCCTCAAAAAGCTTACATTCTCATATTATGGGGTGAGTGAAAGTCTATACACATGAATGCAAGAAATAGGAAAAAAAAGTTAGAGCTGTAGGAAGGTTGACCATTCTCATAAGGAGAGATATCATTGATGAAATTCTTAAAAACCTTATATAATACTAACTTTTATACAACAGACAGAAGTATTTATGCAACATGGTGTGATAGAAATATTTGAAGTCAAGAGACACTGGTTCATGTCCTTATTCCCATTCTCATAAACTGTGTGACCTTGGACAAGCCATTTCACCTCTTTAAATCTCAGTTACCTGAATTGTAAAATAGGGCTATAGTATTTGCACAATCTACTCCATATGTTTGTTGGGAGGAAAATGTTTTGTTAACCTTAAGTAGCTTTGGAGATTGTCTAATCCAAAACCCTCATTTTTCAGATAAGGAAATTGAGGCCCAGAGAAACAAATTTCCCTCCCCAAAGTCTCACAAGTAGTCAGGTGGAAGGGCTGGGGCTTGAACCCAGGTCCCTTGACTCCAAATGCAATGTTCTTTTCACTACACCATGCTGAAACAGTATAGAAATGTGAGATATTAATTATTATGCAAAGTATCCCTTGGTATTGATGAGTCTTTTAATGAAGGGTCTGGTTTGAGATTACTAAACATTTTGGAAAGACCTTTAGGAAGTGTGAATTCAACACTGAGTGTGCTTTATTTTAAAAGAAAGAGAGCATGACATGAAATTTCAAAAGGGTGAATTGTGAAATGTCCAACTTGACTGACTGCCTTGCTTTTTGGTTGGAGCCATGCAGTTTTAATTTGTTTTGGTTATCATTGTTGTTTTAATTGATCTAATCAGAATGCTACAGATGTCCTGGTCTCTAGGCCACCAGTAGGCAGAGTCTTTTCAGTCAGCTCCAAACTTCCAGTGGGGAAGAGGGAGCTCCTTGTGCGTCTGAACAATGACCCCCTTGGCTGTTTACTGAAAGTATGTAAAGGCTTTGAGCAGAGACCTACTTCAGCCAATCATCCTTACCCAGAAGAATAATAATGGATAGAAGCAGGAAGACAGGATGGAAGCCTTGCAGAGAGGTATCAAACTTAACCTACCTACAATGACACATCCCTCCCTTCTCCCCCCAGCATTGTTCTTCCTTCTCACCAAGAGATACTCAAGTAATAATGGGAATAACATCAGTATGTTTTTCTTCTTATAGGTATGCTTGTAAAAGGATGTAGATTTGGTGTCAAGTTGTGGAGCAAGGAAGAAAAGCCAATGGATACAAAAAACCATTTACAATAATAATCATGGAAACAGAAGAGACCCTACTGATCTTATAGTTACATACTTGGCTTTTAAAGATGAGGAAACTGAGGTCCAGAAAGGGGAAAGTGATCAGCCTTTGAGGACAGAGACCATATCTTATCTAAACTTTGTATCTCCCCCAGCACCTGTGGTACTCTGTACCTAAAGTCCCCTAAAAATATTTGTTGTATTATGTTCCCCAAGATCACATGCTTGTTAGTGGCAGAACCAGGACTAGAATCCTGGTCTTCTGACTTTTAGTCTAGAGCTTTTTCTATTAAGGGAATTAAAAAAATAGATTCCAAACCTATTCTTACTATTATAGTTCTTATTATTTGATTATCATGAGATAACCAGTAACTACTGGTAGATACTTTGTTATGCTCAGGCTTCCTTCTTTCAGTTTCTCTTAAACTTCTACCCTTAACCAGTAGGTGGTGCTGCTATCCACTAACCTGATCCTATTTAATCAGGTCCTATGCTTACCCTGGTGATTATAATCATTTTGCTGAGGAGTGCTGAGCAGACATGCTTCCTTAGAAGCAGATGGGTGAGGAACAGATGTAATATAAGGGACTATTCACATCTAAATGTTAATTAGCAAAATGTCTTAGGCTGTCTTGGTGATTTATTCCAGGGCTGCTTAATAGGAAAAAAACTCAGTCTAGCTTTGAATGTCATCACTAAAGTGGACAAGTCAAAGTTGGATAGAAAGAGCAAATCTTTTCTTTCTTGTCTCATAGTAGCCTGAAGGAGGCATCTCTTTCATTCACAATCTATCAGTTAGTCAATCAATAAATATTTTATTAAGTACTTAACTATGTGTGTACCAGGCACTGCTAAGCATTGAGGATACAAAGAAAAAGAAAAAAAGAGTTTCTTCTCTTAAGGAATAGATGATGCAGTATGTTACATCTAGGCACATACACATATGCAAAATAGTTGGAAGAGAATCTTAGAGGGGGAGGCACTAACAGCTGGGGGAAAGCCAAAGGCTTCCTGAAGAAAGTGGCATTTGAGCCACTTAAAAAAGAATTATATTATATTAGAGTATATAAATTATATAAAGTATATAACTGTATACATTATATAAATAAATAAATATATAAATGTAATGGATAAATATATTATATCAAATTATAATGTGATGTTTTTAAAGAATTCAGGAATTCTAAGAAGAATAGGTAAGGACAAAGATTATTCCTGGCATGAGAGTCAGCCAGAGCAAAGGCATGGTGATTAGAGATGGAGTGTCATGTGGGAGAAGCAGTGAGTAGACCAATATGGTGCATGGAGGGGAGTAATGACTAAGAATGTTGGAACTATAGGAAGGGGTCATGTTATGAAGAGCTTTAAATGTCAATTGGAGAATTTAATATTTGATCCTAGAGGTAATAGGAAGTCATTAAAGCTTACTGAATTGGAGTGACATGATTAGACCTTCACTTTAAGGACATAACTTTGGCAGCTATGTGCAGGACAGACTGAAGTGGGGAGAGACTTGAGTCAGGGAGACCAGTGAGAAGGCTGTTGCAATAGTTTAGGCAAGAGGTGATAAGAGCATGAATTAGGGTGTGAGCTGTGTGAGTGGAGAAATGAGGACATAAGCAAGAGATGTTATGGAAATAGAAATGGTAAGATTTGTCGATTGATTAAATATAAAGGATGAGTTAACATGAGGAATCAATGATGACACTGAAATTGTGAACCTAGATGACTAGGAAGATAGTGGTGCCCTTGACGGTAATAAAGAAATATAGAAGAAGGGTGGGTTTTAGGGCAAGGAGGAATGATGTGCTCAGTTTTGGACATGCTGAGTTTGAGATATCCCTGAGATGTCTATTAGGCAATTGGTTATGCAAGACTGAACTCTGGAGTGAGATGAGGGCTGGGTGTATAGAAGCATTAGCATGGCCATCATGGTTGAACCCTTGGAAGCTAATGATATCAAATGAGAGAATGTGGAGGAAAAAAATACGGAAAAGAACCTACAGCAGAGCTTTGGGGGACCCCTACAGTTAATAGATGAGACATGGATGAAGCAAAGGAAATTGAGAAGGAATGGTCAGATGGGGAGAAGGAAAACCAAGAAGGAGCAGTGCCATGAAAACTCAGAGAACAGAATCCAGGGGAGAAGTCTATCAACTGTGTCAAATGCTACAAAGTGGTAGAGAAAGATGAGGATTGAGAAATAGCTGTTAGATTTGACAACTAAGAGATCATTGGTAACTCTGGAGAGAGAGTTTTAGTTGAATAATGAAGTTGGAAGCCAGAAAAGAAAAGAAAGTGAGAGGAGAGGAAATAAGATCACTTAGTTTAGATGGCTTTTTCAGGGAGTTTAGTTGAGAAAGGGACAATTGTAAAATGTAACTATCAGGGATGGTAGAATCTAATGACAGTTTTTTTCAAGGATAAGAGAGGCATGGATATAATTTGTGTTCATAGGAGGGTGATCATGATAGTGAGAGGTCTGTATGTTGCCACAAATGGAGAAAAAAATGGAGCAATGAAAACAATGATGGATTTGCAGTCAGAAGAGCTATTTTGAATTCTGCTCTGCTCCTTACTATCAGCGTGGTGTGTATGGGTGCTCAGAGAGGACTAGTACAGCCGGTGTGAGGGCTTGCCAAACAGTTTTTAGGGCTGCTTATCCACTTTTGGTGTCTACCTCTCAACCAACTCTCACCTGCGGCTTTAAGAAGCTGTAGCATGTGCAGTGGCCACACCATGGGAACCCATCTCAGCAAATGGTTAAACCAAGTTGAGGGTTATTGGCAGACCTCAAACCCCATAGGGGATGTGTACACCAAGAATGTGAAGACTTCCTTTGTTGGAATGGGCAGATGAGAACAATTTGTTCCAATGGCCAT
This sequence comes from Phascolarctos cinereus, assembly GCF_003287225.1. Taxonomy (NCBI): domain Eukaryota; kingdom Metazoa; phylum Chordata; class Mammalia; order Diprotodontia; family Phascolarctidae; genus Phascolarctos; species Phascolarctos cinereus. The sequence continues at coordinate 313,191,763 of NW_027555958.1, read as the reverse complement.
GAAGGAGGCTGAAGAAGGTGCTGTGGAATGCTTAGAACTTGTTCTGATATCAAAGATGCCAAGGTCATCCATTTGCATTGCAGGCCATCACCAGTCATCCTGACTTTTGTCCTGCCACTGGACTTTGATGGCTCTGGAAGAGAGTGAGGCTGACGACTTTGGGTAACTCTGCCTCACTTAAATCCCATTCATGCAGGAGTCAAGACATCACCTGTGATGTCACTGGTCCTCTTTGAAAATGAAGGATGAACAACAACAACCACCAGGTGACTTTGGGCAAGTCATGTCACTCACCTGGGCTTCATTTCACTCATTGGTAGAATTGTGAGATTTCCGAGGTCTTGTCAACTTTTAAATCCAATGCTATGGAAGAACCAGTGAAGGAACTCAGGAAACAGACTGGAGAAAAGAAGGTTTGGGGCTGCAGTAGTGTTAGTGGTAGATTGGGAAACTGTCTTCAAATATTCAAAGACCTGTGGGACTGGATTTGCTCTGTGTGTTATATAGACAATAAGTGGAAGTTAATAGCTTCACAGATTTAAGCATCAATGTAAGGAGAAAAACAGTAACAGAGCAATCCAACAATGGCATGGTTTATCTTACGATGAATGAGTTCTTTACTTGCAACCTAGGTAGAGGATGGTTGAGCAATGGTCAGGAGTTTCATTGAAGGGATTTTTGCCCTTGGTGAGATGTTGAATTTGAAAATGTCTAAAGTCCATTCTGATACTATGATTTCTCTGGCTTTGTTAATGGCTTAATTCATTAATGCCTCACTCCCTCCACCCTGCCCTTCTCCCCAGACTAAAGGAAGTTGGCCACTGCAATTATTAAAAGGCTACCATATGCCAGGCACTGTGTTAGGTGCTGGGAATACAAAGACAAAATGAAACTGTCCCTGTCCTCAAGGAACTTCTATTCTATTCAATGTATTTGAGACAACATATGTACATCTTAGTATATACAACAATGAAAGGTGATTTTGGAGCACGTTCATTTTAGCTGGGGAGATTAGGAAGTGGGAAGTAGGATTTGAGATGAGCTTTGAAGGAAACTGGGTATTCCAAGATAGAGAAAGTGAGAAGGGGGTACATACTAGGCATTGGGGACAAAATAGATGGAGGGTCATTTGTGAGGAACAGCAAGGTCACTTTGGCCAGACCAAAGAATGTATGAAAGAGAAGGATGTAGAATGAGGCTGGAAATGTAGCTTGGAGCTAGGTTGTAAAGGGCTTTTGTTTTGTTTTAAATAGTATTTTATTTTTTCCAATTACATGTAAAGACAATTTTTAACATTTATTTTTTAAATATAATTTTGAATTCCAAATTTTCTCCTTATCTCTCCCTCCCTAAGACAGTAAACAATTTGATATATGTGCAATCACGTAAAACACATTTCCATATGTCATGCTGTGAAAGAGGAAACAGAACAAAATGAAAAAAAAATCCATGAAAAAATAAAGTGAAAATAGTATGCCTTGATTTGCATTGTTTCCATCAGTTCTTTTTCTGGGTGTGGGTAATATTTTCTATCATGAATCTTTTGGAATTGTCTTGGATTATTGTATTGCTGAGAAGAGCTAAGTCAATCATAGCTGATCATTGCACAATGTTGCTATTACTGCATACAGTGTTCTCCTGGTTCTGCTCACTTCACTTTGCATCATCAGTTCATGTAACTCTGTGAAGGGCTTTAAATAACAAACAGAAGAAATTTTTTTCATCGTAGAGGTTAAAGTGAGCCCCTTGGGTTTGCTGAATAGGGGAGTGACTTGATCAGACCAGGGATTTAGAAACACAAATTGAGGATGGGTTGGAGAGACTTGAGGCAGGGAACCCAATTAGGAGGCTATGCAGTAGTCCAGATGAGAATTGAATGAGGGTCTAAACTAGGGTAGTGGTCCTGTGATTGGAGATAAGGGGACAAATGTGAGAGATATGATGGAAGTAAAATTCACAAGACTTAACTAATAGAATATGCCAGGTGAGAGAGTGGGGAGTTTAGAATAAGTTTGAGTTTGTGAATCTGGGTGATTGGAAGGACAGTGATCCCTCAACAGAAATAGAGCAACTAGGAAGGGGGGTGACATGGATGGAAGGAAAGGCAATTAATTCTGTTTTGGATATATTGAGTTCGTGGTAACTACAAGACATCCATTTATGTTAAAGACTACTATGGAAAGAAGTAGTTAGTTAACTGCTCACCATGGACACAATCCCTACACTAGTAAAATTATGTCCTTGTTAAATCACTGAAAAGAAATCGCATCTCAAATGGGTCTTCAGCCACTTATCCTATAGCACTATTTGAGCCTTCATGGTCTTGTTTCATTCTTAAGATTTCTTTACACTTGCTCTGAAGTTGGCTACATCCCTTACAATTCTACTTCTTCTCCTCTTACTTATCTGACATTCTTCCTCAGATTCCTTTGTTGGCTCATCATTCATATCCCACCCCCTATCTTTTTTTGTGCCCTAAAACTCCATCTTGGGCCCTCTTCTCTCTTTGCCCCCTCCCTTGGTGATCTCATCGGCCTATACAGATTTAAAAATCATTTACGTCTATATAGCTACAACCCTTTCACTTGACCTATTGTAATAACCTCTTAATTGGTCTCTCTGCCTCAATTCTTTCTCCTTTTCTGCCACAAAACCTCCAAAATGATTTTCCTAAAACACAGATGTGAGCTTGTTACTATCCAACTCAGTAAACTCCAAATGTCCCTGTAATTCCTAAGATAAAAATATACATTCATCTGATTGGCATTGAAGCTATTTGTAATCTGGCTCCAACCTATCTCGAAAGCCTCATCGTGTGTTACTGTCTTTCATGCACTTTATGGTCTCACAGACTGTGCTTGGTGTTCCTCACACACAGTACTCCATCTCTTGTCCCATGGCTTGGAGTTGGCTATCCTCCGTGATGGAAATACGCTCCTTCCCCATCTCAGCCTCTTAGAATCTCATTCCCTTCAAAGCTCAGCTCAAGCATGGCCTTCTCCATGAGACCTTTCTTCATCCTTCCCAAGGACTAGAGTCTCCCCACCAAAACTACCTCATACTTATTTCATATATATTTTGTATATAGCCATATGTGTATGCGTATATCTTCCCTGATAGAATTTAATTTCCTTCAAGGCTATTTCATTTTTTTTTTCTTTGTAAAGCCATTGCCTAGAACAGTGCCTGCCTGGCACCTAGTAGGTGCTTACAAAGTGTTTGCCAGTTGATTGAGTGGTCAGATGAGCCTAAACATATCCTCTTTCTCCACCCACAATGTGATGCTTTATTTCCAATAGGAATACATGCTTTACCTTCTTCAGCTGGAGCAGAGAGCAGAGGAGCAATTTCTTGAGCATTGGCTGAATCCACATTGCAAGCCACACTGTGATAGGAATCTGGTACATCCTGTCTAATATGTCTGGGATTCTCAGGTACGCTCAATGTAAAATAGGGTCATCTGTGAATTTTCCTCTCTCGTCTTCTTACTTAATACCGTTTCTTTCTTTATGCTGTAAGATAGGGGAGCATCAGTACCTGGGGAAAGTGAGTCAGCAACTGGTATGTTTTGCATCTGTTTTGTGATTCTGTGGAGTAGGGAAACATGTGCAGAATCTTGCATGTTACCTCAGATGGTAAAGAAAAAATGTGCATCTTTTGTGTTATGCCCTAATTGTTTTCCTGTCCCCCAAATTCTTTCCTTTTTAATTCTTTCTTCACATAGCTGCCAAAATATAAAGTAGCTCTGACCAGTTCTGAATCCTTGCTCAGAAATCTTCGGTGACTCCCCATCGCCTCTAGGAGAAAATACAGATGCTTTAGCCTTGCTTCTGAAGCCCTCCGTGAAGCCCTTGGCTTCCTACTTTTTTCCCAGTCACTTCTCATTAGTCCCTTTTACACATTCCACCTTCCAGTCAAACTATACTATGCACTAGTTTCCTGGGTCTTTGCACAGCCTATTTATCTGCCATGCCTGGAATGTACACCTGCCTCGACTCAACCTTTCAGGGACTTTACCTTTTTCTAAAGATCATTGGATTATAGATCCAACATTGGAAGGGACCTCAGAGGTAATCGAGTCTAAATTCTTCATTTTAGAGATGAAGAAACTGAGGCCCAGGAAGTTAAGTGACTTGTCCACGGTCATGTAGATGGTAGGTGTCAGAATCCAAGTTCTCAAACTCCATTGGCTAGGGCTTTCTCCATTGAGCCATTGTCAGTCAATAAACATTGATTAAGTGCCTACTGTGTGCCAGGCACTGTGCTAAGCACTGCGGATACAAAAAGAGGCAAAAGACAGTCCTTGACCTCAAGGATATCACAATTTAAGTGGCGGAGACAACAAACAAATATATATATATATATATATATATATATATATATATATATATATATATATATATATATATATATACAGAATAAATAGGAAATAAATAAGAGAGGGAAGGCACTAGAATTAAGAGGGGTTGGCAAAGGCTTCCTGTGGAAGGGGGGATTTTAGCTGGGACTTAGAGAAAGCCATTGTGTTCCTGCGTCACCTTCTCCAGAAAGCTTTCCTGAATTCCCTGATCTCTAGGGCTTTGTTCCTCCCAAGTGGGTTATCTTACATTACTCTATCTAGGTACATGGTGTGTCCTTCATTAGCATATACGCTTCTCGAAGATCAGGACTATTTCTGTCTTCAGAGTGTCAGCATTTGGTACAGTACTTTGTACACAGCAACCACTCAAATGTTTCCTGCATTGAATAATATTTTGTTGATTGTAGACCATAGTTCAACATTTAAAAATAATGCTTTAGTCCACAGCATTGATTTTTGCCTGATTGTAGAATCCTCTTTCTAGGAGGCTCTAAAAATAGCCTAGGCAAGCATTTGCCTGGGGTGACTTTGAAAAAGCTCCCGCACTCAGGGGGCTAACCTTTTAATTTTGTGCTAGGACTAAAGCAGATCTATGGAGGAATGAATGAATAAAAAGCATTTATTGAATGCTTACTATGTGCCATGCACTCTTCTGGGAATACAAACACCAAAATTAAAGACAAGTAGCTTACATTCTGATGGGGGTGGGGGAGCTAGCACACAAAAGGGAGTGGTGGCTAGGAAGGGGTGCTTTTATCCTAAAAGTAGATGGTGAGTGGGAGAGTTATCCAACATCGGTCCACAGCAGGAGCCATATTTTAGTAGGCACAAGGATGACTTGCTGATCATTCATTTTTAAAGAATCTAGATTTTAATGAGCCCTTTTAAAAATAGTATCTTATTTTCTTCCCTATTACATGTTAAAACAATTTTTAACATTTTGTAAAAAAAAAAAGGTTTTGAGTTCCAAATTCTCTCCCTCCCTCCCTCCTCTTCCCCTTCCCTGAGATGGTAAGCTATCTGATGTTTTTACAATGTCTGTAGATCCTACTTTCCACCTGAAGCATTCCTAGAAAACATGGGATGGGAAGCGTAATTTTCCTCATAGAACGCTGGTTAAGTTTAAACCTGCAGTTACCTCTTTTCACCACCAGATGACAGCAGCGACTTGGTAAAATAAAAAGATGAGCTGGGAAAACTGCAGAGTGGACCTCCAACTGTTTGCGAGATGGAGGAAACACGAAGGGGTCAAACTGGTGGAAAAGAAGAGCAAGAAAGCAACACAGGAGGGGTAGAGTTCTTTTAGGCATCATTTTAAAAGGCAGAGTGGGGAAATCTGAAATGATTAAAGGCAAAGGCCATTGGTAGAAATATGCACTCAGGAGGCAATTTTAATTATGAATTTGGTTTCTACTTTAGATTTAGTGCCTCTAAAGATTTTAGAGATGAAACAGGGGTGAGGTGAGGTACAGAGGAAATAGTGCCAGACTGAGTGGCAGAGGACCTGAATTCGAATTCCGGCTCCTCCACTTACTACCTGTAAGACTTTAGACAAATCTCATTTTTTCTGAGCCCCAGTTACCTCATTTCTAAAATGTGGAGATTGGTATAGATGATCTCTGAGGGTCCTACTGATTCAAAATCAGTCATCTGAATCCAGACCACCTAGTCTAGCCTCCAAATAAACGCAGTGATCCCATCCACGTTATTTCTGATTAGTGGTCATTCATTTAGCAGCTACTTGAATGTTTCCAAAGAGGCAGAATTTTCAAAGCAGCTTGTTCTATTTTTTGAATAGTTCAGATTGTTACAAAGTTATTATATTTAAGCAAAATCTGACACCTGTGGCTTTCATACATTGGCACTAATTTCCCTTGTGAAGCTTTTAAGGAATAAGTGGTTAATTACTTCTTGCCCTGTGATATCTGATGACAGCTCTCATGTTTAATTCCACAAGTCATTCCTTTTTCAAAGATCACAGATTTAAGCCTAGGAGGGACTTCAGAGGCCATCTAATTGCATCCTCTCATCAATTCTTTTTTATTTTTGAACTTTACAAACATCTACTAAGATGAACATTTGTACATAATTAATAGAAAAGAGAATTGAACATAAACATGAAATTCCAAGTTTCTCTGAAACTGTCTACTTCATTATTTCTTATGGGACAGTAATATTCCATTATATTCATGCAACATAATTTGTTTAGCCATTAGCTAACAGATGCTCACCTCCTAAGTTTCCAGTTCTTTTCTACTATAAAAAGATCTGCCAGAAATATTTTTTGTCCATATGGTTCCTTTTCCTCCTCCTCCTCCTCCTCCTCCTCCTCCTCCTCCTCCTCCTCCTCCTCCTCCTCCTCCTCCTCCTCCTCCTCCTCCTCTCCTCCTCCTCCTCCTCCTCCTCCTCCTCCTCTCCTCCTCCTCCTCCTTCTTCTTCTTCTTCTTCTTCTTCTTCTTCTTCTTCTTCTTCACCTCTTTGGCCTATTAGTGATACACGAGGGTCAAAGAGTATGCATAGTTTAGTGTCTTCTATGGCGTAATCCCAAATTGCTTTCCAATTCATGGCTGCACCAATAGTGAATTAATATGCCTATTTTTCTACAGCCCATCCAATAATTGCCATTTTTTTAGTCATCTTTAACTATCTGTTGACTGTGAGGCAGAACTTTAATTTGCTTTAATGCTTTAATTTGCCTTTCTCTAACTATTAGTGATTTGGAGCATTTTTTATATTTGCTTATTGACATCTTGGATTTCATTCATATCCTTTGGCCATTTGTCTATTGCCCATCCCTCATTTTACAGATGGGGAAATGGAGGCTCAGGGAACTTCAGTGACTTGCCCTAGAAAATAAAAGTAGCAACACAAGTGGTATTTGAACACGAGTCTTCTGACTCCAGAACCAGCGTGCTTTCCACTCCACCACACTTCCTTCAGGTGAATTGTTCTTGCAGCTATTTGATCTTTTTCTCACAAGAGCACACAGGTGCAAGCTGAATCCCCTGGGCCAGAAGAGGATGCATGACGTGTACTAGGAAAGGCCTTGAGACTCTGGTTCAATATTCTTTTGGCTCTCTGAGCCTGAGCTTTCTCATCTGTAAAACTGTTTTTATAATAATTGTACTGCCTACCTCTCAGAGTTGTGAGGAAAGCGCTTTGGGAATATTAAGTCACTATAGAAATGTGCATGATTATTTTTATTATTTAGGGAGTCATGGGCATTGCTTTGCACTAGACTTGACAATGTTGAATTTTGCACCTTGGATAAACATCTCCCCCTAAGTGGTTTAAAAAATACCCATTTTCCTTTTAGTCTCCCATAAATCTGATTCAAAGAAATAAAGCTTTAAAATTGCAGATTCCTTTAAAAATATATCAGTATCTAACATGTATTAATTTCTAATGTATATGGAGTTGGTCTAAACACACACATACGGATATGTGATTCATGGGTTCCATGGATACATTGGATCTGAGGTTTTGCTCCCTTTTGTTAAAAGTAAGAGTAGGGCCATACTTGCACTACTAGCAACCTAGCTGTGGAGGAGGGGCAGGCAGGATTGTTGAGAATGGGCCCTTCCAGGCTCCAAGAGAGAAATCAAAATAAAATTATAACTGACATTCTTCAAATATCTCTAGTCTAAGGGGTTTAATAGTTCAACAAAAGCCACTTCCCTGATTGACATTATGATATTTATCTCTTAACTTACACTCACTAGCTTCTTCCCACCCAATGCTGGTTACACAAAAGACCATCACAAATAGTGAATAGTGAATAAACTTATTTATCTAAGCAGCAAACAGAAATCAGGGAAGCTCTACAGATTAGAATATTCCAAAGAAGAGACAAGAATAAATTCACCCTTCATCTGAGAGTGAGATAAAATCTCAGCTCAAATCAGGAGGGGTATACAGTGGGAAAGGCGCTGGATATCACAACATGGGGTTTGGGTTCAAATCCTATCTCTATTCCTTACAACCTGTGTGACTTTGTGAGGTCCCTTAGTCTCTCTGGGTCTCAGTCTTCATCTGTAAAATGAAGGGGTTGTTCTAGATAGCTTCTGGGGTCTCTTCCAGCTCTAGATTTATGATTATGTATTCTTTAATTTCCTCTTCCATAAAATAAAGGGCCTAGACTAGATGATCCCTAAGGTTTCTTCCAGCTCCAAATTTGTGATCGTATGAGGATTTTAGTTGAGAAATACAAAACTAAGCTGAGAAATCCCTTCCTGCTCTCCCTCTATGCTTTGCCTGTTGGGCACATAGCCCCACGGTTTCCAGGGTAGAAAAACCCTTCTCAGGTTGCTATCAGGTTAATATCTTTGCCCAACTCTTTCAAAGGAACATATTGGTAAATACTGCTGGGTAGCTATGAATAATAATAGCTCACATTTCTATGACATGTTTAGGTTTGGCAAAGTGCTCTCCTTGCAATAATCCTATGAGATAGGTAGTGCATGTGCTATGATGTGCATTTTGTAGTTGGGGTACAGAGTTTCGTACAGGGGAAAGAAGACTGGTTCTCTGGTCACAGGATCTGGAATCACATTCCACCACTGACACTACTTGTGTGACCCTGGGCAAGTCACTCAACCCTTTCAGGTTTGTTTCCTCATATACAAAATGCAAGGGTTTTTTCCCCCCACTTAATAGTATTTTATTTTTTCCAATCACATGTAAAGATAGTTTTCAACATTTACTTTTTAAAAATTTTAAATTACAGCAAGTTGTGTTGTAAAGAAGAATTAGAACCAATGGGAAGAACCATGAGAAAGAACAAACAAAATGAAACAACAAAAAAAGAGAGCAAATAGTATGCTTTGAGCTGCATTCGGACTCCATAGTTCTTTCTCTGGATGTGGGCAGCATTTTCCATCATGAGTCTTTTGGAGTTGTCTTAGATCCTTGCATTGCTGAGAAGAGCTAAGTCTACGAAAGTTAGGCTTTGCACCATGTGGCTGTTACTCTCTATAATGTTCTCCTGGTTCTGCTTACTTCACTCAGCATCAGTTCATACAAGTCTTTCCAAGTTTTTCTGAAGTCTGCCTGTTCATAATTTCTTATAGCACAATAGTATTCCATTACATTTATATACCACAACTTGCTCATCCATTCTCTAATTGATGGGTATCCCCTCAATTTTCAATTCTTGGCCACCACAAAAAGAACTGCTATAAATATTTTTGTACTTGTGGATCTTTTCCTCATTTTTGTGATCTCTTTGGGATACAGAACTAGAAGTGGAATTTCTGGGTCAAAGGGTATTCACAACTTTATAGCCTTTTGGGCATAGTTCCAAATTGCTCTCCAGAGTGGTTGGATCAGTTCACAACTCCACAAACAGTGCATTAGTGTTCCAGTTTTCCTGCATCTTCTTCAATATTTATCATTTTTCTGTTTTGTCATGTTAGCCAATCTGATACATGTAATGTGGTATCTCACAGTTGTTTTAATTTGCATTTCTTTAATCAGTAGTGATTTAGAGCATTTTTTCATATGACTATAGATAACTTTAATTTCTTCCTCTGAAAATTGCCTGTTCATATCCTTTGACCATTTATCAATTGGGTAATGACTTGCATTCTTATAAATTTGACTCAGTTCTCCATATATTTTAAAAATGAGGGCTTTACCAGAGACACTGGCTGTAAAAATTTCAACATTCACTTTTATAAGATTTTGAGTTCCAAATTTCTTTTCTCCTTTCCTCCCTCTCCTCCCCCCCCAAAGACAGTGAATAATCTGATATAAGGTATACATGTATAATCATGTTAAACATATCACTCATATTGTGAAAGATCAATCAGAACAAAAAGGAAAAACCATGAGAAAGAAAAAAAGAGAGAAAATAGTATGCTTCCATCTGCATTCAGACTCAATAGTTCTTTCTCTGGATGTGGATACCATTTTCCATTATGAATACTTTGGAATTCTCTTAGATCATTTCATTGCTGAGAAGAGCTAAGTATCAAAGTTGGTCATCCCACCATGTTGCTGAATGCAAGGGTTTTAATGGATAGACCTGACTCAGTCCAATCCCCTGTCAGTCTGGGTTCTATAGTGGCACAAAAGAGACATTCAGGGGCCATTCGATGCTTGACAAGAGGAGGTTTACTTAGTCATCAAAAAGAAAGGATACCTGACAAGGGTACTATAGTACTTAACTCAGGTTGGATCAACAGGGCAGAGTGTGATGACTCTCATGGCCTGGGGATATCTACCAAGTCTGAAGGGCCTTAACTCTACATGGGTGGGCCTTTTTATGTCGCATCAATAGGGCCAGAGGCCACCAGGAGAAACATAGTTTGAGCCTCATCCCCTGGGCCAGTAAAATTTAGGGACACCTTTCTTTTTGCCTTTAGGGAATCAATTAGCCTTTCCCAGATGAGGGGAGAGAACCTGGTAGATAGCGATTCTACCACAGGATTGGACTAGCTGACCTCAGCTTCTTTCTGGCTCTAGAGCTATGGTTTTAGGACTTGCCCAGGGGCACATAGCTAGTATTTGAGCCCAGGTCTGCTGACTCTCAAGTCAAATATCTTTTCTACCATGCCTCTACCGCCTTCCTAACACTGCTCTTAGCCTTGGTTCTAAAAAATCTTTTCTCATTCTCTTGCAGATGCCAAGAATTGCTTTTTGAGGAACAACCCACATTGCATTTAAGCAATATAAATGTCCCTCTGCATTTCTTTCCTGACCATAGGAATGGGTATCTTCAGGGACTGTGGAATTTGGTGCCATCTTACTAATGCACCAATTGCAAAGGTTGCTCAAAGGATGGATGATCTATTTATTTGCTGCTTCATGCTGCCAACCTGCCCAGATCCTATATACTAGTGACAGGAAGCACAAGTGACCAGGGAGACTTCCTACTAGGTTTGGGGGCGAGATCTTACATTCTGCTAAGGCACCGGTTCCAGTCAAGGAGCTGCCAAGAGGCCTCTGGGGTTAAGAATTTGGGTGAAAACATTGTCTATAGTAGTGAAGCATACCCCTTGGGCAGTGTTAATATTCTGAGTCCTTCAGTTATACTCTACCAGCTTTCCCTGGCGCCTACCCCCTCTCCCCAACCTGTGATAATAAATAAATAAATACCAGCATTCAATCTGTTTCTGTAATGCTTTGGTTCCTTTGAAAGCCAGACAGGCAAATGGGAGAAAAAACTCAGGGATAAGCAAATAACATGGAGCCAGGCCTGGGTCAGGCAGCCTACAGCAAGGGGCATACTGGGGGACTATGTTTAACAAAGGGCAGCTAGGTGGCGCCATCGTGCATGGAGTGCTGGACCTGGAGTCAGAAAGACTCATCTTTCTGAGCTCAAATCTGGCCTCAGACACTTACTAGTAGTGTGACCCTGGGCAAGTCACTTAACCCTGTTTGCCTCTGTTTCCTCATCTGTAAAATGAGTTAGACATGGAAATGGCAGAAAATGGCGAACCACTCCAGTATTTTTGCCAAGAAAACCCCAAATTGGGTCACGAAAAGTTGGACAGGACTGAAATGACTGAACAACAACATGTCTAGTGAAAGGATGGCTGGGAAAGGGTTTTAACTCAACTCACAAGCATTTATTAAAGGCCTATTATGTGCAAGTCTCTGGGATAGGTGCTGGGAATACAAAGACGAAAGTAAAATAGCCCCTGCCTTTAAGTAACTTACATTCTATTGGGTAGAGAGAGAATAATAATATTAATAATAGTTATAATTTACATAGTGCTTACTATGTGCCAGGCACTGTGCTAAGCACTTTACAATTATTATGTCATTTGGTCCTCACAACAACCCTGGGAGATAGGTGGTATTATTATTCACATTTTACAGATGAGGAAACAGAGGCAAAGTGACTTACCCAGGGTCACACAGTTAGTACATGTCCAAGACTAGATTTGAACTCAGATCTTCCTGACACCAGGCCTGGTGCTCTATCCACTGCACCAGCTCCTCTTTCTCTACCCATTGACCATTCCCAATTATACATCTTATCTACTGACTTCTCAGGATCTCTCTGGCTCACTAATTTCCTAACCTAGTGACTCTGAACTGACCCAATTATATGCTGAACTCTCACTGATAGCTCTTCTCATCGACCGCTCCCTATCCACTGTCCCTAGCCAATCAGTGACCTGTCCTATGGCCAAGGTGCAGTGAAGAGTTCAGCTCCTCTCCTCAACACTGCTTGGCTGACGTCAGTCCTTGCAGTCCGCGTTGAGGGCTTTATTTAAATGCCCGGCACTGTGTTAAGATGTGGTTGCAAAGATAAAACAATGAAAGTCCCGGCCCTCAGGGAGTTTATATTCTCTCTCCCTACCTGGGGGCTCCTGGGAATATAGAGAAAGCACTGGCCACCTACAGACTTTCTGGACAGAGGCTCTCTGTCTAGTTTCCTGCGTCCTTTCCTACCTTAGTGAACTGACTGGCATAGTTTCGGACAAACGGTCTGTAAGAAACTTAATGAACTCTACTTGTTCCTGTCTGCAGAGCATGAACCTCTGGTATAGCTTCAGATTTTTTTTTTTAAACACATGTCATACTTCTGCCACTTCTCTGAAGTTGCTTTCTTTCTTAAGGCAATGGAAAGAACAGTGACTAACGTTCAGGAGACTTGAGTTCTAGTTCTGGCTTAGCTAATTAATACAGCTATGGCCTTGGACTTGATGTTTTTGAACCTGTTTCCTTTAGTTATAAGATGAGGCTACTTCACAACATTGTTGTATAACTCAAGTGAGAGCTGAGAATGAATGTGTCTGGTTAAGTGTTATACAGGTAGGTGGCGTCATAGTACATAGAGCACCAGGCCTGGAGTGATGAACCTCATCTCCCTGAGTTCAAATCTGGCTTCAGACATTTCCTAGCCGTGTAATCCTGGGCAAATCACTTAACTCTGTTTGCCTCAGTTTCCTTATCTGTAAAATGACCTGGAGAAAGAAATGGCAAACCACTCCAGTATCTTTGCTAACAAAATGCCAGAATGGGGTCACAGAGCCAAACATGACTGAAAAACAACTGATCATACAACGCAATATATTGTGATTTTTTAAAGCCATTATTCCTCAAAATAACTTTTCCAATTGCTCTTGAGGAAATCTTTTGATAAGCTTTGATAGATTAGATTTCCTTCTACTCTATACTGTGACCTTAGAATTTAATTTCATCACCCTGGAGCTGAAAGGGAATTTAGAGGTCACTTAATCTACTCTCCAATTATTGATGATTTAATTGAGGCTCCTAGAAGTTAAGGACAAATGGTAAGAAGGAGCAGAGCTGTGATTCAAACCCAGGCACCCTGGCTCCCAATGAAGTATTTCTTCATTATTCCACACTCTCCCTAATTTCTTCCTCCATTGGCCTTCACAGCGTATCGTCTCCTAAAGTTAACCGTTGAACATTTTTTTTCCCCACGTAGATCACTGAGGGGAAGGGAGGGAAGGAGGAACTGTTCTTACCTCCTTTCCCCACGGTGTCCCTGACACCTCTTTTTGGGGAGTGGATGAGGGAAGGGGAGCCAGGATAAGTTTTGGGAGTAGCAGTTACCTCTCCGTCTCTCTTTTCTGGTCCCCAGTGCCCTGGGACAGCCCACCCTGGGACTCTGCCTTTCTCTAAGCTTGGTTCATTCTACTCAGTTTATTCAACAACAGGACATCACAGATCAATTCTGTTTCATTCTCCAACCACAGATCAACGAGCACAGAGCATGCTAGCCACTGTACTTTGTACAGGGGCTACGAAGACAAAAATGCAGTATTTGCTGTTAAGGAGTTTACATTTTTCCTGTGGGACATAGGGAGAGGAATTTGCTTTACAACATCTACATGTGTAGCCAGACCCTCTTGTAAACTTCCAGGGAAAAATCCCATTAGTCACAGTGAGAGGGGCAGCTTCCAAGGACAGAGTTCTCTGGAAGCCACACACACATAAATATAGAACAAAGGAAAATGAGGAGGGTGAGAGTAGGAATAACTAGGGAGATCAGGGAAGGCTTCACAGGGCAGGTGGTAGCCGAGCATTGGAGGAAGACAAAGCAGCCTGAGGCAAGACTGAGGAGAGGGTCCTATTCCAGGCATGGAGGATGACTTGTAGAAAGTCAGGAAGGTGGGGGATGATGTCAGTTTGGGGGAATAGCTAATTGTCCAGTTTGGCTGCAGTAAAGAATTTGTGAGTGGATAGAGTACCAGCCCTGGAGTCAGGAGGACCTGAGTTCAAATCGGGTCTCAGACGCATAACACTTACTAGCTGTGTGACCCTGGGCAAGTCACTTAACCCCATTGCCTAGCTTAAAAAAAAATTTGTGATTGCCAAAATGTGTATTTTTTTGAGAGGTTAACAGTTTGTGTCACTCACATTGTAGAAATAGAAGGACGCTTTGAGCCAACACCCATTTTACAGATGAGAAAACTAGAGCCCAGAGAAAAGAAGTAATTTGCCCAAGGCCATTCACAGTAATAATAATAATAATAATACTAGTAATAATAAAAATGATGATGGAAGAGAACACACATTTATTAAGTGCTTACTATGAGTCAGGCGCTGTGCTAGGAGCTTTACAAATATTATCTCATTTGATCCTCATAACAACCCTAGGAGGCAGGTTATTATCTTCACTTTACAGTTGAAGAAACTGAGACAGAGATTAAGGGACTTGTGCAGGGTCACACAGCTACTAAGTGCCTGAGGCCAGATTTGAACTCAGATCTTCCTAACTCCAGACCTGGCGCTCTATGAACTATACTACCCAGCTGCCTCCAATACTATTATTATTTTTGTTATCATTATTACAAGTAATAATAAGAATAATAACAACTGACATTTATGTGGATTTTGAGTTTTCCAAAGCACTTTACACGATATTCTCATTTGATAAATAGAGCAAAATTCAAAACCAGATTTTCTCACTCCAAATCTATACCAGGATTGCTGTCTTTTGGTAATGTCTCACTGTGGGAGACCAAGCAATGTTTCTCCCTGGGCTGTTGGGTAAGCAGCAATGAAACCACCCAAACTCCCATTTCCTTGGTGCCCCGATCTCAGCTAGCAGCCTGGGAAGATAGAATCTCATGAACTAATTCACACTAAGGGGTTAGTGACCAATAATTATTTAGTGCGTTATCGTGCAGATCCTAGGTAGAATGGCCAACTGGCTAGTATTTGATTGACTTTGCTGGCATTTTATTACAGAAATTGATTGCTTCTTTTTTTATTGATGCCTTTTATTTTTGAATTGGAGCTATTTCCTGCTATAATCCTCCCCCTCCTCTTGTATTGAACCCTTCCTCGTAAAATAGAAAACCTTCCCTTGTAACTTTTGCCCTTGATTCTATTCCTTTTTATCTTCTCCAACTAATTACCCCCACAAGCACACCCTTTCTCTTTCTAGATTTCAATTTCTCCTTTTCTTGTGGCTCCTTTCCTACTGCCCACAAATATGCCAAAGCCTCTCCTATTCTTAAAAAAAAACAAACTTCATTTGATTCTACCATTTTCCTCAAGCTACTGTGATCTCTCTCTCCCTTTCACAGCTGAGCTCCCAGAAAAAGGTGTCCATCCTTAATCATTGTCCCCATTTCCTTTCCTCTCACTCACCTCTCAACTTCTAGCAACCTGGCTTCTGACCCCATCACTGCTCTCTCCAAGGTTACCAATGCCCATGTTCCTCCATACATCAACCCTTCTCTTCCCTTCTTTTTCCAGGGGGAAGGCTCATTCTGCCTTCATAAGCTTCTTTTTGTTCCTAGAAACATTTTGGCTAAAGACCAGTTTTTGTGACAACATAAGACAGCTTAGCTATCCCAATGTCACCTCGCTCCTGTTTTTCTCAATGTGGCCCAGAATACCTTTCCTAGATGAAAGAATGTTTATTTAGCACGAGGGTGGACAAGGTTATGCATATCTTAGATATAGGCTCTGAAGATGGGCCAATTTGCCAAATAGGTATTAATTTTCACCCTTATGACATAAATATATATATACACATATGTATGTATGTATATGCATGTGTATATATGCACACACGTTCACGAGGACACCCATGTGTATGTGTCTACATGTGTATATATATACATATACATACACACACATACACATACACGGGTGTCCTTGTGACAGCCAGTTGTTAAATTTTCAGTGTGAGCATTTATACCTCTGCTCAGTTGTTTCAGTAATGTCTGACTCTTCATGACCCCATTTGGGGTTTTCTTGGAAGAGATACTGGAATGATTCACCATTTCCTTCTCCAGCTCATTTTATAGATGAAGAAATTGAGGCAAACAGGGTTAAGTGACTTGCCTGGGGTCACACAGCAAGTGTGAGGCCAGATTTGAACTCAAGAAGATGCATATTCCTGACTCCTGGCCTGCCACTCTATCCACTGTGCCGCCTAGCTCTCTTTACATCTCAGAAGCAGCAATTGCTACAAATCAGGACTGTGTTTATTGTTTTGTTGCTTGTCTAGGCTTAAGAAAATGTTGGCAACACAGATTCAACTTAAAAGTGTGCGTATGTATTTATTTTCCCCAATTGTTAAACAGTTACCAGAACACCCCTGTATTACTCTATGAAATAACTTGAGCTCAGCAAGAGTGTGGTTGAATAGAATGACATCATCACTAGACTAGAGGCCTGGTGACTGGAGGCCTCCTGTAACAACAGCAACAACCATAAGCATTTATTTGGTGCTTTAAGTTATACAAAGTGCTCTACATCTATCCTCTCATCACAACTTCACAATACCCCTGGCTATTATTATTATTATTGTTATTATTATTACACCTGGGCCTCTCTATCTTGCTCTGGCTAGAAGTTAAGTGGCCACTCATGGGCCTGACTTCTATGCTGATCGTCACCAAAGCTTTGACCTACTCTTATTTCCAGCCTGGGCCAGTGTGCCCCTTATGCAGCCTGGTTTCCTCACGACCCCAGGGGTTCCCCATATTGGTGTGAGATTTAGAAGGGACACCTAATTGGTTTTAGCCCTACTGAAGATCAAAACTCCTGAACTCAGGGAATCCACCAGCTTTAGTCTCCCTAGCAACAAAGACTACAGGTATGTGTCATCATACCGGATCCAGCAACAGTTGTGTGTCATCATGTATATTTGTGTTGGTATCACTCACAAAGTATTAGAAAGCTATTGGTACTGGAAAGGGTGGGATAATCTACTGTCCTATACTTCTATTCACAATCCCTATGACTCCCTAGACAAAAAGTCCCTTCCCTGGCCACCATTCTCCAATATGTGTTGTATCCTTCTACTAAGCTCCTTGAGGGCAGAGATTATGACATTTATATATATATATATATATATATATATATATATATTCATCACTAGCACCCAATACAATGCCTAGCAGAGAGTAGGTGGTCAATAAGAATTTATTTATTCATTAGTGTTTTTTTTTCTGTTTGGACCTATAGTTTCATTGGTGTAGGGATGATAAAAAAAAAAGGAATGAGGAAAATATTGATATGTTCAACAACTATTCAAAGATATAAGCAAAATCAGTCCTTCCCCTCAAGGAATTTACATGTATACAGATTAAGCAAAGACGAACTATGTACAAACTGAATGCAAAGCAATGTGGAAGTTGGTGGACGGATACAACAACTGGCCCAATCAGGGAAAACCTCCCAGAAGAGATGGCTTGTGAAGGGATCCTTGATTGCGGCTAGAGTTTCTAAGAGCAGGAGGAAGTGTGTGCGAATTCTAAACATGGAAGATAGCCTGGACACAAGGATACTAAGACAGAAAATGGAGTGTCATACGTGCAGAACACCAAGGAGACAAATTTGGTTGAAGAGCAAGATGGAGAGTAAGGTGTAACTGGAATGGAAACTTGGCCCAGTGGAAAAAGCCCCAGATTGGGAGTCCTAGGATCATGGAGTTGGGCTGCCATGGACCTTGTAGACAATGCAGTGCAGCTACCTCATGTTATCATCAAGGAAATTGAGGTTCAGAAAGGGGAAGTCACTTACCCAAGGTCACACAGTGATTAAGTGATGAAACTGGGTTTATAGCCCAGGATTTAGGGACAGAAGGGACCTTAGAGACCACTGAGTCCAACCCACTCAACTTCCAAATGAGGAAACTGAAGCCCAAAAGGATTGTATCCAATGCCACATAAGTAGGACATAATATTCAACCCAGGTCATCTGACTCCAAATCGAGCACTGTTTCCAATCTATTGGGGTTCAGGAGAGCTAATCTCACACTAATTACATCGCTAATAGGCTATAGGAGCTTATTTTCCCCATGGGTAAAATGAAGGTGTTGGAAAAGATGTTCCCTTAGGTCTCTTTTATTATTAACTAGAAGAGGTAGTACCTCTCGTGAGTTGCCACCTGGTGGTAGCTGCAGGTACTTTCTCTTTTCTTGGAACAGGCTGTCTACATTGGCTCAGGGTCATTAAGTCTGACTTTGGCATCTTCACCTATAGGGTTGGGCATTACTAGTTAGAGGTAGTGAAGTGGTAGGAATACTGGTTTATGGGTATGAAGACAGGGATTTGAGGCTCAGCTCTGACTCTGACCAGCAAGGTAATCCTGGTCAATTGCTTTATTTCTCTGGGCCTCAGTTTCCTCATTTGTAAAATGGGAATACAAGTACTTACACTACCTATCCCATAGAGTTGTCATCAGGAAAGTACAATTTAAAACCTCAAAGCAGCCAAGTTGCTCAGTGGATAGAGCACTGAGCCTGAAGTCAGGAAGATTTGAATTCAAATCCATCCTCAGGCACTTACTAGCTGTGTGACCCTGGATGAGTCACTTTGCCTCTGTGGGACTCAGTTTCCTTATCTATAAAGTGAAAGGACTGGACTCCTTCCACCTCTAAATCTGTGATCTTATGGCCTCTGATCTTTATCTCTCTTTCAAGATAGCAGTCTCACTTTCTTAGTCTCCTTTCCCCCTCCCTTCTCTCCTCTTCCAGCTCCCCTTTAGAATGTAAGTTTCTTTGACATCAGGGACCATCTTGTTTTCTTGTGTTGGTATCCTCAGCCCTTAGCATAGTGCCTGGTACATGGTAAGCACATTAATGCTTCTCTCTCTGTCAGTCTCTCTCATTATGTACCCATACATTAAGGTAAAGGGATGTAGACAGGCTTTAAGTTGTTTGGATTACCACTAGGTGTCACTGTGTCTGCACAAATGATCACTACCTCATTATGATTGGTTCTGAGTGACACTTTTGACAGTTTGTAGCATTCCCTGGGGGGAGGGGGGGTCCCTCCCTCTGCCCTTTAATTATTGCATCTCTCCTTAGCAGAGAAGGGGAGCCCAGACAACTAAAATAACAAGCTAATGTTCTTTGCGAGGAAATGCAGGAGGTGGTTAAACCGTCTTCTCCCTTCCCGGTCTTGGGCGGCATCAATCAGGATCCAATTGTGGTTTCCTCCTCTCTGGTTATCGTGGTGCCACTTGGTGGGCCACGGAAAATAAAATCTGCTGAATTATTTCTTTTCTATTTTCTGTCTCACCGAGGAGGAGGGTGTTAATGTAGTCTGGCAGTTGCTTGAAATTGAGATGAATAGCAATGGGGTGTGTTAACAAACAAGGGCAGGAAATAGAATGTCATATTTTCTGAAGGGTGAAACTCTCCCCAGGAGACAGATTGGAAGGGTCCTGCTGAGGAGATACTTGGGAAAAAAACACCAAGAAAAATCCCAAACCCAACTTCATATTGTATCTTTTTTATCCCCTAATGCCTCTTGGGAGAGACCCATGTGCAATTCTATCTCCCATTCAGCTGACTGGCAGATAAGCAGGTATGGTATAAAGGTACTTGGCATTTTTTTCCCCTCTTCCAAATATCATTTTGAATGCTGAGGTTTGAAGCGACAACCATATCACCAGATTCCTAGGTAGTTTTAACCACTGACAGCAAAATCTATCTACTTGAGAACATCCTGGCCAGCCTAGAAAATTGTCTTCTACTATTACTCAACATGCTAATGCTGCAGAATGAATCACAAATTTCTAGAATCTAAGGATAATAAAATAGCTGATATTTATATAGTGCTTTCAGGTTTGCGAATCGTATATGGTAGAAAGAATTCTGGATTTGGAGTCATTGGACCTGGGCTGGAATCCTACTCAGCTACTTAACATCTGTGCAAACCTGGATAGATGAAAGACCTTGACAAGGACAAAAGATGGAAACAGTCATTAGAGGGACTGTGCAAGGTAGTAGACATACCTGCTGGAGTCCTGTGATGGTAGAACTGTGAACTGTTCCAACCAGTCTGGGAAGCTATTTGGAATTATGCTAAAAAAAAGTGACTAAAATAGTCATACTTCTCGATCCAGAGATCCCTCTGACCCTTGAGTTCTTCATCTTTAAATGAAGGGTTTGGACTAGAAGATCTCTAAGCACCTTTCTACATATAATCTACAATCTGAATATCTTTGAGCTTCATAATATTTCTCTGAGTTTTGTTGTTGTTGTTGTAGTAGCTTTTGGTCTGGGTTTGTGACTTCATTTGCACAGGGATATTCCAGAGAGGAAACTCCCTCTACCAATATAGAAGGGCAACTGTTCTTTAATGTATAGTTTGAGAGAGTAGTATGGGGGCACTAAGAGGTTAAATGATTGGTGTGGGATCACACAGACTAGGTGGGACTTGAATGGAGATCTTTAAGGCTCTCTAAGGCTGTTATTCTAGATACTACCCTGTGAGGTAGGAGTTATGGGAACTATCATGGTACAATGGAAAGAACACTTACTCTGGAGTCAAGAGGACAAACGTTCAAATTCCACCTTGAATGCTTACTCTCATTGTGACCTTGGGCTAGTCATAGCCTTAGTGTGCTTCAGTGTCCTTCTCTTTAAAACCAGCAGTTGCACTAAATGCTATATGAATTTCCTTCCAAATTTATAACCATGCTACTAATTCCAATTTCGCAGATGAGAAAACTGAGGCTCAGAGAGATTAAGTGGCTTGTTGGTGGTTACACAGTTAGCATCTTCCCAATTCTCACTCCAGTGTCCTATCTTCTTTACCGCACTGTGTTTCAAGATGTGGAAGGTATATGTGGGATGAAGCCCTTCATTTGGCAGAAGAGGAAACTGAGGTGCAGAGACAGAAAGTTAGCAGAAGCTGGATTAAACTCCAGATGGTACAGTGGATAGGTGCTGAGCCTGGAGTCAGGAAGACCTGAGTTCAAATCTGGCCTCAGACACTCACTAGCTGTGTAACCCTGGCCAAGTCACTTAACCCTGTTTGCCTCAGTTTCCTCATCTGTAAAAGGAGCTGGAGAAGGAAGTGGAGAACCACATCAACATCTTTGCCAAGAAAGACTCAAATGGGGTCATGAAGAGTAGGACACGACTGAAAATGACTCAACAACAGCAACAACAACTCCCTTTTCTCACAGCTCTGTGCCATGTTTTACTACAGGTAGAAACAGCATAGGGCTAGAAACAGTGAGCTGTTATGGTCAGGGCAGGTATAAGACCCTATTTCTGAAAAAATTTACTTTCTGATAGCCTTATTTCTTTTAAGTTCATCTCAATTATCTTTAAGCCTAGCTTATTTCTACAAATGGGTGCTATCCAAACTTTGTGCCATCCTAATCCAGGCAGTTTTACCCACAGGTTACATTGTTTTCTAACATTTGATGCCTTAAAAAAGTCAAGTCACTTACAACCTTTTTTTTTTTATCATATACATTTCCAAATATGATCCTACCTTCCTGTACCTTTTCCCTTGTAGCAATGGATATGAAGGGGGGCAAAAGAGATTTTACTAAATCAACAGAAACATCTGACAACATGTACAACATCCTGTATCTACCTTTCTAATCTCTTCTCAAAAGCCAAGGTTGATTGTTATAATTATAGTGTTTAGTTGAATGTTAATTGTTCTTTCATTTATATTGTAATGATTATATGTATTATTTTCCTATTTCTGCTTATTTCACTCTGCATCAGTTCACATCTTCCCATACTTCTCTGAATTTTTCCTATTTGTTACTTCATATGGCACAGCAATAATTCATTACATTCATGTATCACAGTTGGTCGAGTCATTTCTCAGTTGATGGTCATCTACTTTGTTTCTAGTTCTTTGTTACTCTCAAAAGTGATGCTATGAATTTGGTACACGTAAGACCTTTCTTTCTGTCTTGGACTTCTTTGGCTTAAATGCCTAGTAATGTCTATACACCTAGCCCAAGGCATATTGGCATTTTAGTGAACTGTTTTTTAGCATAATTCCAAATGCTATTATTGTTGTTGTTCAGTTGTCTCTTTGTAACCTCATTTGGGATTTTCTTGGCAAAGATACTGTATTGGTTTGCTATTTCCTTCTACAGCTTATTTTACATATGAGAAAACTGAGGCAGAGTTAAATGATTTTCCCTGGGTCATACCAGTAAGTGTCTGAGGCTAGATTTGAACTTATGAAGATGAGTCTTCCTGACTACAGGCTCAGCACTCTATCCACTATGCCTTCATATTTCTAAAGAATGCTTTATAATTGTGTGTATATAAGTCTTGAGTAGTTTTGATAGGATAAATTCCAGATATTTCATGCATTTTGTAGTTATTTTAAATTTATCTCTTTTTGTCATTTCCTCTTAGTTTTTGTTATTGTTATATAAAATCTGACAAGTTTGGGGGCTTGTTTTGTATCCTGATACTTTACTGAAGTTTGAGTTATGTCAATATTTTAGCTGATGCTCTGAGGTTTTGTAACATCATGTTCAAATATGTATGCCTTTAATTTCCTTCTCTTTTCTTATTACTTTTGTTAAATTTCTAGCACCATGCCAATCAATAGTAAGGAGAGGTAATGTCTTTGTTTTACCCCTGTATTTACTGGGAAAGCTTCTAGTGTTTCTCTATGAAAAATAAAGTTTCTAGGCATATACATTTGGTTTTAAATACAATTTTTTTTGTCATATTGGAAATAGAAATTCTGTGGCTATGCTATTTAGGAATTTTAGCATAATGGTTTGTATATTTTTCAGAGGCTTTTTAATGTATCTATTGCTGTAATCATGTGGCATAGGTTGTTTCTTTTTTTTAATATCATTATGTTAGTTGCTTTTCTAATGTTGAGTCAACCTTACATATCTGGTATAAATTCAACATGGTCATAATAAATAATTATTTTTCATATATTCTGTAGTCATTCACTTTTTTGAGAATAATTTATGTGGTATATATGTTGATTGCCCTTTAGCTGTTTGATAGAATTCACTGGTAAATTTATCTGGAACAGGGTTTATTCCCTTCAGAAATTCCACTGTGGCTTGTTCAATTTCATTTTCTGGTATTGGATTGTTTGAGATCACAGTTTCTTGTATTTTAATTCAGATATTTTATATTTTTGTAAGCAATCATCTATTTCCCTCAAATCCTTAGTTTTGCTAGTGTATTCTGATAATTATTTTTATTTCTCCTCTCTTAAAATACAGGCTCCTTGTGGACAGATGTTGTTTCACTTTTGTATTCATATCTCTAGAATCTAGAATAATGCCTGGCACATAGTGGTGCTTAACAAATGCTTGTTGATTGATTCTTAATATGATTTTACCTTGTTCACCATTTTATTTTGCTGATTTGATTTCTTGTGTGTGTGTGTGCATGTGTGTGTGTGCGCACGTGCGTGCTTTTTTCTGTATATTCCATGAATATACTCTCTCTCTGTCTCTTTTTTTTTAATCAGAGTAGGGAAATATTTGATAGGCATTGGAGGAGGAAAGTACCCAATGACATAATAAAAAATTGATTATATTCTTATAAACAGGAAAAGGCCCACAATTGTAGTAGCTATCTCTTTATCAGATTTCTGTATACAGTCAGATCAGTGCCTTGTCTCATAATCAGTGTAAAGAAAGAAGAAAGAATAATAATGAAAAAAAATGATATAAAATTGAAACATTTCAAATTTGGACTATTTTGAAAAGTAATCAGCAGTGAGAAATTGGAATCAGATAATAGAAATGACATTGTCATTGGTTATAATAATTTTACATAGAAGTTTAACTGCCATAAATCTATAAGAAGACCAAAAGATCCCAGAAAGAGCCTTAGTCAGCAAATATTTGACTTACTCGCTAGGTGGATAGAGATGGTAGCCAAAGGCAACACTGATTTAGAATATAAACTCATTTATAAAGTCTTATGTAGGAGGTATGTGGTGTGTGTGTTTTGTTGACCATGTAGGTTATGTGTGTCCACATGGGTCTGTCTAGATATGGCTTATGCTTACAGGGAAGCATGAATAGATATCTCTTGAGTCTCCCCTCCACTCCTTCCCAAGGGAGACTTTGATTCCTGCCAGAGGGAGAGGCAAGAGATTTGTGCCAGAGGCTAGCCACTCTGTTCTCCTCAGAGAGAAGTGTTACTGGGCTAGAATTGTATATATCCACCCCCTAAATATTATACATTTAAGGGAAATAAGTTTTAGCTGTAAACTGTGCTCCTGATCACTATCTCTTAACAGGGAAGGAGTGTCCCAAGCTATATATTCAGGGTTTTGGTCCCTTCCCACCAAATGCCAGTTGCACAAAGACCACATGCAGCAAATAGCAAATAAGCCCATTTATCCAAGCCAATAGCAAACAGAAATTAGAGAAGGTATACATATGAGAATATACTAGTTAACACATACAGTGAGTGAATACACACAGTGAATGAGCTCTCCCACTGGGAGCATGATATCTCATCTCAGCTACAGGAGAGAGTGGTGGATCTCAACTCCAGGGGAGTTTCTAGTGTACTAAACTGGGCATAGTGATAAGATCAAAGTGCCAATTCCTCTACATGTCACCTTCTCAGAATCTTCTCTGCCTCCTGGGACTTCTCCCTGAAAGGAATCTGGAATTTTTTCCCCTCAAAGCTGGAAGACAGAAGACCAATATCTCTCCTTTTTTCAAGCTTTTGCCAACTCTGTCATTCATGCAGGTGCTGAGCACTGAGTAATCAATCTCCACCAATGAGGAGAATCTTGTGCAAATGGGTTTAGAGGCATGGACTACATTCATGCAGAAATATAATAGACAGTTACGAGTAGTATTGTCTCATAAAGCAAAGGGAAGCAGTGGAGGGTAAAATTAGTTTAAGTAAGTTTGTCAAGAGATCAGACTTAGCAAAGTCATTCTAAGGGCATGGAAGGTTGAAAATAAAAGGACAACAAACAGAAGAGAAATTTAAAAGATCTCTAAAGGTTACTAGGACAAATTGTTTTAACTGTCAAGGACAGTGAAACCACCACACTTGGACCCCAACATCACAGTGTTGGGTGTATTTATAGGGGAGGTAGAAATTCCACTGAAGAAAACAAATATATGAAAAACACTTGGTTTACACCAAGTATATACAGAAAAAATCCATGTGGGAGAAGATACAATTATAAGCATCCTGATAGATAAAAACACAAATTATTTGAAGGAGGGGAAAATAGTAAAAAAAAAATCTGGACCTCATTACTGCTTTTAAAAAAAGAGACCTAGACATCATCAGCAACTACTGCCTTACCTTTGCATTTATACATTTTTTTACAAATGAGAGTGATTGTATACTAACTGAGGGCATGCTTGATGAAGGTATTAGTGGGGACAAATGACTTTTGTAAGCAAGATTCAACAATGGAACATATCTTTACTATTTCACATTCTACTTAAAGATATAATGAGTATAAGATATCATAATCCTTATTGTTTGTTGTCATTTTATTTGACAGAGCAAAATGCTTCTTTAAAAGCTCATTCCCAAAAAGATGTCTCTCAATTCCACGCATCAAAATCATCCAAAACTCTTTGAATGACATAATAGACATAACTCAGTTCATTAACTGTCAGAATGCTCACTTAAGGTATTCATCACTGTGATTAAGGAGATCTAGTACAGAGTTCAAATTGAAGAGGTATTGTCTGAAGATGGTGAAGTCCTCCAGATAGATCCAGTTTATGGATGACATTATGCTGGTTGCATCAAACCACGGAACATTGCAGAACTTAGTAGAAAAGTTCTATAACCACTCAAAAGAGTTTTGATCTGACCATCCACCAAGGAAAGACCAAATGAAGAATGGTTATTTCCTTGATTATGACAAGGTATTTGGATAGATAACCTATCGAGCTTATTCATCGCTGTATATTTTTGGGACAAATAGAAGAAGTTGACCATAAGTTGAGCCAGATGTTGAATAAGAGGAAGAGAGCAGGCTACATTGCCTTTAGAAAATTGTGAAATTCCTAATGACTTTAAGCTCCTCATGGAAGCAAAGGCTATTTTAGAAATACTAACATTCTAGAGGTGTAGCAGTATGACAGTGAGGTATGGAATAATACAATAGTCTTTGAATGATTTAAAAATGAACATTATAAGGGGTATTAGAGAGGTGCACGGTGAAAATGAGCAGACTTCAACATACAACTAATGTGGAACTTCAAAGAAGAACAGGAATAAAAGAAGTTATTAAGGAAATGTTTCATTGGAAGAAAAATTGGACTGGGTACATTGGAAGGGCAAGGAATGATTGGTGAACAGCCAGAGCACTCCA
This sequence comes from Phascolarctos cinereus, assembly GCF_003287225.1. Classification (NCBI taxonomy): domain Eukaryota; kingdom Metazoa; phylum Chordata; class Mammalia; order Diprotodontia; family Phascolarctidae; genus Phascolarctos; species Phascolarctos cinereus. The sequence continues at coordinate 313,164,898 of NW_027555958.1, read as the reverse complement.
CTGATACAGGAGAAAGCAAAGAAGGAATCCAATATGTTGGGTAGATGCCCTGTGTCCAACTTATGGAAAGACATGGATAAAAGCCACATCAGATAGGCAGGCATAGATGAACTGTGATTTGCATTATTGAAGGGAATGCTCAAATAGATGACATGATAGATCTATTTGAGTATTTGCATATGGAAGGATATATCACAGATTCTTTGAGAGGCAAAGAAAGGAATTGACTGAGATGATTTTATTATGAACCCAAAAGCAACAAGTAACATCATTTTATGGGACATTTGGTCATTTTACATCACAGTGTCCATGACAAGTATTTAAAAAAAGTTTAGCAAGAAAATAATTGTAGCCTATGACTCAACCTCTGCTGGATAGGAGAGGCAGAGAAATTCTATAAAGAAGTCAACTAGACCCTTCAAATTAAACCAACATGTTCTTCAATGCTTTCATACTATGAAGCAGCCTGGAGTAATGACTAAGAGAATTAGCCTTCTTTCAGAAATACCTGGGTTCAAGAACAACCTTTAATGAATACTGATTGTATAACCCAGCAACTTGATTAATCTCTCAGTGTCCCAAGCAACTTTCTAAGACTATAAATTATGGGATTAGGAAACAAAGAAAGTCTCTAGGATATGGACAAGAGACACATAGGAAGATAAGGCATGGATAGGATGTAATCTGCATTGAAGAAAGGAACTCCCAAATTGATGAAACCACAAATTCATTTGAATATTTGAGAGCTAAAGATTTATTGATTTCGTTAGTCTTTTCAAAGAACCAACTTTTAGTTATTATATACATGTTTGCTAATATATGTATTCAGAGATATAATTTTTCTCTTGAGTATTGCTCTCATCGCAACCCTCAAATTATGTTGTTTGCCTCATCGTTATCCTTCTCTTCTTCAATTGTTTATTACTTCAATGATTTGTTCTTTGTCTCATTCACTCTTTGGGTTATCATTATTAAGTCTATTCACAAATGTAACTTTCGCTTTCATTCTCGAATTATTATTTTGTTGCATTATGGTCTATAAAAACAATGTGTTTATTATTCCTGCCTTTTCATATATATTTATAATTTCTCTATGCCCTAGTATATGGTATTAATTTGTCAAGGTACCTTGTGGCGCTGAGAGGTATGTGTATTCTTCAATGTTGCCATCGAAAGACACATAAGTGTTTTAGATATAACTTCTCCAACACTTTGTTCAGATGACCTGAGTTCAAATTCTGACTCAGACACTTACTATCTGTGTGATGCTAGGCAAGATCCTTAACCTTTCTAAGCCTCATTTTCCTTATATATAAAATGGAGATAATAATAGCAAGCATTTCACATGGTTGTTGCAAAGATCACATCAAATGATACATGTAAAGTGCTTCGCAAATCTTAAAGCATTCTACGAATGCAATTGTCCAATATTTCCCTTTTAAAATACATTAATTGACAAAAATAAAACAAAGAATATGTACAATGTATAAGGTGTTAAAAAGATTATAGCCAAAAATATGACAACTGCTGACTCCTCATCAATTCTAGCAACACAGTCCCAAGCACTCAGTTTTCTTGAGATACCATCAAATATTTTGATTTTTAAAATGTTTCTTTTTAAGATAAAAGTTAAAAACAGTTCTCTCAGGAAAGAAATTATCTTCATCCTCTTTCTCTTTGTACTTTATCCAGTCTGTCTTCAATCATAATAGGTCTGTCATGAATGACAACTAAATTGGCAATCCCTCAAGAGTTTGTTGCCTCTTAAAGATACAATAACAGTATCTATGCTCTCTGTGGGGGAGGCTATTGAAACTAGTGTTACATTTCTCCCCAGGTTAAAAAATTTTCAGTCCCTAAAAGTCATCTGGGGAATATGCCAAATCTACATTACTTTCATATATTATAATGTACACATTATTGTAACACAAACTTTGAGAAACATTCTGAAGTTTCTTTTTTGACTTATTTCTTGTATGCAGAAAATCTTTGAGTTTTGTTTTCTTACCCATTCTGCTATTCTCATTTATTTTATTGGCTTGTTTAAACCATTTACATTTAAGTTTATAATTGTTACATTTATTTTCTTCTCTTTATTTCTTTTGTACTGATTCTATTAGGTCAGCACTTTGTTTCCTGTGATTAGTTTTATATTATTGTAGCAGTACTTTTGATATACTCTCCCACGGAGATCATAGGAAGTGTAACTATCTCATTAAAAGGCTTTAGAATCTTGAATAGCTACAGTTTATTAATGACTGAAGAGAGATTAGATGAGAGAAAGAGAATGGATGAAACTACTTCTTTCCCTATAAAACTGTGTCAACTCATACCCTGCAAAGAAGTATTATAAAGAAGAATCCCTGAGAAGTCAGAGATGGGAATCCTGGGAGAGTTTTAACTATCTGTCTGAATGTTACCTGTCAAGGCTACGGAGAGACTGTGAGAGGACAAAGAAAAAGAAATTACTCTGTGAGAAGACTGAGGCAAGCCCCTTAACCCTTATATTGTGAATAAACAAAAAGGGTTCTTGAGAGACTTTGGCTGCTATTTGGAGAAGCTGAATGGTGGAACTGTGTGTTTCAGATGTGAGGAGAGGTCTAGTAGAAGCTAAAATTAGAGGTGACTGTAGTTGGGACTTTGATTATAGCTAAATGATTGTAAATACTCATTTGTGTCTTTTTGCTATTATTACCTTGCTAATAAAAGTGTATAACTAATAACTTTGATATTTACTTAATTAGGGAGATATATATATATATATATATAGCATATATGTATGTATGCATATGTAGATATATTCATATATAAATATGTACATGAAACAACTGCTTATGGCAGAAGAAGTTTCTCTGGTTTATTGAATAGTATTATTATCATTATTTGCTTTTTGGTGAGGCAATCAGGGTTAAGTGACTTGCCCAGGGTCACACAGCTAGTAAGTGTCAAGTGTCTGAGGCCAGATTTGAACTCAGGTGCTCCTGACTCCAAGGCTGGTACTCTATGCATTGCATCACCTAGATGCCCTTTTAATATTACTTGTTTAAGAAAATGGGTGGGATTTCAGAGCTAACTAATTAATTAATGATTGAGGCAGCTAAGTGATGAAGTGGATAGAGTACTGGGTGTGGAGTTAAAAAGATCTGAGGTCAAATCACACTTGCTAACTGTGTAACCCTGGGAAAGTCCTCTGTTTGCCTTGGTTTCCTCAACTGTAAAATGGAGATTATAATAGCACCTACTTCACAGGCTTGTTGTGAGGATCAAATGACACAATATTTGTAAAGCACAGTCCCTGGCACATAGTAGGCACTATACAAATGCTTATTGCCTTCCCCTAACAGCCTGATAAAGAGGTTATAGTTTTAGTAATTAATAAATATCCAAATATTGATATGATAGATAGATGGATAAATAGATAATTAAATTCAATGAATTTGGAATATTGCAGGTAAAAAGTAACCAGAGGTAACCACAGGTGGCTAGTAAACTACCTCTCCAAGAATTACATTATAAATCAGGATAATGAAAATGAATACAATAATGAGTCAAATAATAGGCTGTGAGGTGACTACCCAATCCATGTAGACTACATACAAGGGTGTTCTAGTTGAGAGCTGATTGTTAGATTTCTGATGGGAGTGTTTACACCTCAGAAGTTAGCAAACAGTATAAATCAGGGATGGGTTTATTGTTTATTGATTGCCTAGACTTAAGAAAGTGATGGAGAAAATGTTAGTAATGCAGATTAAACTTAAAAGTGTGCTGTATGCTTTTGTTTTTGTTTTTTTACTCCTGGAGAGGTGGTCTACTTCCCTAACACAGATTCAATATTTTGATGCTAGTCTCTTCCTACAGGATCCCATCCTCTTTCACCTTTAGCTATTTCAGTATTTCAAATTCACTGATTTTAATTACCTATCTATCTATCTATCTATCTATCTATCTATCTATCTATCTATCTATCATCTATCTATCATCTATCTTTCTATCCATCCATCCATCCATCTATGTGCCTATCACATCAAGCATTTATTAGGAGTATACTATGTTCTAGGTATTATACAAAGCATTGGAGACACAAAAAGTGAAAGTGAAATTGTTTCTGTTCTCAAGAAGCTTACATTCTATTAGGGGAGACATTATGTGTATATATATATATATATATATATATATATATATATACATATATATATATACATATATACACACACACACACACACACACACACGTATATATATATATATATATATACACATACACACACACACACACACACACACACACACACACACACACACAATATATTATATATATATATATATATATATGTATGTGTAGAATATGTACAAAATGAGTATAAGGGAGTTTAGGGAAGACCAGGAAAGCCTTCATGTAAAAAGTGTGATTGAACTAAATTTTGAAGGAAGTAACAGATTACAAGAAGCAGAGATGAGGAGGGAGTGAATTCCAGGCCTGATAGGCAATCATACCAAAGGATAGAGAAGTGAGATTGAGTGCTGTGTGTGAGAAACAGCAAGAAGGTCAGTTTGGGTGGACAGTAGAATATAAAGAAAGAAATGTAAAAAGAGTTTGGAAAGGTAGGTTGGAGGCAGGTTATGAAGGTCTTTAAAACAGACTCCTCCAAAGAGAGGAGTGTATAGTTTATACTAAGGGATAGAGGAAGCCTCTGAGTTTATTGAATAGTGGAGTGAAATACTCTGATCTGTACTGGAGTAAAATTACTTTCCAGGTGTAGAGAATATGATTTGGAGTGGGGAGAGACTTGAGGCAGGGAGAACAATTAGGAGGTTCAACTTTTCAAGATATGGGGTTTTTGGAGTTGCGACTTCAGTTTCTTTACTCTTTGGAATATCCTGTTCTATTATTTTTTAGGTTCTCATGACTGCAGAGTAATCTCGAGTTGTTTGAATTGATGTTCTTTCGTAGCTGAAATCCTTTCTTTTGGGTACTTGCAAAATTGGTGGTTTGATATTAAAATGATAACAATTAATCACTTCATACCTTTGAGGTATGGGATTTTTCTCTCACAGCAATCTGTGGATTTGATCAGTCTCTTCTCTGCTGCTATATTGAAAAGTTCTGGGAAGTGTCTTGTATTATTTATTGTAGTACTATACTCAGGTTTTTTAAATTATCATGTTCTTCTTGAATACCTATGATCCTTAAATGTTCTCTGTGCATTCTATCTTCAAGATCAATAGTTTTACCTTTTATAGAATTTGTCTCCTCATAAAGCTATTGTCTTTAGTTTCTATTCTGCCAAATTTTCTTTTATTTTTGTACAATTTTTTGAGCTCCAAATGTGTCATTCTCTCTTTCAGAACTCCTTCTTTGGAGAGATTCCCCATCACATATTCTAATATTGCTATTATATTATTTATCTCCTTTAATTCTGCACTAAGAACTTTCATGTTCTGATTTCCATTGTAATAGCTTATTTTAAAAGTTATATTTCTTTTTTGAACCATTCCAGAATTTTTTCTACTATTCTTGATCTCTTGAAAAATCACAGATTTTTCTTTCTGAAGATTTCTGACTCATATTCCTTCATACTATAAAACTTCTTCAAAGTGTTGTGGCCTTAATTTTTATGGTTAATTTTTCTTCTTCTGACTTCACGGGTTTCACTGCTGGTTCATCTGCTTGGTAATCGAACCTTTCTTCCTTGGACCTTTTTTTCCTTTCAGTCATTTTCTTGTATTACCAGTAATTTGTCTCAAGCTTCCCTCTTTATACTTTAGTTCTTCCTTCTTCCATTATTGCACGGACTCCCAAGGCTGGTCATCTTCAGAATGCTTAGTTTGGGGGTCGTGGGAATTTAGTTGTTTCCTGCATTGAAAAAAACCCCTATGAGAATAGGACTGACTTTAACTAGGTTTTCAGTCCTCTTTCCTATGGGCATAAAAGCCTCATTCCTTCTAGCTGTTTCTGTGCCGTGCAACAGAAATTTTGTGCTGTTTTTTTAGGAGAGAGAGAGAGAGAGAGAGAGAGAGAGAGAGAGAGAGAGAGAGAGAGAGAGAGAGAGAGAGAGAGAAGAAGGAAAGAAGGGAGAAAGAAAGAAAGGGAAAAAGAAAGAAAGAGAAAGAAAGTCAGTGTTGTGTGGCAACTGGTCATGGACCCCAGTAGCCAAGCCTGAGACACAAACCTTTGAGGTTTCCAGTCCTTTTTCCTTTTGGCATAAAAGCCTGTTTCCTCCTAGCTATTTCTGTGCTGTGCAGCAAAATCTCTGCTCTGTCCTTTTCTGTTTCCATGCCCCACATTTTTGCTCCACTTCCTGCTAGCCAGCCCTAGTACATACCATTGGCTAGAAGTGGGGACAGTGAGTAGCAGCTTTATGTATTCAAGTTCTCCAATGTTATTTCATGAGGCTTTTTACCTTATGCCATATTTTATAATTCTTATCTTGAGCTTGAGTTCCTCTATAATTGGTGCAGATTTATTTTTTGAGGTTTTTAGATTGGAGAGGCTTGTGGAAAACAATTACTCTGCCATCTTGTCAATCACATGACTACCTTCTCTCCATTCATTTCCTTTTTAAAGATATCTCATGCCCATGAAATGACAAATGAAGACAAACATTTAGGATCCCACAACAATCACTCACATGGTATAACATATTAGCAATATATAAATCAACAACACATGTCCATCTGAGGCTTGGTATGTGATACATTCAGTGAATCTATGGTGCATATGGACATACGCCTGCAATTAATGAATATAGCTGGCTTCCCTGGGTGGATGTAAAAATTCTAAGCAAAGAAACCAAAGAAGAAGAAAAACTTGGGGATGTTCAGAGCCATATGCAATTAAATGATAGCACACTTACTACCTTTAGTCTTGGACTAGCTTATGGGTTGACACCTGTTCTTCTTTAAGACTGTTTGGTAGACCCACTATTGTACAAATGTCTCCACACTTCCTGGTTGTGTTGGGAGCACCATCTTCTCTGAGATCAGGAGGGAAATAATTGTGTTTCTTTGAGAACCTGTGGGGGGCAGGGATTAAAAACTTTTGGACTGGATGGAATGACCTAGATTCTTTGGATCCAAGAGCAAATCACAGGCTAGGAGTAAATGTCAAAGCCTGGAAGAATTAGAAATTAAATGATATCCATGGATCTGGAAGTATAGCAGGAATAGTACAGAGCTCTGTATGGAGTGTACATTCCGTAAATACTATTGCTTGATTGATGGGTTGAATAGGTCTGGATGAAACTAGGGCCCAGGGTAGTCCTCCTTGCAGGGCCATGGGAACTTTGCCTGGTAAATCTACATACTTTTATGAGTTAAACTATAAGCTTTGAACTCTTAGGGGCATGGGGGGAATTGGCTATGGTCTGAGCCTTTGATAACTTTACATAACAGCTTGGTCACATTGAAGTTTGCCCACCTTGAAAGTTGCCTTTGGGAAAAATCACAAGCTTCTTCTTGCTGTCTTATGAACTAGTCAGGTTCTTGCTACAGCTCATGACCTAGTCTAGACCGGACATTTTCTTTATTACTCTTTAATATGAAATTTCCATAGACGTGAATTTTATCCCTGGAGCTCTTTCATTCCAAGGAATAAGATATATTGGAAGGAGAATTAGATTTTGAGATAAAAAACCTGGGCTCAAATTCTTGCTCTCTCATTCATCTGTGAGACCCTGGACAAGTTGCTTCACCTTTCTTGGTCTCAATTTCATTTATAAAATGAGAAGATTGGACCGGATGCTCTCTAAGATTCTTTCCAGCTCTAAATCTGTAATCGATCTCGCTCACAATTACTTAGTGGTTAAGTATTTTTATATTTTTACTTGAGGTGGGCGGAGGTCTAGAATAAAAAAAAAAACAACCCAAAAAACCAAAACATGATGACTCTGGTAGTTTCTTGCAAGCCTAAAAACCAGTCCATGGCCTATGTGTGATAGAACTGTAGAACCATAGAATGTCAGAACTACCCACAACTATAGGAATCCTTCAAACCAGTACTACAACCGGTTGGTCATGGCATAATCCCAGTAAGTAACTAGTAAGAGGATGGAAAGATAGGTTGCATTCTAACATCTCTACAAATACAATCACATTATCTCTTTTACCCATTTCTCTATAACCCCACCCCCCTAATCTGCTTCTTTCTGCATTTGGCCTCCTGTGTCTGGACAGCTAGAAATGAGTGTATCAGGAGGGCTCTCAACCTGTGTATCCACAGCATTGGGAACATCCATTTCCCCATTGCACCTCAACTTTTCCGATCAAATTATCTCATGGCTATGTCAGGCATCTCTTAGTGGGGAAAGCTCTGTGCTCTATGGCAGTAGCTGGTAAGAACAATAGCTCTTCTCCCCCTTTGATTTTCAGTGGGATAGAGAGAGTCACACAGGATAAGCAGACATGGAGAGATTATGATTTGCATTGCAGATCTTACATTAGATATTATAGCCAGGTACCTATTAGTGGCAACAATAGGATTCATTAGAATTCTCACTACATATTTCCATTGGGTTGGAACCAGTTACCATATTTTATGTAATTATAACCTCAAATACTATGAATTTGAATAAATGCTCACATATATACCCTCATGTGGTTCATTAATTCTTACTAATCTGGACCTAGCTGTCTCTTTTCCCACAAAGCCACCTGTCTTCCAGACTGCCCCTCTTCTGTAGAGTGCCACCATCCTTCCAGTTTCCCAGGTTCTCAACCTCTATATTATCTTTGACTCTTCACTCAACTGAAACTACACTATTCAAAGTTGCCAATTATCTCTTAATTGCCAAATTTGGTAGCCTTTCCCCAATACTCATCCTTCTTGACCTCTCTGAAACAGTGAACCAGTTGACAATTATCTCCTTCTGGATATCTACTCTTTTCTCTCTGAATTACTAAAAATAATATAATTGTATTACCTAATAAAAACTCATATCTGTATTTTTTAAGAACATGGAAGTGGAATTTTCCAACCTGTTTAAAAGTTTTCCAAATGAGTTTCAGTGGGTTTTGAACACATCTGTTAAACATATAAGAATGAAACATCTTCTGATTATCTTGCAATTATACTTGGCTGACATCAGGAGAGATGGAAAATTGTTATCTAAGGAAGAAAGGATGGAAAGGATATCAGTGGGAAGAGATGGGGTAGAATGGGGGATGACATTTATAAAGATCTAAAAGCAGGATAGGTCAGAATGAGATCAGGGAATAGTGTGTGAGCAGTCCAGTTTGTCTAAAGCATGCAATACATGAAAGGAGGTACATTAGCTGGAAAGGTAGGTGGGAACCAAAGTTTGAAAGGCCTTGAAATTTTAGCTGAATTAGGTTGTATTTTACTAAGTAGGCAGTAAGGAACCAATGAGGCTTTTTGAATAGGAGAATAGTATAAATATAGCTGTGGATTAGAAAAGTTACTTGGACAATGGTATGAACTTTGGATTGGAGAGATGAGAGAATGGAGACAAGGAGACTAGTTATGAGATGGCAAGAGATATTGGGGGACTGAATTAGAATGGTAGGAGTGGAAGGGAAAACAATAACAACATTTGGCAGTTGGAAATATGTGACTGGTGCTCAGGGAGGAGGTTGGGGCTAGAGCTATAGAAGTAGGAGTCATCTGTGCAGAAGTGGTCATCAGAACCATGGGAGTGGATGAAATCTTCAAGGAAGTAGGGGTGGGGGGCACACATAAACTTAGGAAATGGGAAGAGGAAGTCAGAGAGAAAGATTTCTTGGAGAGAAAGGAGAAAAACCAGGTGTACCCTGGAAGCGTAGGGATAAGCAAGCATCACTGTGGGGAGGATGGTGATAGTCAAATGCTATAGAAAATTTGAGGATGAGAACCAATGATCCTTCCCAGATTCCCCCAAGCCATAATCTCTCTCTTTTCTCTCAACTTTCACGACAACTTTTAAAATACCTTTCTCATATACTCATCATACTATATATTAAAATAAAAATTTTGAAGTCAAGCTATTTCAAGGCAAGAAGCACATATTAATTATCCAGTATTCTCCACAGTATCCAGCCCAGTGCCTTGCATATGGTAGGTGTTTAATTATTGAATGAATAAATATATGAATCTTTGTTTTCTGTTTTAGAAAACGAAGAGGATAGGGATAATATCTATGGAATCTTATGGTATTTTTAGTCTCTCTCCTGAATTCTAGTCTCACAACACCATTTTTCTATTGGACATCTTAAATTAGATATTCCATAGGTATCTCAAATTCATGTCATAAATGGCATGCATCATCTCTTTCTTTCTGACCCTGAGTAAATCCATTCCTCTTCTGAACATCTCTCTTTCTGTTGAGAGTGCCTTTTCAGCTGACATAACCTTGAGGTTATCCTTGACTCTAACCTTTTCCTCACTTGAAACTCTGAGGGTCTTTCCCTCTCAGATTGATTCTTTTGTGAAGACAATCCAGGCCATCTTTTGCCACCTCTTACCTAGCCTTTAATTACTGAAAGGGTGTTGCCTTGGACAAACCAAGACCTTGAAAGACCTAGCTTAAAAGGGCCAAAGTCTCCCACTGAATCTGAGGCCATTGCCTGCCATCCTGACCTATGTGTTGCCACTGGACTCTAATGATTCTGGAGGAGAGTATGAGGCTGATGACTTTGCACAGTTCTGCTTTGCTCAAATCTGGTTCATTTGCAAGTCAAGACATCACCTTCCTGATGTCACTGGTCCTCTTTGAGAATGAAGGATGAACAAGAAACAATCCTCACTGCTCATATTCAGTCATTTAATTAAGTCTTGTCAATTCTACCTCCATAGTCCTTCTTGTACCATTTCCCTTCTCTACACTTACATGGCTGTAATGCAAGTTAGGGTCCTTCTTTAAGCCCCATACAGCTGCAAAAATAACCCTCCTGAAGTACAACTCTGGCTATTATGCCTCCTATGCTCTCTGAAGTTCAGACTTCAGCTTGGCATTTAAAGTCCTCATGATCTCTCTCCAGGCATCCCAGGCTCAGAGCACAATACTCTCCTATGCACTCTACATTCCAGCTAATCTGGCTTACTTGTTATTTCTCCCACGTGAGAACCTATTTCTCATCTCCTATCTCTGTGCCTTTCCAACGATTGTGCCCCATGCCTACAATGCATTCTTTCCTCCTCCCCACTACTCCAAATCCCAACTTTCTTTCTTTTTTTTCCCCAGACATTCAATAAATATTTTATTAATTAAGTTTTGGAATAAATCAGCAAAAAAAAGTTGGTACAGTATTGTATTACCACTGTAATTTAGCTATTATTTGTTTGTTTTTCTTAATTAGACAGTTGGGGTTAAGTGACTTGCTGAGCATCACATAGCTAGTAAGTGTCAAGTGTTTGGTCTGAGGCCGGATTTTGAACTCAGGTCCTCCTGATTTCAGGGCTGGTGCTTTATCCACTGTACCACCTAGCTGCCCTGTAATTTGGCTATTATTATCCCAACTCTCTTTCAATGCTCAACTCATATGTCACTTCCTATAGGAAACCCTTAGCTATTAGTGTACTCTCCCTCCTCAAATGATATATTGACATCTCTAAGAGGGCTTCCTTTTGGGCAGGGACTCCCTTCCTATTCCTTGTAGCCCTACTGCCTAACTTAGTAAATTGAACATAGTATGCACTTAAGACATACTTGGATTGTATTGGATTAGAGCTCTCTGGATCTAGCAGGCACTACCACAAAATCAGTTCTATTAAAAGCATGATGGTAATGATGTTGATAATAATGATGATGGTGATGATCAAGACTTGCATGACCACTTAGAATGGTGATTTGAATGTGGTTATGGACTGATTGGATTCAAAAGGGCTGAGGGAGTAGGAGGTGTCCAAGGTGACTCAGAGGTTTTGAAAAAAAGATGATTGGAAAGATGGTGGTACCATCAACAAAACAGAGAAAGTTAGGAGAGGCAGATTCTGAAGGGAAGATAATGAATTCAATTTTGGACATTTGAAAGACTTGAATAGAGCTGGAAAATGTGATTTACTGAAAAAATGAATGAAATTAGGATTTTTTTTTCAAAATTCAGAGTAGAGAGGGGCAGCTAGGTGGTGCAGTGGATAGAGCACCAGCCCTGGATTCAGGAGGGCCTGAGTTCAAATCTGGACTCAGACATATAACACTTACTGGCTGTGTGACTCTGGGCAAGTCACTTAACCCCATTGCCTAGCCCCCTTCCCCCCAAAAAAAAAGAAAAAGAAAAAATAAAATTCAGAGTAGAAAAGTCTAAGGGAAGGTCTTTCTTTCTGAGCTCTATTCTTGGATCTCTGGATTTTCCCACAATATCATGGCAGATTTTTCACCCTGGAAGGTGGTCTCTGTTCCTGTGGCCTTCTCAGCCCGCAGCTTCCTCCACCCTGATGTTCCTTTCCTCTGATTGGTTTCTCCCAGAACCTCCATTTTAAGGAAAGTGCCCAGGTTATCCATGCCATCATTTCTGCCCAGTCTCTACTCCTGACTCTCTACTATGTCCTGTGGTTGGATACATTCTCCTTCCCCTTTCCCCTTTCCATTTCCTTTTATAAAGGAAATCTATAATTCCCCCATTAGAATATAAGTACCTTGAAGGCAAGATGTCTTTCTTTTTGCTTCTATTTGTATTGTCAGCACTTAGCATGGTGCCTGGCACATCATAAGTGCTTATTAAATGTTTGTTGACTTGACTTGATTTCAAGTCATAAAGGTTTGTTATGCCAATGATGCTGAGCAGCTTTTCCCTATCTCCACTGAAAACAGACTAAAAGGGGATGAATTTAAGCAGAAATAGCATGGATTTCATATCAGAAGGAACTTCTTAACAAACTGCTGCACTGGAAAAAGTTATCAAGAAGTGTGAGATCTAGTTCTTAGTGCCAGCATGATCCAGGGTTCTTTCTCTGTGATCCTTCCTGGAAGCGGAAGATTGACTTAAATCAGGCCCCATGATCTTTCCTAACCTTCAGGATCCAAGATTTTTCCCAGGTTCCCAAGATCACCATTTCAATACCCTGAGAATGGCTCTCAGTCCCTTCAAATTGTGTTGACATGTTGGTGGCTAGGCATGTCCTTAGCCTATTGGGAAAAGGAATCACCTCACCTAATACACAGAGACCAAGAGCAGAAAAATTAGGCTATCAGTTTATGGGGACCATGGCAAACATCCTCACATGCATACAAATAGCAGGGGACTCGTTATCTAGGTGGATTGAAAAACATTATCAAAACAGGGTTCATCTGTTTCTGTAGTCATGGAAGAGTACCAGTGTGATAAATTTACAGGGTCCGTGGAAGACCCTCTAATTTTCTGGGAAATGACAAGGCGTCTGTGGCCAAGTTGTGTAAAATTTCCGCTTTTATACCCAGGTTACATGCCATTGACTATTTACTCTGAGTCTGAGGGTATATTTACCATTCATGCAGCATCACGGGCCATCAAAGAAGGCTACTCAGAGTAGGATGTGTTGGGTGTCTCACTTTTTCTAAAAATGAAACTTTGCTAGTTCCCCCCCCCTTATTTTAATAAATCTTTTAAAGCTCTATGTTCACAGAGCAAATAGCCCTGAAAGACACTGGCAGGTAGTTAAAGTTTAAGTCAGGGCAGACCTCTTGCACAGAAATTAAACCCAACAGTGCATCTTTACCCAGAGACTGAACTGGTCATTTGGTTGAATATAAATTGGTCTTGTTCTGCAGGATTCTTCTAGAGTTGACAGTTGGCCAGGGGTGAGGGTAGGGGTCGGGTGGGGGCTACTGTATTGATCTGTGAATAATTTCTTCTCTCATGGATTAGGTATCAGGGTGTCATTTTGAGCAAACATCAAAAAGCCTCACGGTATAGAGAGGCCACATCCAAAGTCAATAGCAGAAGGAATGCATTGGGAAGGGATGGGAGAACATGTTTTTCCAAATTTAGAACCCACTCACATTTCGTGGGTTCTGACATTAATATTGAACTTGAACATAAAGTCCTGGCAAAATATGATTTCCTGATTCAAAACAAGACACTGTCTAAGAGAGACACAGGAGGCATCTTGGACATCCCCCGCATCTTACAAAACAGCGTCTTGAGGAATTAAGTGTAAATGAATCAAAACCAGACTGATTAAATTTCCCTTGAAATATATGTGGCTTTGGAAATGAAGAGAAAGAAGGAGCCCAGGGCAAAGTGCATCGTCAGTTTTGCTGAACCCAAAACATTAAAAAACCAGTATTGGAGACTCTGCCAAACCCCAATTGCCTCTCGGTTCTCCCAGACCCAGTTTTTGGTCTGATAATGAAAATACAAAAAGCGTCATCAGAAAAAGGGCTGCCGCCATGCCTGAACAGATCATGACTCTACTCTGCCCGCAATCAGCCTCACCCAAAGCAAGAGTGTGACCACACTCAGAGTAAGTCCAGCTCTGGCAGGCCTCAGCCTGTCTTCCGATGGTCGGGAATGACAAAGTGCCATTGTTGGGACCATGTCTCTCAGATGACTTTGAGTCTCGGGCCTGCCAACAGGAAGGGGAAGGAGGCCAAAGAGGCAAATGACCTAAAGCCCTGCGTAGTTGTTGACTGGGAACTCCAGGCTCCACAGTCTCATGGTCAAGGTCTGGTGATCTTCCCAAAGCGGACTGGGCTTGTTCCTAGGATGCCAGGTCACTAGACAGAATTGTTAAGGAGCTTAATTCACTTCTGCTCACTCCATCTCCCTTGAAAAATGCAAAAAGTGGGGATGATCCTACAGATGCCTAAGCAGATGCTTCATTACTCTTTGGGGTGGGGTAAGGTGGGGAAGGCAGACTCCAGTTCTGCTGGATATCTTGAAGTAGGGAATGGGAACTGAGGAACAGGAATTCACAAAGGACCTTTACATGAATAAATGCAATAAATTAATAAACTTACATTAATAAATGTTGGTGGGGGGGAGGAGGGCTATCTGGATAAGTTCCTTTCCCACTTCATTCATATCATAGTTGGAAGGGACTTCAGAGGCTATCTAGTTCACCCCTCTCAAAGCCCAGAGAGTGAAGAGAACCTCCTAAGGCCACACAGGTAGAAGTTGTGGAGTTTAGATTTGAACTCAGGTCCTTGGATTTTATATCCAGGGCTTTTCCAATTGTATCATAATTGTCAGTCCTCTGTCATCATCATCATCATCATCATCATCATCATCCATCATCCTAATAGCTAGCATTTACATAGCACTTTTAGAGTTTGCAAAACACTTTACAAACATTTAAAATGTTTATAATGTTATTGTATAGCTTGTTCTCCTGGTTCTCCTCTCTTCACTCTATCAGTTCATACAAGTCTTCCCAGCTTTCCTGGAAATCACCCCAGGGAACATTCCTAAAACTGGAGGACAGCAACATACATGCCAAGGCATGGCTCTATAGTCAGAAGTACTGGGCTTAAATCCTCGCTCTGCTATTTATTATTTGTATGACCATGGGCAAATCCCATCACTTTTCTGGGCCTCATTTTTGTCACCTCTAAAATGAGGAGCTTGAGTTGGGTGACCTCTGAGGTTCCTCCTAGCTCTAAATCTATGACGGTAGGTTCTCCAAGATTTCCTTTCCCTCTAAATTCTCTTATCTTAGGAAGCTAGAAGAGAGATATCATGTTTCTCCACAAATACGTTGATGCTTCCAATTCAATGTGGTGTTTCTTTTTTTCCCCACACTCCTTTGGAGTCACCCAGTTGAGGATGACCTGCCCCCAGAAGGAATATAAATGGAGGATAGCTCCAGTGAATGGCCTTTCCCTGGTCTAAGCTGCAGAACTTTAGCATCCAGCTGCCAAGAGGCAGAGTCTGGCGGAGCCTGATTGTATCACCCAAGGAACTTGGTTTTTGAATCTTGGAACTACTCTAAGCTCTCTGGTGATCCAACAAGTCCTGCTAATAGAAAATCCCTGGTTCTCAGGGGAATCTGTGGGGTTAATATCTGATATTTTAGAAAACGTTCCATAACACGAAGAAAATGCAACCCCCACCCCCTTTCCTACTTTCCTGTCTCCCCCTCCTATCCATCCGCCACCCTGACTGATCATTTGATACTTCAGAGTTGCCCAGGGACTGAGAGAGAAATGGATTCTATTTTACATCCTACAGCTGTTGTAAAGCTGGAGAAAACACACACATTTAACATATTAAAATGGCTTTTGGGCTGAGAATATTTCTTATTCAGCATTTGAAGGTGGGGAGCCTGCTATTAAGCTACTCATCTTTAAAAAATAAAATTAGAAAAAAAAATAAGAGGAATGATCCAAATACTCTGCCTGCATAAGAACTTGGGCAGAATAATTAAAGAAAATGTATTGCCCCGCTGTAGGTACTCATGATCTGCTCATTTACCTATTATACCCTGAGATTGTTTTATTTCCAAAGGAAAGAAGAAACATATGATGATGAGGCTACAAGGAGGGAAAAGGACTAGAGAAGCCTACATTTTTTTTTCTTTTTCTTCTGGAGAGCTGGTTGTTAAACATTTACCAGTAGATCCCTTACCAGAGGAGTCAGAAAGAGGACCTTCCCCCAACTGTGTGCCTAAATGTTGAATTCCACCTACATTTTCTAGAGAAAAAAGAACCTCATAAACACTTAGAGAGAACATCCACTGGGACATTGACTCTTTCTCTGGTTCTCTTTCTCTTCAAGTCTTCCTTATGTTCCACCTAAGTCTTTGATGCGATGTTTTAATGTTCATCCTCTGGTCTCAGAGGATGTACCTCAGACAGGTACATGGTTTGGACTAACCCCAGTGGATTCCAGTGAGCATAGTAGCAGTTTTGCTGAATCATCTTCAAAAAAGGACTTTTCTCCTGGGTTCACTGGACTGGAGTTTTCCTAAAACCTGGCCCTTTTCCCTTTTCCTTAACTCTCCAAGGATAATTACCTCACTGCAGAGATTTTATCAGCAGCAGTTCAAGATAACTGCAGCATGTCCTCACACTGAGGCACAGAGCAGGCATAAGCTCAAAGGAGCCATAGTATTTAGAACTGGAAGAGACCTTGGAGATAATGTAGTTCCTGCCTCCCATCCCCCTGGCTCCTTTTTACAAGTGCGGAAACTAAGGCTCAGGGACTCTAAATGATTTTCCCAAGGTTACACAGGTGGTCATTTTAGATACTAGTGTGTTGGTCAGCTTTACTTTTCCAAGGGTGGTTAGTTGTTTTTTTTTTTTCTGGCTCTGTTTCCCTTACTAAT
Source organism: Phascolarctos cinereus (assembly GCF_003287225.1). Lineage (NCBI taxonomy): Eukaryota > Metazoa > Chordata > Mammalia > Diprotodontia > Phascolarctidae > Phascolarctos > Phascolarctos cinereus. The sequence continues at coordinate 313,147,722 of NW_027555958.1, read as the reverse complement.
CTAACCTTCTTCAACTGGGCACTACCGTCAAAATTATAACTAAGACAAGACAAATAGGCTTTTGCTCCAGGGTGTCATCTTAATAGGGTGCCAAGAGCAAACCACAATCTGTTATTACCCTAGAAATAACAATGCTCAGTACCTAGTTAATAAGAATGATTAGTTAAAATAGAAAACTAACAGATGGAGGGCTGGCATGAATGCCTCGTCTGTCTCCCTCTGCTACCTCTGATAACTGAAGGCATGCTTTTCCCCTCACGCTCCATGAGTTTTGGGTACTTGCTCAGGATACAAAGGACTACTCCGGCTAATACCCGATGCAACATTTGCACCATGAGTTGGGACAACCTTGTTTCCTGAGGGAATGGGACCCCCAAAGAACCAAGTGTTCTGTTAAAAGGCTCCCTCAATTGAAAGAGAGTTGGGCATCTTGGTGCTGTCTATCTCTCCTTCCTCTGCATAACACTCAGACTGATGGAAGTTTTCTTCTATTTGGGAAGAACTGTAGAAATCAGATTTCTTAGCTTCCCTTGACAACCCACTGGGGCATTTAACAATCTGCAAGGGTCGAGAAGTGCTTTCCCAGGTGCAACCTAAATTTCTGCTGCTGTCTTGTGCCATTGAGAGAGGGATACTAGGTAACCTATGTGTTAGCAATTTTAATTTTCATCTGCTTCTCTGTCTAGCCTTTGGTTTTTCTTTCTCATCCCCACCAAGTTTTCAAGGCTCATCTAGAAAGAAAAGAGCAGAGGGAATGATCCGGCACTTTCTTTGATCCCAGAGAGACAGCAAAGAATCTGGGAAGGTATTGTGAACAAATCCTGGCTTCCTCTTTTTAGTAATGTACCAAGACTTAGAATGGGAAGATAAAATTGATTATAGTTCTGGTTGCACCAGCCTAATGTGATGTTCAAGAGTGGACATTGATTCTTCATAAATCTTTATGCCCAGGCACTCCAGGACAAAAATTACTGGACTCGAGAGAGAGTGAGACTGATCTGTGGCTTTTGCAGGACTTCCATTTTAAAAACAAAGAAAGGTCACTTTGCCTTCTTGGAGTTATTCATAATGATGGAAATAGCGGCTGGTTGTGTTGTATGATAATAACAACAACAATAATACTGATAATAATAGTTAACAATGATAATATAGTATCTTAAAGTTTAGAGTCCTTAACATATCTTATTTAATCTTCACAACAACCCTATGTGGTAGATGCAATTATGATCCTTGTCTTACAGATGAGGAAACTAAGGTTGAGATAAGTTAAGTGACTTACCCAGTGTCACACACCTAGTAAGTGTATGAGGCAGAATTTGAACTCATGACTTCCTTACTCCAAGTCTATCTACTATCCAATACAGCTGCCTCAAATTACTCCCCTTATTTTTTACTTTTTAGCTGTAGGGCATCCTAGAATGTTATTGATGGAAGGGAATTTACAGACTCTCTTCTACTCCAACTTTATCATTTTACAGAAAAGGAAACTGAAGCTCAGAGAGTGGATATGATTTACCCATGGTCACATAGGTAGTAAGTAGCAAAATCACTTAAAAGGCAGCATGACATAAGGGATAGGGCACGGAACATGGAGTCAGGACGACCATACAAATAGTTCAAATCTTGCCTCAGCCCCTAGTTGTGTGACCCTGGCAAAGTTACTTAACCTCTCAGTTTAATATCTCCCTTAACTTCTTAGTTCCTCAGTTTCCTCATATGTAAAGTAAAAGGGTTAGACTCAATGATCTTCCAAGGTTCCCTCCAGACCTAAATCTATAATCTTATGAAACAGGACTTGAACCCAGGTTTTCGATGTTCTTTCCATTGCACCACACCATAAGCATCACATCTCTCTTACCTCTCCAACAATACTATCCTCCTCTCTCCCTCATCTCCCTCCACCCCCAACATGGACCCTGGTGCTTTGAAGTCTCATCTTCAGAACCAAATGTAACAACAGAAACTCCTGGACTTTAAGGGATTGTTTGACATTGTTTTACAAGGGTTACGAGTAAGCAATGAACAGACAAAATGGAACAGCTAAGCAACCAAATACCAGCCCATATGGTGAAAGGGAAATAAGGCAAAAGAAAGTTTCTTTCCCTTCAGCATTTTCTGAGGCTGCCTAATGACTCCTCTTCCTTGGCATGCACACCATGCCCATGTCCATATCATCAAGAAGAACAACAAAGAAGTAGTAGAGGGCCCATCCAGTCTATCTGGGATGGACAACAGTTTGACTTTGGTTGGGCACCCACCTTCTTTCTCCCTGCCCTTTCCCTCTTCCTTCCCTGCCCTCCCCTCCTCCAAACTCTCACCAAACAAACATTTCCCTAAAGGGACCAGAGACTGAATTAACAATTCAAGGGAACATTAACATAATCTATTCATAAGACCTGCCTTGTTCCATTAACAGTGCTTATTAATTTATGGTCCCTTCAAATACAAACTGCAAAATCTGAACATCAAAGTATAGCCTGAATTTTTGGATCTCTTTCTGTCTCTGTCTGAATCTCTGACTTTTCCCCCTTTGTCTATGCCTATTCCTGTCTCTTGCTATATCTGCCTATTTGTCTGTCTCACTCACTCTCTTTCCTCTTCTCCTTTACTTCATGAATGGAGAAAGAGGCAGTATGGAGTAGTAGAGTACTGGACTTATAGTGAGGAAAACCTGGGTTTAAATGTGACTTCATACACTTACTAGCTTTGTAACCTTGGACAAGTCATTTAACCTCTATGTCTCAGTTTCCTCAGCTATAAAATGAGGGTAAAATCTCCTCCAGCTTTAAATCAATGATACTATAAGGGAGGTAGGAATATGAGTCAGGAGTATGTAATCCTCTTTTCAAATTCCTGCAGAAATAGGACTCCTAATGGAGGCAGCTAAAAGCTGTCCTCCATTTCAGGCTTATTATCACTCTTTATCCCATAGTAGGGCATTTTCCAATCATTAATATTTATTTCAGAGGAATAAAAATTGCAGGTGACCCAAAGGGCAATGGGAAATTTGTAGAATGGGTGTAAGAAGATAGTGACGTGTTCAATGTCGGCTTACTTTTTTCAGAGTCATCTTCAAGTACATATATGAAAAAGAGTTGAACCGGTCATGAACAAAGAGTGCAGGATAGCAGGTGGATAGCTCAGTGCTATTCTGGGATCATGAAATATTGCGCAATGGTAGATCTTTCATGGAGAATCTGCAGAAGGATTTGGACGAGACTTATATGAGATGAGAAGGTATGGGCAGGTTGTGATCATCATCCATGGCAGAGATTCATGGGAAGCACTGCAATAAGAGTTATTTTCACATCTTCTTACCTTTAGAAGAATCTTCCCTCATTAAGCCCATGGGACTGTGGTAACACCTTCTCTTAGCATTTATTTAGATTCAGAGACTCACCTACTCCTGACGGCAAGGGATGTTAGAACTCTTCACCTCGAAAGGAAACTAAGTCCCAGAGCACCAGAGATATTCGCCTAACTTGTTACAGATAGAGTTAAGGGAAGAGCTGGGGTTAGAACACAGATCTCTTATTCTCCAGTCTATTGTTCTTTCTGCCATTGTCCACTTGGGGTGAAAGCATTTGTCTTTACATTCATGACTCATTTACATATTAAATTATTTGTTTTCTGGCTAGTTAGACTATAAGTTCCCTGAGGGGAGGAACCATATCTTCTTCTGTGTCTTATCTTACTGTACTGGGCACAGGGTTCGCTGCATGGTGCACATATAATCCATGGTAAGGCAAAGATGCTTGGCTCTTCTTGGTAAGTTACTCCCAATTTCACTAATAGTCTGTGCTTGCTCTTTGAGGGCAGAGACCATCTTTATACTTTTTGAACCTGGCACAAAACCTGGTACATTTTTTTTAAAGTAGGGTGAGGGAAGGGAGTGAAAGATGAGGCAGAAACTGGACCTGTAATTGCATTGGGAGAGGAAACTCTTGATCAGCTAACTCCCTCTACTAATGTAGATCAGAACCTTTTCTGAAATTTATAGACTGGATGGTCTGGGCAGGTTAAGAAACCTCCCCAGAATCATACAACTGGTGTAGGTCAGGAGAAGGACATAAATTCAGGTCTTCTTGACTCTTAAGGACAGCATCTATGCACTAAACCATGATGCCTGGCACATAACAGATGATTAATATGTGCTTATTAAATTGAAATACAAACTCTCCAGATTGGGTCAGCCAGGAGAAGCAACATTTTCTGAGATTAAGGAGAATATAACCTGGAGTGTCAGTTTTATAACAGCGAGATTCATACCATCACATCACCCTCTTGGCTCAGAAAACAGTAAGTGAGGGGCAGCTAGGTGGCGCAGTGGATAGAGTACTGGCCCTGGATTCAGGAGGACCTGAGTTCAAATCTGGCCTCAGACACATAACACTTACTAGCTGTGTGACCCTGGGCAAGTCACTTGACCCCATTGCCCAGCCAAAAAAAAAAAAGAAAGAAAGAAAGCATTAAGTGAACTGCATACTATCCCCAGAAAATTGCCCCAAGTAGAAAAAATGTCTTCCTCTTATAATAGAATGAACAGGCCCCTCAGAGATAACACAAACTTTCTGGGATGAAAAAGATGAAAAAGAGGGTTGAAACAAGAGCTTTTTGGTTAAAGGCCACAGAAGGAGAGCAAACAGCAGTCCTGGGGGCTGGCTTTCTCTTGGGCCTCCAATTTCCCATGCCCATTTCCTGAGAGATCTAAGTTGCATGGGTCAGCTGGGCTTCTCTCTCAGCTAGGTTACAGCTGCTGCATTCCAAGGCAGTGAGGGTTGTGCAGTGCTTTGGAAGGGAGAGATTTTGGAGGGTTTAATCAGTTTTAAAGTGTGTATAGTGCTTTTGAATGTCTTTACACCTTCCCCCCCAAGTATTTTCTCATTTTCTGTTTCATCTGCTATTTACTACTCGTGTGACCTTGGACAAATCAAAGCCTCAGTCTCCACAAATCTAAATGAATTGACTGGACCACTTCTAAACCTATGATCCCTATGAACAACTGTAAGAAAGAGGTTAGGCAAACATCATTGTTCCTATTTTGTTGTTCAGTTGTTTCAGTCTTGTCCGACTCTTTGTGACCCCCTTTGAGATTTTCTTGGCAAGGATACTGGAGTGGTTTGCCATTTCCTTCTCCAGCTCATTTTACAGATGAGGAAACAGGATGATGTGACTTGCCCAGGGTCATACAGCTAGTAAGTGTCTGAGTCTGGATTTAAACTCAAGTCTTCCTTACTCTAGGCCTGGCACTCTACCCACTGTGACACCTAGCTGCCCATTCTTATTCTATAGATTAGGAAAGCGAAGACTAGAGAAATAAAGGAATTTCCCCCAAAGTCGTACAGCTAGTTAGTGACAGAGGTGTCAGAATTGTAAAGGACTTAGAGATCCCTTATTTTACCAAGAAGGGAAGTGATTTGCTCAAGGTCATATGGCTAGTAATAGAAACAGGACCTGAACCCAGGTGTCTGGACTCCTAATACAGGATCTCCTGATGCCTATTTAGTTCAGAGTTTCTCACTCATACCACAAGGCCATAATCTGATATCTCTACCACAGTCATAATAAGGTAATGGAAACAGGAAAGGGTCAGGGAAGGGGGGAAACAAAGCTAACTGATACTATGCACTTGGGATTTTATTGGGAAAGAAAAGAGTAGCCTCTGACTAAATCCTCTCCCTATTCCTAGGATAGAAATGGAATTGACCTAATGGGGCCACCAGGGTGAAAATCCCAGAATTATTCATTTGTATCTTGCTAAACGATTTTCAAATTACTAGGACAAGGAAGGCCTAGGATTGCACACACATGTGTTTTCCTTGCCCTGTATCCACTGTGTATTCCCACTCTCAACTATTTTTTCAAGCTAGCTGAGCTCTTTTGAGCTTTTATCCTATTTTCCCCTGGAAGATAATTGAAGAAGAAAAAAAGCCAAGTGCTCAAATCTGAATTTTGGTGAATGAATTACCAGGCCATCTTGTTGAGTTAGACAAGAGGAGGGAGGTTAGGTTTGTAAGTAAGACAGAATACTCTCCTGAGACTCATCTGGGTACATCCTTACAGTGCTAGGCACTGGGCACACAATCTAGGAGCTTAGGCCATGGTTATTGCTTCTGTGACCCCAGGAAAGGGAAAAAAAAAACACAGATTCTCTTTTAGATTCCTAAAACATGCTGTGTTGTTTGACCCAGAGATTCCTGTACTAGGTCTACACCCTAAAGAGATAAAAGAAAAAGGAAAAAGGACCAAATGTACAAAAATACTTACAGCAACACTTTTTTTTTTGTCATGGCAAAGAACTGGAAGTTAAGAGGATGCCCATTGATTGGGAAACAGTTGAACAAATTATGGTATGAATGTAATGGAATACTATTGTGCCATAAGAAATTATGACAGAAATTAATTTCAGAGAATCCTGGGAAGATTTATGTGAACTGATACATAATGACCTATATTCTATACAATAACAACATTATAAAGACAAACAATTTTGAAAGACTTAAAAACTCCAATCAGTACAATGACTAACCACTATTTCAGAGAATCAATGATAAATCATCCTACCTACAACCCGACAGAAAAGTGATAGCCTCAATGTATAGAATAAGACATACATTTTGGGACATGGCCAATGTGGGAATTTGTTTTACTTGACTATACATATGTATGTTATATATGTATATGTAATATACATATATAACATATATATTTACAATGCTTTGTTCTTCTTATCTTTTTCTTTTAAATTGGAGATGAGGTGAGGGGGAAAGAAAATGAATACTTATTAATTGACTATAAAATTAAATGGAAAAAATATGCCTTATTGTCCTTTAGAAAATTTTCATCTCAGAAGAATCAAAATGGTGGGTAACCCAAAGGAATATGAAAATATGCCATGACACAGGTGAATAGGTTGTAGTAGGTTACCAATGATGACCTTGAGAAGAGGTGCAAAAGACATTTTTTACAACACAGGTGACAAGAAAAGGAAGTGAACCACTCAGGTAGAAGATAGAAATAAACAAAGCAAATTTTAATGTGTCCATCCCACTAAGCCTTTGCAGATGACACAGATTCTTTGGTCCTAGCAGTAACCATGATTATTACATTCAGGCAAGGGTCCCATTGTTTGGCTGAGATATTCTTATGCTGTGGGTGTCTTGGCTAGGGATGGAAAGGAGCACATAGCAATAACTCAAGGAAGTTCAATTATCTTTTCCTAAAAAAATATTTGAGCTGGGTTTTTCTTTTTTAGCCATAAGGGAAAGAAGAATGGATTGGTGCCCAGCTAAGAAATTTGGGTTTTGCTCACAGGTCTGTTATAAATCAAAGCTGGAGTACATCATATAGAAGATATTAGACTTAAAGCTTGGACACCTGTTTTCAAATTCTGTCTCAGATGCTGGCTAACCATGCTACCATAGGCAAGTCACTCAAATTATTTGATTCTTAGTTTCTTCATTTGTGAAAGGAGAATAATAATACATTACCTACATCACAGAGTTGTGAAGAAATAATACCTCTATGTGAGTTATAATGATATAATCCCTATATTGGAGGCTTCCTTCTCACATATAGGGCTTGGGTACACTTTGGAGTATGATTCATTTTGGGGGCACTTTGTTAGAACCTTCATTAGATTGGGAACCTCCAGATTCTTTCTCCATTCTCATTAGTGCATCATCACCAACTCTCTTTACAAGCACAAAGATTCACATCAGTCAATGTACAAACAGGTACAGTTTAGAGGCATCAGATAGAACTCATCTCAGAACCCCCCCCCTTGAAAATAACAATATCCACCTGAGAGCAACCTTTCCTTCAGAGGCTTTCAGAGTGCCACTTTGGGCAGGGCTTTAGCAGTGAGCCCCTGGGGTTTGCTGAACCATTTTAGTGCTGCCACATAATAAGCGCTTCATAAATGCTTGTTGATTGGATCACCTCCCCATCTCCCCACCTGTATCTCCCTGGCTCCATTCACTGTCTTTGTATAACTCATTCACCCTGACACTCTTTGAAGTCATAATTTCCTGATCCCATCATGGGTCCTTTTGCTCTCCTGCCCATGCTTTCTACAATTCTCCTCAGTCTACAGTAGATAATGGTTATTCCCTTTTTCACAGTACCAGCTCTCCTTTCCCAAAATATCAGCCAGGCTATTTCTCAGTTCAAAATGCATCTCAGTTCCTGAAGCCATTTTTTTTTGGGGGGAAGGAGGGGACACAGTGGTTTCTATAGTCTCTTTGTCACAGATCCCAGTAGTATAAAGGAACCCTATCACCTTGCACTTTATAAACATATTCCTACATTCCTCTCTCTTCCCCTCCCCCAATCTATGTTAGCTTATAGAAACTAATGATATTTCTTTTTTAAAAATTTCATTCTTTCCCCAATTACATCGAAAAATAAACTCATGATATTTCAATGTGATCTAGACTTAGAGCTCCCAACTCTCTTTCCCATTCTGTCTCCTTTTCTTTGAGAAGTCCCATTGTTATGTCTGGGTGGGATTATTCAAATTACCTCGGACTGCTTCCTGAAACATCTAAGAGACACCGCTGGAATTAAGTACTCTTACAGCATTACAGAATGATAAGAAGAGAAGGATTTTTTGTTTTTGATGCACTTTTATTTTTATTATCATTACTCAAAGCATTCTTTTTTCCTGAGTTGTTCCACTGGGTCATCTTTTATGTCAGGCATTTCCAATTCCCAACAATTAGAACTCTTCTCTTCTCCCTCTATTCCACTTGGCTTGTTGATTTCAACAGCTCCCAAAGATTTAATTACCATCTCTATACCTGCCCCAATGTCTCTGTTGACCTCTAATCCTGCATCTCCAATTGCCTTTCAGTTGTTACAAACTGAATGTCCAGTAGACATCTTAAACTCAATATGTCCAAAATGAAACTCATTATCTTATCTTTCTCCTCACCTTCCTACTTACTATAGAAAGCAACACCATCCTCACAGGCCCTCAGGTTTGTGAACTAGGAATCATCCTGGCCTCTTCACTCTCTCTCATCCCCAATATCCAATCTATTGCCAAGGCCTACAGATTTCAACTTTGCAACATCTGTTGAAGAAGCCCCTTCTGCCCCCTTACATGGCTCTGGTGCAGGCTCTCATCACCTCATGCCTGGACTATTGTAATAGTCTGCTATTGGGGCAGCCTGCTTCAAGTTGCCCCCTACTCCAGCCATCCTCCATTCAGCCATTAAAGGGATCTTCCTAAAGCTCAGGTCTGACCATAGTTCCCCCTACTCAGTAAACTCCAGTGGCTCCCTGTTGACTCCAGGATTAAATACAAAATACTCTGTTTGTTTGACATTCAAAGTCTTCCATAGCCTAGCCCCCTCCTATCTTTCCAGTCTTCTTACGCCTTACTCCCTGCCTTGTGTGCTTCAATCCAGTGTCACTGGACTCTTGGCTGTTCCCTGAAGAAGACACTCCAACTCTCAGTTTCTCTGCCTGTCCTCCATGCCTGGAATGCTCTCCTTCCTTCATTCTGACTTCTGACCTCCTTGGCTTCCTTTAAGTCCCAACTAAAATGCTATTTTTTACTGGAAGCCTTCCCCAGCCCCTCTTAATTTTAGTACCTTCCCTCCATTAATTATTTCCTATTTATCTTGTATATAGTTTGTTTGGCATCTATATGTTTGCATGCTGTCTTCCTCATTAGATTGTAAGCTTCTCAAGTGCACACTCTTTTGCCTCTTTTGTATTCCCAACACTTAGCACAGCTCCTGGCACATAGTAGGTGCTTAATAAATGTTTATCGATTGATTCATTATTCAAAAGTGGAATGGGCTGCTTAAGAAGGTAACTGGTTTCCCTTCATTGGAGGTATTCCAGCAAAGGATAGGTTGAGCAGCGGTTGAGTCCTTTGTAAAGGAGATTCTTCATGGCCTTGGAAGTCCTTTCTAACTCAGATTTTGTAAACATGATTCTTTAAGGACCAGTAATGAGCCATATACAATGTCTTCCAGGAAGCTGTGCCACATTCATTAGGTTTCTTCACACTCGCTCTGCTTAGGTTTGGAACTCCCATAACATCTCCACTGCTATTCCTCGTGGCTTTCGTGGTGGTTCAGAAAACTTGTGCTTACTGGGGTCTAGTCATTACCTAACAAACTCACTATGCCTTAGCCAAAGTTCTGTATTCTGAATAGCACCCTACTGTACTCTGTCCTTTTTCTAGAAGCCCCTGTATCTGGAATCTTCTGTGTTTGAGAGCTCAGTACTTAAAGCATGAACAATATTCCCTGCCTGATTCTAACCCATATGCAAGCTTGGTGAACCTGTTCTGGCTATGTGTAATGGAGGGTCCCTTTGTCTCCCTTCAGAGCACATGCAAAGTGTCCTCTGACTATTTCTTGTTGTTATATTGCTTGGTAACAAGAGCTAGAACTGAGTATGCGTATCAAAGGTTCTAGACAAAGATAATGTCTTACTTTCTTCCCTTGTGTCTTTGGAGTAAGGAAGAATTGCTGGGGGCATCCAGGTGGAGAAAGGGTATTGGGTCTTATCTCCTACCTGACTGCTATGGGTCCATGGATACATGGTGCATGTGTTTCTTTTGTCTTTTTTTTTTCTTTCCTGATCTTAGGTCAGGTAGTATCTGTAGATGGAATAGGTTATTCCCTTATCAATTCTGAAAAGTCAGAGGTCTGGCAACTGCATTTAGTAACAGAATTTGCAGGTAGCTACTGCAGCCAGTTCCTGTGATGAATACTCAGCCTAGTAATGAAATGACTGGCTAACAAGGGAGTGACTTTTTTTTTTGTCAGCTATGCCACACCCAGAAATGAATCTGGTCAGGACTTTGTGAAGGGAAGAAATGACTCTCAGGGCCAGAAAGTACCACATGCATTTCCTAAATGTGTATTTGAGTACCTTTGATCTTTAAGCCTGAACCTACTCTCCTCAAGGACCTTGTGTACGTGCAAGAGAAAGAGAGTACATACTGCATTGGGAGGGGACTGTTTTGTACCCACCAATTTAAGGGACTAACTGTGTGCAGAGGGTATGGTGTGCATGAGTTTAAAAAGGGATGTTTTAGTAACTTTTGTCCTTGCTATACTTTCTCAGTAAATAGCCTTAAAGGAACACACCAGTTATGGGTTTGAGAATTACAGTATTAAAAAATTTTCAACCCCTCAGGATTACCCCTATGATCCTGAGGGGAGGATTAGACAACTACTTTCTGGGGACCTAAACTGTCAGTTCCAATGGGGAAGGGAATTGAGTGAGTCAAAAGGGGTTATAATACTTGAAAACTTCAAACCTAGAAGCTTCCAGTTTCCTAGATGACCAGTATCTCTCTGCCTGAGATCCTAGGGGCAGGAAATAAATAGACCTTTCTGAACTGAATCCCAGCACTCTTGGAAAACACTTGAGGTGCCCAGATTTCTGAGCTATCGTGGTAGATGGGGTAAAGATGGACCCAGGACTTTCAGGGAGTTCTTCGTAGAACCATTTACTGTGTTCTAGGTGTATCCTCTCAAAAGACCATTGTGGATTCTCTTTTCTTGCCACAGACTAAAGCCCAAACCTCCTTGAAAACATTACTGGGTATAGCCCTTCTCTGACATTCCTATTTCTTCTTTGTAAAGGTCAGCCCTAGCCCCAATGTAGGTTATCAACTATCTTCCCTAACTTGTGTTAGTCCTGGCCACAGCACTGGAATTTTGATGGGAATGCCCTGAGAGCTTTCTCTTGTTGTCCTGCACTATCCTCTCCATCTGTATTCCCTTGGGTGTCTCTAGTTTGGTCACATTGGCTTCTCTTCTCTCTCTCTCTCTCTCTCTCTTTTTTGGTTTTGGTGAGGCAATCAGGGTTAAGTGACTTGCCCAGGGTCACACAGCTAGTGTCAAGTATCTGAGGCCGCATTTGAACTCAGGTCCTCTTGACTCCAGGGCCTATGCTCTATCCACTGCACCATCTAGCTGCCCCCACATAGGCTTCTCTTAAATATGACAGATAAAAGGATCTAGGCCTTTCAGGATTAACTGGTTCAACTAATTCTTTTGTCAGGTTCCTTTAGTTCTGGGAATGGATACTTAATGCATTTTACCCAGTCATCCTTTAGCCCCATCATAGATTTCACTTATTCTGATATGTATTTGATGCTAACACTTTAGGCCTACAGAGGGTAAGGATGTGGATTGGACTTGTGATTTCATTTATATAGGCCATTCTGAGGCAACTCCCTTCATCAATGTGGATGGGCATCTTCTTTGCAATGTACAGCCTTAGAGAGTTACCTAGAACACTGGCATGGTTGGACTTGAAACCAGGTCTTTCTGGCTCTGAGGCCATCTCTCTATCCTCTATGCCATGGATAATGCAACAAGTATTGATCACCTGGCAATGGCAGTGCGGTGTGGTAGAAGGAACACTGGATTAGAAGTAAAAAAACTTGGGCTAGATTCTGGATGTTACTTATTAGCTATGTGAACTTGAGCAATTTAATGCGATTTAAATCCAGAAACATTTACTAAATGTTGCTGTTTGTTCTTCATTCTCGAAGAGGACCATGACAGCAGGAAGATGATACCATAACTTGAGAGTGACTTGGATTTAAGTGAAGTGGGGCTATGCAAGGTCACCAGCCTCATTTTCTCTTCCAGAGCCATCTGGTTCAAGTGGCAAGACACAGATCAGCATGACTGGAGATGGCTCCCAATTACTAAATGCTTAATATGGACAACGTGCTGATCTAGGTATTCTGGACAAGAAGATCAATAATGACAAAATTCTTACCCTGAAGGAACTTATATTCTATTGGGAGAATAAATTAGATACAAGGTAAAGTAAAGGGGAGGTAGCTAAATGGTGAAGTAGATGGAGTGGTAGGCCCAGAGTCAGGAAGACTAATCTTCCTGAATTCACATCTAGCCTCAGAAACTTACTACGTAACCCAGAACAAGTCACTTCATCGTTTGCCACAGTTTCCTCATAGAAGGAAATGGCAAACCCTCCAGTATCTTTGTCAAGAAAACCCCAAATGGGTCATGAAGAGCTGGATGTGACTGAAGAAGTGACTCAACAACAACAAAAGAGGAAAGGGCCATACAAGGTGCTCTAGCAATCACAGAATCGTGGATGTTGGGATGGAATTAGAAGTCATCTAGCCTGGTTCTCTCCTTTTACAGATGAGAGGATGGAGGCTGGGAGAGTGGTCACTCAGTGAAGATGTGGCTGTAAGGATTCTATCCCAGGTCTCCCTCCAAGGCTAACATTCCTTCTAGCTGTAAAATCTGAGGAGGAAAGTAACAGTTTCACCTGAAGATTTAATAGAACCATGCACCAAGTCCTGGGAGTATCTTCTCATAAGTCCACTATGAACTCCTTCCTCTTTTCATGGACTGAAGCCCAAGTCTCCCTGGAGACATCAGTGGTTGTAGCCTTTCCCTGTGACATGGAAGGAAGCTTCCTGGGGTCTTGGACTACAGCTTGAAGGGAGGACATTCCAGGAAAGGGGGAGGGAGTAGCTCATGTGAATACATGGTGGCAGAAGAGAGTGGGAGATCAAGGAGTCCCATTTGACTAGAACATTGTGTTTGTGAAAGACATAGTGTGAAATAAGGAGGGGATAAGGCTGGAGCCAAATTATGGAGGGCCAAAAAAAATTTGGATACAGGCTAAGATGAAGAATTTGTTGTATCCATTTTTTTTTAAGCAGAAAAGTAATGGGGTTGGACCTGTTCATCAGGGAGTTTATTTTGTCAGTGATGCGAAGGAAGGATTGGAGAAGGCAGAGACTGGAGGCAGGAAGACCAGTTAGGAGGCTATTGTAATAGTTCAGCAAAGAAACGATAAGAGCCTGAGCTAGAGTGGTGACAGCACAGAGAGGTCACTAATCAAATTTACATTAATTTAAAATTAATTAAATTTACTTTTAAATTAGTTAAAAATCAGAGGCAATGAGGGCTGTGTGAATAGAGACAAGTGATTAGATGTGACAGATAGATGATGTGGAGAAAGAAACAGCAAGATTTGGCTATCTTATGGAAGGGAACAAGTATTTATTAGATGCCTACTATGTGCCAAGTACTGTGTTAAGTGCTTTACAAGTATGATCTCATTTGATCCTCACAACAGCTTTATGAGGTAGGTGTTATTATTATCCTCATTTTACAGTTGAGGAAATTGAGGTAGACCCTTTCCCAGGGACCCATAGATAGTAAGTGTTCTGGCACCAGGTTTGATCTCAGGCCTGATGTTGCCTTCTATCTCATGGAAGTAGTACTGATTTCTTAAGTACTTAGAATCTGGCTTCCAACCTCATCACGCAACCAAAACTCCAATTATAATTTAATTATCTCAAAAGGTAACAGTAATAACCTGATTATTAACTCTGATGATCTTTTTTCCATCTTTATTCCTTTTGACATCTCTGCAGCCTTTGACATTTGTTTGGTACCTCTTCCTAGATACCTTCTCCTCTCTGGGCTTTTGTGACACTGTGTTCACCTGGAGCTCCTCCCAAGCGCTATTTATGGGGCTTCTTTGTCATGCTTCCTAAGTGTGAGTGTTCCCCAAGGCTCTACCCTAGACTCCTTAGGTTTTTTTCTTTATAATGTTCTTCTTTGTATAACTAGTGCTTAGCGCAGTACCTGGCTGATAGTAAACACTTAATAAATGTTTGTTGACTTGGCTTGACTCTCTCTCCTGGTAATCTTATCAGCAGCCATGAGTTTAATGATTATTTCTGTGCCAATGAGTCCTCCACATCTCCAGCCTCAGTTTGTCCCTTGAACCTCAGTCCCTCATCACCAATGACCTATTGGACAGTTCAAACTAGATGTCCTAGAGACATCTCAAACATAGCATGTCCCAAACAAAATTCTTTAATCTTTGCCCCACAATACTCCTCTTCCAAACTTCCTTATTCTGACAATGATGCTGTCACTCTTCCAGTTTCCTGGGTTTGTAACCTTGCTGATACCTTCTTTCTCTCTCACCCTATATATCCAATCAGTTGCCAAATCTTGCTGTTTCTTTCTCTGTATCATCTCTCTGTCATATCTAATCACTTCCCTCTATTCACACAGCCCTCATTGCCTCTGATTTTTAGTTAATTTAAAATTAAATTAATTAAATTTTAAATAATTTAAATTTAATTAAATTTATTTTAAAAAATTTAATTTGTACATTTTAATTTCTAAATAATTAGAAATTTTAAATAATTATATTTTATGTATTATGTAGCACTGTATATCAATATATTAATTATATTATATTTTTTAAAATTATAAAATAATTTAAATAATTAAATTAGATTTTAAATAATTGCTAGATTGTTTCAATAGCCTCCCAATTGGTATCCATAATTCAAACCTCTCCCCACTGCTGTTCATCCTCCATATTGCTGCCAAAGTGATCTTCCCTAAGTGCAGATCACTCCCCTACTCAGTAAACTCCAGTGGCTTCTTATTATCTCTAGACTCAAATATAAACTGCTATCTTTAGCTTCTAAAGACATTTACAAGTTGGCCCAACTTATCTTTACAGCTTTGTTATACATTGCTCCCCTCCCACACTCTATGATCTAGTTAAACTGGACTTTTCTCAGTTATTCACACCCAACTTGCCAACTCGAATCTCTCTCCTTAGCACTGGCTGTCTTCATGCCTGGGATATGATGCTTCCTCACCTCTGCCTCACAGAATCCTTCTGTTTCTTCAAGATGCAGTTCAAACACTGTCTTTTACATGAAACCTTTCTTGACCCCCTCATCTTCTACAGTCCTGCTCTCAAACTGTTTTATATTGAACTACTTTTAAATTCCAGGCTAGGAATTTGTATTTGAGTAGGGGAGTGACATAGTTAGATCTTTGTTGTTCAGTTATGTCTGACTCTTTGTGACCCCATTTGGGGTTTTCTTGGCAAAGATCCTGGAGTGGTTTGCCATTTCCTGCTCCAGCTCATTTCAAAATGAGGAAACTGAGGCAAACAGGGTTAAATGACTTGCCCAGGAAGTATCTGAGACCAGATTTAAACTCAGAGAGATGAGTCTTCTTGCCTCCAGGCTGAGTACTCTATTCACTGTGCCACCAAGCTGCCCTGGTTAGATCTTAGGAAACTTATTTAGGTATCTTAGAGAGGGAAGAGACTGGAAGTAGGGAGAATACTTAGGAGCACCATAATAGTCTAAGCAAGAGGTGATGAGGGCCTGATCTAAGCAGTGGCCAAGTGAAATGGAGAGAAGAGAATAGAGTCAAGAGATATCGTGAAAGTAGAATTGATAGGACTGGACAACTGATTGGATAAGGGAGATGAGAGAGAAAAAAGAGTAAAAAATGACTCTGACATTATATATGTGGTTGGCTAGCGAGGTGATAATGCTCCTCACAGAAATAGGAGCAAGGACATGATTAGCTCCAAACCAGGCTACCCACACTGTGGCGATCACCTCTACCTCCTCCCCAGTAGAACCTTGGACTCTGCCCATAGACTACTCTGGCCTCTGGTAGGAAGGCTTTCACCTTGTCTTCCCCAGAATGAAGATTCCATTTTAATTCCCAGCCACCAGCTTTAAACTATGACACTAAATATGAATTCCTTCCATCATCCCTTTAAGTTTTCCTTTACGTGTTCTATGTATTATTAGAATGTAAGCTCCTTGAGGGCAGGGGCCATCTTGCTTGCTTATATTTTTATTCCCAGTGCTTAAGCACAGTTCCTGGAACATAGCTAGTGATTCTCTCTTTTTTTTTTTTTGGCTAGGCAATGGGGTGAAGAGACTTGCCCAGGGTCACACAGCTAGTATGTGTTATGTGTCTGAGGCCGGATTTGAACTCAGGTCCTCTTGGATCCAGGGCCAGTGCTGTATCCACTGTGCCATGTAGCTGCCCCTGAACATAGCAAGCTATTAATGAAAGCTGTCTGTCTATCATCTATCTATCTATCTATCTATCTATCTATCTATCTATCTATCTATCTATCTATCTTAATTTATTCTCCTATTCATTCTGCATGTGTGTATATATGTATCTTGTTGTCTTTCCCATTAGGTTCTAAACTCTTTGTGAGTAGGCTTGTTTTTTATTTTCCATTGTATTTGTATCCCCAGATGCCTGGCAATTCCCTGAAACATAGCAGGCACTTAATAAATAGTTGCTTGGTTGACAAATGATTGTATATGGGGGTTAGGGAAAGAGAAGGTAAAGAGTCAAAGAATAGTCTGAGGTTTGGCCAAAAGGTGGGGCTAACAATGGACCTAAGGAAGTTGGAAGGGGGGAGCATATTTAGGAGAAAGGGTGTGTTGATGTATTGAGCTTGAAGTACCAGTGGGATGTGCCAGTGGGATTTGCCAGATGGGCAAGTCACTTCACCTTCCTGAGCTTTAGTTTCCCATTCTGTAAAATGAAGAGGTTGTCCTACATGACTTAGAACCAATAGTTTATGTTCTAAGGTGCCTTTCAGCTTTATGCATCTATAATCCTAAATATATAGCACTAGGTTAGGTGCTGAGATGAATGAAAAACTGAAGAGACAGAGTTTCTGGATAATTTAATAATCAATAAATTATTTAGGCTAGTTGATAATCAATAAATTGACGGTTAGTGGTTTCTGTCAGTAACCTAACAGAGACACTGAATGCCTCAAATTTTTTTTGAAAGGGAATGCCTCTAATAGGAAAAATCAACCCTGAGTGGTGAATAATTAATGAGGGGGTGGGCATTTAAATGAAGAGGTGGGGTAAAAGTCTTCAGCTATTCCTGCTGAGAATGTGGCATGATCAGGAGACCGAGCTGCCTCCAACAATCTGGACAAAGGAATTCATCTCTACCTAGACCACTCTGGTTGGTTTTCTCCTTCATGAGCTGGGTTACCCTAAACTCCAATAGGATGGTGGGGGTGGAGGGGGAATAAGAGCATAGACTTGATGCATTGGGGTTGGAATTAGATTAGATTACAGTCTAAACAGAAGTAAGGTCTACTAGTTGGGTGGTGTCCCACCCAAGATGGTAGAGCATGTACCCTGAGGATTATGCCAACTTCATCCATCAGCCTTGTCCAGACACTGACTTTCAGTGGCTGGTCCCTAAATGATGAAACAGAAAAGCCAGGATCCTAATAAATAATGGGTTATTAATATAAAAGAAAATCATAATTTCTCTCAGTACCTTGGTGTATTCAATGACATATGTAATAACAATAACAGGTATGTAATACCATTTACCCTCCCTAGAGGTGTGCAAGTGAAGGTTGAATGAATACTTGTTTGGTATCACATAGAGGGTATTCACATGCCTCTCTGGGGACTCTGGTTTGGATTAGAGAGTGTTTGAGGTCCCTTTGTAATCTGAGATTCTGTGGAAGCACTTTCTTGTACAGTGTTGTTTTCAACCTCATTTATTACAAACCTATGAAACTGTCCCTGGTCCAAAGGAGCTTTTCATTTACATGAGGAGATAAGGCTTAGTAAGAAGATGAGGACAGAAGGGATAAAACCTGTGACCATTCCTCTCCTAGCTTTGCCTTGAACTCTGGATTTCACCACCATGTCTCAGCTGCCTTCTCACCCCGGAACTTCCCCTAATGCCTGTGGCCTTCCCTCCCTCTGCCCCTGTAGCTTTCTTCTTGCATTAGCAAATTTCCTGCTGGAACCTCCATCCCTTTCTCAGCTCTACTTCTGACTCTCAAGATCCTGGAGTGGTACTTTCCCCCCTCCCCACTTTCAGCTCTCCTTTACGTGTTGTCTTCCTCTGTTAGAATGCAAGCTTCTTTAGGGGGAAGATTGTCTTTCTTTTTACTTGTATTTGTATCTCCAGATTTTAGCACAATGCCTGATACATTGTAAATACAATAAATGCTTGTGGACAGACTATGATACACTTTGCCCTATGTCTGTCTTTCCCTATTTTCTTGTGTCAGGGTGGCTCTATTAGATTGTTAGCTCCCTAGATCAGAGACCATGTCTGTATGTTTCTCCTTAGAAGATATAAGAGAAACCTAGGTTTTCTAAGACCAGAACTCTAACCACCACAGCACACTATCTTTCCATTCTCTCTGCCTCCATTCCTCCCATATTAATTGGAACACCACCCGTTCTATGCAAGGAAGTATTTGACAAGTACATTTTGGTAAGAAGAT
Organism: Phascolarctos cinereus; assembly: GCF_003287225.1. NCBI lineage: Eukaryota > Metazoa > Chordata > Mammalia > Diprotodontia > Phascolarctidae > Phascolarctos > Phascolarctos cinereus. The sequence goes on along the minus strand of NW_027555958.1, from coordinate 313,128,615 downwards.
GGTAGAAATTTAGACAAATTTCTTGCTGAAGCTCTAGAACAGTGGTCTCTAGAGTGAAGGCCAGATTCTTCTT